>NC_092440.1:11121303-11447732 GCF_036169615.1 Heliangelus exortis | reverse complement strand
TTAGCCAGGACAGCAAGTAATTTTATAAAATGTATTTTCAGGACTTCCATTCAAAATAGTATTTTAACTTCTGATGAGGCTTTTGAAGAATTTTTTTTTTTTTTCCTCAAGACAAGACAAGGCTGATATTCCAGTAAAGTATGGGAAAATGTTGCACCTACTACAAAGATTTTGTAGTTTTGGAATGCTGTTTAACATCTTTACCAACATAACCCTTCCATCCTCCCAGTGCTCCATGAATGCACACCCATGGGACCAGTCACATTTCTCACCAGCAGCAGATTTGTGTTAGTAATAGAATATATTTGAAGAATAATGTAATGAGAGACAGAGAAAATCCAGTTTGGCCTCTGTATGCCAGAAGGGCAGCAAGTGGAAAACTCTTTTCTGCTTGTGAATCAGGAATGCTGCTGAAAAATAATAGGCCAGCAGTTTTTTTTAATGGTAATTTTTCAGAACACAAACACACCATGGGTAACCTTGTCAAAACTTCCCACTACAGTGGTGCTGAGTCCCTTTGGCTGCACAAGGCAGCTTCAGTAGTAAACACACTCTGCCACCCCACCTCTGTATCCTACAGGTTGTAAATACCTCAGGATAACTGGAGATGGAGTTTGGGTGGAAAAGACACCCTGTTCAGCCCAAGCTCCAGTGTATTATCATGTTCACCCCTGTCTAGGTTCAAAAATCCCAAGTTTCTATTCCACAGTGTTTAGCTACAACAGGGAAGTCAACTTTTGTTCCATTAGACCCAAAACCTGTCTCAGTTTGTGTTAAAAAGACAGCTCTTACCCGTTAAAGCTCAAAGCTGCTTCAAAGAAGAACTGCATTCCAAAAAACTCCACTTCTAGCTATAGCCAGAATTACTGAAGCAGCCTTTCTTGGACAAACCTCTTATCTAAGAGACCAAATGGAAGTTTTTTGCTCAAGAGGAAATAAAAACCGACACCATAGCCTGGCTGTCACAGACATGTGTGTCTGAAAGTAAGCAGCAATATTAATTACAAATAACCTACTTTTATAAATAAAGCTACATAGGGAAAAGTAGTCTTCCAGAGTCTTTGGAAGCAAAAAATGCTTTACAAGTTACTAAATACAACACTTCAGCAAGAAGACTTTATCTAAACAAGGAAAGCCAAGGCATAGCTAATTACTTGGGAATCCAACGCAGAGAAAGCACCTTTTGCTGATTGTATCTGAGGATTTATTAAAAATGTATATTAAATATAAAAGTACAAAATAATTATTACCTTGGCTTGGAGAAAAACACAGCAGTGATTGTGATCTTTACACTAAAAAAATTATCCAGTGATAATTTCATCTAGTTCCTTTTTTTTTTTTTTTTTTTAAATATTGCTAATTGGCAAAGAGGCAAATCTTATCTCTCTAGATAACATGTGCCAGCTTGTGAAAACTTCAGAACAGTTATTGCTTTTATTTTCTTCCAGAGAAGAATAGACTAGAATTTCATTCCTACTCCTGTGGCCATACCACATGGCAGTAAGATCAGTCATGGGTGTTTAGCAAGTTAGAAAATGTGTAACCATCACAGGGAAAAGGTGCTGGAAAAATTGGTAAAGTAATAATTACTTGGCAGCCAAACCTGGTGGGGAAAGTGGTGGGAAAGCCTTCACCATCTGTCAGGGCTTTGAGAGAGAACAGCACTAGCACTGAAACCAAGTGCTAATTGCTGCATATCCCAAGTAATTTGTACCATGCCACGTAATATGGGTTGGAGAAGCAGTATTTTCTAGTCAATGCCAACATCAAATAAAGAGGGAAAACCAAGCTTCTCTATCTATCTCTAACAAATACCCAAATTTACAATGCTATTTTCCATGTATTTATGCAGCCACCATTCAGCAGCAAAAAGAAGCAATCTAGCCAGACAGTGCTCAGAAGAGGAGGGATGCACGTGCATCCATTCCTTCAGATGTCTGATAGCTAAAATTTTATGAAGGAACAGTGTGCGTTTTTTCTCTCTAAAGGGTTAGTATAAAACATTTATAATCTCTCTTTACACAATAATCAACAGTTCAACCAGTTCATCCACAGGGGAGTAAACAAGGCAGAAGCACAACAGTGGGTTTATTTTCTTTAAGCAAAGGTTTACGCAAAATGGGTAACAGGTGGGGAGATGGTGTCCCCTCTGTGATCCAGCTGATCCTGGAGCCGTGCAAATTCAGCAAGTTCATTCAGTTCTTGGAACTGCCTGTCTGTTTTATGGCTCACCAGTGACCTGTAGAAGTGGACTGCAAACACAATGAAAATCAATCCAAAAGGAACCATGATAGACGTTGATGCAATGGCTGCTGCCTGTCCTGATGTGATGATAGAAGAACTGTTGCTCTTGAGCTGACTCTCAGTTTTCTTCTTTAAAGGAAGAAACTTCACCCAACACAGTAGCACCACCTCTGCAAGAAAGAGCAAAGTCCCAATGACAGTAGAAAAGGCCCAGGCAAGCTCAATGTGCCGATGCATACGCTCATGAGGAGATTCCTTTACAGAGTTGAGATTATGCACATTGCTGACTGCCTCTATGTTTGGAAGAATGCAGGTACTTATCATGAGTGCAAACAGGTGAACTGCAACGAGGACAGTAGTACAGGCACTGAAGGCTATCAAGAGACCTTGAGGGTATTCGTGTTCTGCATCCAGCTGAACTTCTACCATAGCCACCTGAAATGGGAAGATGAAAGATGTAGTTATCTTTGTTACATTTGACTTCTCTTTAAAGTTCAAATCATGTTTCTGGAAGATCCTCTGATCCAAACGAGATACTGGTCTGCATTTAAATCTCTCTCCATGTCAAACTGTACCCTTTCAATTAGGTCCAGATTTATGTCTGAACTATCAAGCAATAGCCACCATTCTCATACCTCCTGTTCTGCTGCAGAGCAAACCATCAGACATGTTTCAACAGGCATTCAAGGCCATTTGCCAATATTTTAATTCCTTTATTGAAAACTTTTATTGCCATAAGCCTAGCCACTCAGTCAACTTGCAGTTCCCAAGTCTTACAAGAAACTCCAAAAGAAATTATATTAATGCATATAAAATTATTGCTCAGAGATTTAAAAATACCATTTCTAAACCGTGGGAAACTTCACATTTGAGAGGACAAATATTTGATCCTTGGGTCTCTCTTCTGTAGGGTTGCTTGTTAAATCCCAATGTACTTGTGGGATGTTAGGCTCCCTGAATTTTTCACAGAGCAACAGCAATCCTTCAACACAGAGGATTCATTTTCATACTGTTAAAAGTTTTTTCTTGTAAATTTTCTGGTGTATGTCTAAACTCAAAAGACTATCCAGCATGGCAAGACATTTTAATCCTCTGTCCTAGTACTTATCATGTTAACATAGCCATAACACTAAAAAGCATTGTAAGATGAAAACTTTTTTTTTTTTCTTAAGAACGGATATATTTAATTTGCCAAACACTGAAGACATTCCTGAAATTCAGCAAGACTGTAACTGGTACTTAAGACTTGGCACACAGGCAGGAAAGGTGTAACTTCCTTCAGTTTGGTGCAAATCATGCAATTACTTACTGTACTCTGTAATTGTGGGGAGCATCAGCATCACTTGAAAAGTAGCCTAAGTGCTAGCCTTCTAACATGTCTAAATAAGCTGGCTGCCAAGTAGCCATACACACTGCCAATTATTTCCAGTAGTTTTCATGCCAGCACAGCCCAAGGGAGCCTGGTGTTAGGAATGACACTTGGACCTGTTTGTCACACTTGGCTGTCCTGCCAACAAGCAACACGACCTCCTATCCATGGCTGGAACCAAAGGGAAAGAGTACTAAGTGCATCAACTGCTGGGCCAGGAGAGATCCTACACCAAAGTGGGTAACAGAAAGGCAATATTCACCTGCTTTGACAAAAAGCATCACAATTTACCCACCTGGGAGACTACAGAGGCTGGAAGAATACTTGTATTGACACTGAAGGGATCACAGCTTTATAGGCTCTCCCTATAAAGGAGTGTAAGAGACACCCACTCTAACACTCAAGGTGTATTTGCAAGACAGAAACATTAGGAACAGCTCCACAACACACTAACAACTCTAAGAAGACTCCAGAGAGGGAGTTTGATGATCTTCTTGAACCAACCAGTGACAAAATATGACAGAAGATAGAAGGTATGTGCATAAGAAACAAGAAATGTGGGAGTTTATCATCAGCTCACAGACAGAAAAAAAAATGATGCTGAGGCTGGACAGAGACCCTTGTAAGCAAGGAGAAAACACACCAAGTAGCAGTCGTAGCTGACACTGGTGCTAGAAACACCCTAAAAGCAGCAGTGAGGGAAGGAAGGAAGCAAACACTTCTCTTTCACAAATACTTCTCAACTCACTTCAAATTGAGGCTTGGGGAGGCTGTAGGAAGGATGCAGAATGCCTGAAGGATTTTGAAGTCAACTGAAGTTCATGGCAAGTCTCTGGGGGGCAGAGCAAAGCCTCCTTGTGCTCATGCCTGGCACAGGATCTCCAGCTTGACCCAAGAGTGAAAAGTCAGTTCATGTTTTCTGTCTCCTGGAATTGTTGAGGAAGTTAATTTGGGAGCTTTTTCACTATAGACAAATTGCCAGCTCTTTTCAACTGCAAGACTCTTTACTTCCTGGGCCAAGCCTGAGCCAGGCACCCAAAACAAAAGCCTCCATTTCTCATTATCAGGCCCCATGACTATTTCACATGGCGAAGCAAAGCCTCAGAAGTTCTCCTTTGCTCATGCTGTGATTTCAAAATGCACAGATCACCACTGCTCATGTAAGGTAACACTTGCAAAAACAGATGAGCTCATTTGGTATGATCCAAACCTGTGCAAAGCCTGAGCTCACAGACAGAGGATGATGTTCCATGCAGGAGGGTGTTCTGTGGTGCCCTCCATGAGGTTTCTACACTGGTGCAGAAGAGGAGCCCCTCAGGGCAGGGACTGTCACTGATGTCTGCACAGTATCCTATATAAAATGTTTCAGCACCTTCTCCTTCACAGCTTTCAAGGCTTCTTTGAACACTTGCTGCACAATTTTCTACTGTGCAGCTTCCATTCTGCCTTGCTGCATGCTCACAGAATAACGTAGCTTGGAAGACACCTCAAGAGTTCATCTGGTCTAATCCCTGGCTCAAAGAAGAGCTAACTTTAAACTTCAGATCACCCTGCAGATATGACTGACAGATTTACTACAGCCCTTGCCAAAGCTGTATATCTGAAATACAGCTTCTTGACAAAGTTAAAGGACTCCTTGGGTTAGAATGCAGGGCTGGAGGTTCCATAAGCCAGAAGCAGGTGGGTATCCAGGTGTTTCCAAAGATAACGGAATTTGGACACACAACCATGTTAAGGTTTCCAGCAGTCCTGGTATTCAGAGTCATGGCAGTCTGAATACTAGAAAATTAACAGTTTTGCCCTCTGGAAGATTCTGCATTTCAATTTTATTTCAAGTTCAATATCTTGAAATTCGTTGTACTTCTTCATAGGGCTTCCATGTGTTATTAGACCAGAAGGAGCTTAAATAAGGATCCTACTTTTAAATGAAAATCAAAATCCTGCATGCTCTGAAGGTTTCAGCCCATACAAGAGCACTTACAATGTGCCTCTGAAAAGTATTGACTCCACTGCTTTGCAAGTGAGCTGTGATACATTAATAAAACAATTTTCACCAGCAGCAACAACCAACATAAGAAAGCAGTCTGCAAATTAAGTTCATATTGCTACTGAAATGCAGGATAAGCAACTGTCCTGGTATGTCACTTGTTCATTTTTACCACACCAGCAGGACAGAAATTAATAATTTACTCAAATTTTAGCACTGTTGCCCAGTTTTATAGGCTACTAGACAGTATGTTGGTATTACCTAAACTTAGTTTAATTTGAAGCATAACACAAGCTTCAAATTCAATTTCTGCTTTAAGATAGGGGTTTCTGAAATAAGTATCTGGGGAAAAAAAACATTACAGAAAACCATCAGGAGGAAAACAAAAGGAAGAACTTCAGTAAGAGCCAGCCACGTAGCAGGTCACACTGACACTTTCCAACACAGGAAAAAAGGTGAGTGACTGCTCTTTGTTACCACCTGCAATACCAACAGCAGTGAACAGAGAATCCAAGGGCTTTCTGGCCTAATCACAGGCTTACATCTTTTTTCAGAATCAGAAACCACCTTTTTTTCAGATTTTTCAGAATTTACTGCTGAAGAGAAAAGGAAATAAAATGCTCTCTCTCAAGTAAATCAGTATTATATACGAGCTATTTATAGGTGGCTTCCTCTCCACGAAGATAACTTTGAGCTGTGGTTGGCAGGAATATCAGGGAGGCTGTGCTGTCACTGCCACACTGTCTCTCACTGTACCCAACACGTGTGAACAGACGCTGTGAGTCACCAGGGAGTTCAGTGTGCCATGGACAGGCAGCTCCCAGCCAGAGCCACAGCCAATCCAAACTCCTCACTGCTGCTCACAGATCTGAAGGCCACACGTGGCCACTACCCCACAGAACACCTGATTTTAGCTAAATTCAGTCTGTAACCAGGGGGCTGCAGTCAGCAACTACTGACAGGTGGGATGGATGGCTGGCTGGCTGGAGATTTGTCTCCTGTACCCAAGATGCTTTCTGAGCAGCCTAAAGCTCCACTGCAAATGCTTTCCTGTCCTCTGTATCCAACAGATTCAGCCATGAATCAGAGAGCAAAAAAACCAATTTTACTAAAAGTAACTAGGTTTAAAAATAGACCCATAATGACCCATTTAATGGAATACTTTGAGAAATGCTGGCTCTCCACAGGATCATATTCTTAGCTGATGCACAAGAGCAACCCCCCACTGCAGTAAAGAGCAAACCCCCACTGGAAAGGACAATGTCAGCTTCAAACTTCAGCCTCGAGGTTCACATCACAAGGTTATTTCAGCAGCAAATTCCATCTTCCACCCCACTGCCTGCCTGTGTGTGGGACCACAGAGGAAAGCTGAGAATGAGATGGGTGTCACGGATTCACTGGAAATCAGCACTCCTCTGGCTGCCCCCTCAGCTCCCAGTCGGATGGGCTTGGTTTTCCTGACAGTACTATAAGCTCCCAGAGACAGAGGCAAAGAGCCAGGCTCTCACAGGGTGTCTGCACCATTCATTAGGTTATAAACAACTCACAGAAAGCTTCTGTCTGAGTCCAAATCAGTCAATGGAAATAAAAAGGTCAAAATAATGATCTTGTTACTGGTTTTATACAGGAGAGAATGTAAGCATCTTTTATCTGCCACTTTAGAATCAGGACTGTATGCTGCAAAATGTGAATATTTCCTAAAGTTAATGCCAGAATACAGGATTTTATATTAGTTTGCTACTCAACATGAAAAGGCAATACCCATACACTGTTGGAGTAAATGTATCTTAAGAAGGCAGTGTCTCTACACAGTGTTACCTACAATAAATCTATTCAGTAGCTTGAAGATCAGACTGGACAGCACAGCAGGGAGAAGAAATAGCAGCTCAGTATCACCTTTACATCCTCCAAACCACAGCAGCCACAAGCAGCTGCTGTAAGGCAGAGAACAGTAAGAGCCCCAACTACTCCATGCCACCTGCCTTGCTCCTCTACAACCTCGGTGCAGAAATACTCTGAGGAGCAACAAAACGCTGATTTTGTGACTGGAATGGAAGAAATCTTCCAGATGGGGGCAGATTGTTTGGAGCAGAGTGCTGACCTGAAAGTGCAATAGCAACATGAAAGGTAAGTGGCAGTAAAGCCTTGAGACTGGACTCATAACACTCTCCTGCATGTTACAAAATGCAGCTGTTGCGTATTATTCTACCAGTTATGTAGTTAAATGCAGCCAAAACAATTCTATAGAGACTATTTCAATATTTAGAACCCCAGAATAACCTTTATTAGACAAGGACTATGCTGTCCTGAGTATCTGTACGACACTGACAGCAGCATGGGCCTGGTTTCTACCCAGCATTATTATGTATTATAACAAAGTATTATTATGGAAATTGGCTACATAAATATTCATCAGAGCAGTCAGCCTTTCACAAAATGTGACTGGAGCTGTCTTCACAAGACTGTATGTATTGGCTGCATTTCAAAGGCAAGAGTTGACAGTTTTTTGATGATATTAAATATTTGAAGTGGATGTAGTACTCTCTAGACAAGAGTCCACACAGTTTGGACCACTAAAGGAATTTAAAAGAAAACTGTGCTGTCTGGTAAAAAATGTCTTCTGCATCCTAAATGCATTCAAGTCAGCCATAGTGGGAATATAATTTAGACCTCACTAGTTCAGGCTTGGGTATTTTCACAAAGCTTTTAATTGGTGGAGGGAAGAGCTGCTTAAATTGTCCAGTTTGATGACTGTTGGGATCAACTTCCCTGTATTTGTGGCTCCAGCATCACGATGTAAAGTGTGCTGAACACAAGATTATAAACTTCACAGATTTCCTCTAATCTGAACAAAGTAAATGCTTGGGTTTACTTGTGGCAGCTTAGCTTTAACATCAGCTTGCAATCACCAGCCCCCACAACTGTTTCTGAAGCTAAACGTGCAGTGGAAAATTGTGCTGTGTAGCTGTAAACCAAAACTAATTGTAAAATAGGTTTTTCATCCAACTTCTCTGCAGAACCACAACATAATTGAGTTTGAAACCTGGCTGAGCGTTTCATCCTCTCCACATCACTGACCCGGGCAATCTCTTGACTTGGGCATGGATCATTTAACCAGGGTAGAGGCAAGAAACTTTGCACTTATGCAAAAAATAGGACAGAATTAAAGGAACGAGGGGGTGGAGGGAGGAATGGATACATGTAGCTCATACTAGAGGATGCAAGTACCGTTTAATTAAAGAGGATCAATGGGGCTGGCATGGAAACAAGCACATTCCACTCCAGACAACTCCCATCAATTGGCTGGGTAGTCCTGGATGTGCCACTTAGGCTTTCGTCCTAACATAGATAAAGAAAATAGAGGAACAATAAGTCTTAACTGCTGTTGTAAGCTTTAGATCCAAGATGAGATTGTACTTTAGCAGCACTTTGTTCAAATATCAGGTCCCAAGGAATCTGCTGAATTCAGTAAACAATGCATAGGCCTGACAGCACAAAGAAGGCCCTGCTTTGCAAGTCAGGATTGCCTTGACAACCTCAAAAGATAGGCAAAGTTGTTAAAAAGAAATCTAAAAATACTTGAAAATCACATCTGAAAACAGATTAGGAAGTCTCAACTTCAGGACTGTCATAGCAAAACCAAAGAGGCTAAAAGTTGATTTCCATTGTGACCTTGGTAAATGAAGAAAATTAATGTGTTTTTTTGATGGATAACTTCTGAAAAATTGAATATTAATGTTAACATGTAACATTCCTGGAAAATAGATATTTTGTTAATGGGAACGAGGTGGCTTTTTCCTGAAATACTCTAAACAGCTTAAATTCAAAATCATCAGTTTTCAGCTACAGGACACTGACCTAGAAAACTTCTAGGGAAGAAACAAAAAGAAGCCTCATCTCATGCACCCATAGGAATTTTGAGAGTCCATATAGAGTATGCTTAGAGAAAAGCCAAAGCAGAGATTAAGTATGACTGTTGGAATATTTTTATTGAGACGCAACCTCCCCGAGATGAAATATTTTAAAAACTAACAAACTACATTTTTTTCCCATGTTCTCTCTCCTCAGTGTAAAAGCCTGACTCAAGGAACCACCCTGACAAAACTGCTCTGGCACAGGAGAAGGGGTGTACGACAAGGAGGGCTCATTAGCAGGAGCTGAGCCTGAGCTGCCAGCCTGATGCTTGTTACCCAAGGAGAACCCGCTCAAACACGCCGCTGCACTAACACAGTCGCCTGTCACTCAAAGGAACAGCAGTTCCCCACCACCCCTGAAGAGTTGTAGTCTGTTTTTAGCCATTGAGAAAGGACAGTGACATTTATTTGACCGTCAGGAGGCTGCTGAAGACCGGCTGCTATGTTTTCGAACAGCATCCTCTCTCTCTCTCACTAGAACAATGGCTCTTAAGGGAATTTATGGCTGAAAATACCTCGTTAAAACGCGGGGCAATAATCAAACCAAATTTTCAGTACATTTCAGTATTTACAACTACGATTCGTGTTTAACACCTATTCATAAAGGGGCTGAGTGCAGAGTTAGCAGCTTAGTATGTGAGAGAACTGAACATATGATGAAGCTTATGAATCACACTGCCCCCATCTATGTACAGCTTTCATTTGAGACGAGGATTACTGGACTCTGTTTCTATGTCAAACCCGACAGCAAAAACGTAACAAAAAAAAAGACATCCAACATGAACAAAAACCAATCTAAGCAATAACCAAGATTTTATAAAAAACAAAAAACCACAACAAACCACCACTAGAAACATCCGAACTACACATGCCTAACGACGGATGTAACGAATCGGAGGAACACCGTTAATTGTAGCCGGTTATTTTCCTCAATTTATCTAGAAACACCTCCAGTGCAACACCTGCCCTCGCATCCATTTCCACAATCTGTGCGGCTGCGGTCTGGGAAAAGCGAGAGCGCGGATCCCCTCGGCCTTGGGGACCTGTTGGGACTTTGTGTGCTCAGCCCACCTCGCCCTTGAGAGCGGAGCGAAAACACCGAAAAAACCCGCGCCAAGCTCCGCATCCGCAGCACCGCACAGTGTCTTCCATACCACAGCAAGCAGCAGGAACGTCCCGACAAATGGGATTTGTGGCGTGCCGAGCATCCTCCGCAGGAACAACGAGAGGAGGAAAAGAAAACCCAAAACCACAATCCCCAGAAGAACCTGCACAAGGTACGGGAGCTATTTACCGGTGTTCAAAAGCGGTCCAGCAGCTTTTGAATTATGCCATGACAACAGAAAACGAGCTACCGACGGGACCCCACCGGGACATGCCGGTGCACCCCTCCCGACCCCGCAGCACCCTCAATGCCTCCTCCCCGGCCCTCCCGGGAGCGCTGCCCCAGGGGAAGAGGCGCCAGGGCCCGCCCCGCTTCCCGCCGCTCCGGGGTGCCACCCGCCGCCTCAGGCGCGCGTCCCCGTCCCCGTCTCCTCCCGCCCCGCTGCAGCCTGAGGGGAGGCAGCGAGATCGCCAGCCAGAAAAAAAAGAGGGGAAGCGGCGGCTGAGCTCCCCGCAGCCGTCTCCGTACCGCCGGAGAGGCCGCGGGCCGCCTGCCAGTGTCCCCTGCCCGCCGGGCGAGGCCGGTGTCTCACCATGGCGAAGCCGGAGAGCAGCGCTGAGGTACGGCTGGAGGCTTTCAGCTTGGCGCGGCTCAGGTAGAGCTTCCGCCAGGACAGCGCCTGCATCGAGTGCTCGTTCAGGCTCATGGGCGGCGGGCTGAGGAGCGGAGCGGGAGGCGGAGGGAGGCGGCGGATCCTTCCGGCGGCAGAGCGAGGGCACCAGCTGCGCTAACACCCCATGGCGCCCAGCGGCCGCTCCTGCCGGTGCTGGGGCCGCGCCTGCTGCTGCCGCCGCCGCGCTGCTGCGAGCCTGCGCGCCGCCACCCGCCGGGCACCGCACCGCCCCGCAGCAGCCTCATTGGGCGGCCCGGCTCGGCACGGCCCGGCCCCCAGCCCGGCTCCGCCGCCCCGGCAGCTTCCCGGCAGCCCTCGAGGGAGCCTGAGGCCGGGTGGGAGTCGTGCCCCAAGGGCCGCTTCTCGCCGCTGTGGGGAGGAGGAGCGCGGCCTCCTCGGTGCCGCCCGCCGGGAGCGCGGTCTGTGTCTGAGGGAGCTGCGGCCCCGCCATCCCGCTCTGCGGGTCTGCAGAGGGCGAACCCCCGCAGCAAGGCCCGGCTGGAGCCCGGGGCGCGGCCTCCGGGTGGCTGCGGCAGCGGGGCGGGTGAGCAGCCTCGGGTTGGAGCGTATTTGACGGGAATCTGTGGTTTTTCAGTCAGTTCTGTACAACCGTGTCTGGCGGTGGGTTACTCCCCCGCTCAGGGCAGGAAGGCATGGGGTGAACCCCTGCTCCGTGCCCACTCCTTGCTGCCTTCCCTCAAAAAAAACCCCCAACCAAACCACAAAGCCCTTTTTTGGCTGCTTTCCTCTTAAAAATTTTAAACATGTAATCTAGATCTGGCCTGTGGATCTAAGTCAGTCTGAGCACCCACCCTCTCTTCCCGTTAAAACGGATGCATCTAATCGTTTATCATGTAGTTAAGGTTTTCACAACCGTTTTGTGTGCCCAGAGCTCCTGATAAACTCGTTCTTAATCACCAAGCAGTTGATAAAGCCGATTGAGCTGAACATTTCAACAGATGGGTATGGCGGTGTTGAATTTTTTTTTTTTTTATTACCACGCTCATGCAAACCTTTTAAACCGTGTTTTTTTTCTGTGTTTTACAGAGGGAAAAATGAGGCATATTGCAGAACTCCAAAACAAATATATGGCACATTTATGAAGATGATTTCTGAAAAGGTGAGACTTAATACAGTACTTGTGCCATGTCAAACTTGTCAGTCTGAAGAAATAGAGTATGTGTAAGAAAGAAACCTGTAGCTCTCTAGTAAGAAAATTTGTATTTTAACTGTAGAAATAATACTGGACAAGGATACTCTTACTGTTACAGGCACGTGAATGGTCACATAAGGAATCACTGCAATGCTAGTGCCAAAAGCATTGATGGTTTTCTATTGCGCTGGAATTTTCCACATTATTTACAAGTGGGAAAAATGTGGCACGTTGCCTTCAACGTTTTTGCTTTGTTCTTTACACCTTTCTCTAATTTGCAAAGTCGTTGATTTACTTAAACACAGTAAAGGAGATGACAATCTGTACCAGTATAGGTCACTTAATGCTTTTCATTTACATGGCATTCTTTTAAAAAGTAGTTGAGGCATCCGAGAAACAAGTCTTAACGATCTGAAGTCTTCAGAGGCATTCCCTGAAGCTACTGTTTCCTACCATGTAGATTTAATCTTATTCTCCTCTCAGGAAATAGTCATCTTCTCTTAGAAATAACTTTCAGTTAGATTTTTATCTATAGTGGCATTAAAACTCCACTATAGAAGAAGGAGTTAGACTTACAGTCTTTCCACAGAAGCCTCTGCTGGTTTGTAAATGACTCCATGGACCATTTGCTACATTCTTTCTCTTTTATGGGTGGCAGTTCTAATGTATGGGATCAATATGAGTTAAAGTCCAGCATAAGTTAGCACTTTAAAATACTATACTTTGTTCAGTATACTTTAATTCTTTAAAAAACCACCAAACAACACAACCTTGAGGACATCACCACAATCAGCCTTATCTGTCTCCCACTGATGGCTTAGGTTAAGTCTCACCAACACATTGCAAAGCAATGAGTAACAACCATGTTGTGATTTCATTACCACATTCTACCAGAGAGAAATGGCAACAGTCAGAAAAAACAGTCATGCAAAATTTCCTCCACATCTTGAGTGAACTTTTAAGTCTGTCATCTGGTTTCTGCAGAATCATACATTTTAAAATATTTTGCATTGCTGTCCGTAAGTTATGAAAAATGTTGATGTTAAGTTTAGGTAGCTGAGATTGTTCATTATTTCTTGTCATTTCTGAGCAAAACCATGGTTGAACTGTAATATCGTGGGTGAGTAGTACTGTACAAATAATACTTAGCTCTTGACCTGTTCTCTAAAATTGAATTTCTCTAGAAACAAAAAAAAACCCTTCAGGAAGCAAACATCTGAGAAGGACTTCTATTGTCTTGGTACACATGGTATTGAAAATGAGTCTTTGAACTCACTGTTTCTTTATTGTTCTGCCCATGGCTCGTGTTCCTCTTGATCTGGAAGGGTTTTGAGAGGTACAGCAATGTTGCACACTTATGTACTGGTGTGTTCATATTTCCTTCAAGCAGACTGCACCAAATCAGTAAAGAAATCTCATCCCATCCACTTTTCCAAACCAAACCCATGAACACTATTAAGCTCCCAAGTTTCAGTGTTGTAGCTGTAAAATGAGCATTATTTCCCTTCCTGTTAGAAATTTTAAAAAGGTTTGTTAAATAGGAAAATATAAACTAGGAATCAAGCCTTCTGCAACTAAAACATTAGGACTGTTGCAGTGTGTCCCTTTCTCCCCTTCATGTTCCATTTTACAGCTCCATTCTGAGGAACAAACTAAAAACAGGATAAATTCTTTTATTTCCAGCTCTTTATTCCTCATTATTATACACCTCTAGAGTTAGCCATTCTAGGGCTAGCTGAAACAGAAAGAGTCAGTCATGCTTAATTAACTCCTAGAAATGCTTCAGGGAGTTCAGAAATCAGGCTGGAGTTCAAAGCTGTGGTTTTTTACCTCTGATCAGTGCAGTTGCAGAAGGCCACCAAAAGGGTGTAGTCCTGCACTCTTCCTTCATCTCACCCCACTCTTCATCCTGTAGATTACATCCATCAAATGGCTACAGAGCTTCAGAGAATCTACCTAGTGAAAAAAAAATATTTTATTGTTCTTAATGGTGGAGTTTTCTGCTGGATCAGGTCACTGAACTGACTGAACCTGTGGTTGCATGAACACTGGACCTGGAAGAGAAAGGAAAGTGGTGAGGGAAATGAGGGACATACATGGAAGAGAAAGGGAACTGTCTCATTCAGGAGCAGACTGTTATTACCTCTAATTAGAGGTAATGTCAACCCATTCTCTGGATCATTTATGCATGAACACAATCGGAGCAGGTGGCAGGAGCCCAAGTTTCTTCCCAGAAAGCCCTGAAATCTGTACACTGTCACAAGGACACTCATAATTTTTTTTTTTCCTGCTAAAAATGTGCCTCTGCATTTTCTGTAGGAGGCCTGAGTAAGAACAGGCTCACTGAGTGCCATGTGATTAATGTGATATGGGACTGAGCATGCAAAGGTGCTGCCCACTGCAGAGCATATTTTCAGCTTCACATGCAAATCATCACATCCATTTGTTCCTCTTGCTGTACCACCACCAAATCAGGTTGCCACAAAGTGAAAATTATGGTAGATCTGCATTAAAACCAGCAGCATTTGCCAGTGGAAAATAAAGGTTTGTCAGCAGTCCCAAGCAGTGAGGAGGTTAAGGAAAACATCTCTGCAAATATCATCTAAAGGAGAGCTGAAAGCTTAGTTGGTGGAATTTCTGCAGAGGAAATAATTTGATCTGTCCTGTACAGAAAAAGTGTATAATTTTTACCTTCTTTCAGGAAAAAAAAAAAAGTGCTTAATTATTTAGTCCCCTATCTTAGCCCAAATTAATGTGCAGAATGGCAAGTCTTACAGGACAAAAGGTAGTTTAAAAGATATTTTAACCTTATTTCAGTCTGTTCTATTAAATGGGAAATAACTGTATGAAAACTCATCCGGGGTGAAATTAACCTGTTTCTACACCCAGCTTTCCCAAGCACAGTACTGCAGTCCTTACTGTAGCATAATCCCTGCAGTACAAATTTAATTAAATGACAGCTTCCAAGTTCCAAGCAAACAAGGCCAGGATCTAGCACATCGTCATGATTACATCTTAAATAATTTAATTTAATTAACATCCAGCAAAAGGGTTGGGTTTTTTGTTGTTGTTTTTAAATACAGTTCAGACTAGCCCCTTCCTCAGTAATCACTGCTCCCTTTTCACAGTGTTGATACCTGAGGTGTTTTTTTCCCATATTTTTGACGGTGATGAAAGGCAACCTTGTGATAGCTCTGGGCTGTCCCATACCAAGCCTGACAGGGCCCAGCTCCAGGCACTGATGGAAAGCTGCACTATGACCTGCAGAGGGTGAAGGAGCCCAAATTCTCATTTGTCAGCACTGAACCTGTGTCCTGAAGCATGCAGGTTTAATATTGCTTCTACATGTTCTTATTCTATCTAATACAGATGGGGATATTCTCATCATCCACCTCCTACCACCCCCTTTTTTTTATTTTTCCCAGTTCTTTTAAGTCTGAGACAGGTTTCTTGAGATTGTAATAAACAGATTACAGCATCATTTCAACAGTAAAGTGAATTATAGTTTAATAGGAATCACCTCTTTCTTAAAACAAGGCTAAAAACGTGTTTTCTATTTTTGGAGATCTGTAGATTAAAATTGTGCTGTTTCTGAAACACTTCCATACTTCAGGCTTGTGCTCTGGAGTTTCCAGGTGTCTGTGATTATCTGGTTTGCTTGATACACCAAGAGCTGCAGATTTATCATGCCCCCCCCTTCCCAAAATCCCTGAGATTTAGAAAAATGAATTTTCTTTTATGTCTCTATTCTGTCTTTTTTGGTGGACTTTTGTGGAATGGATGGATTATGTGTTTTTTGTCAGATGATTCTCTGATAACATCCATTTATCTTGTACTCTGGCCTCAATCCTGCAGATGTACACATGCATTTAATTTTAAGATTGAGTAATCTCAGCTGAAAGGTCAGCAGATGCATACATCTTCTCAGGATTATGGACTAATAATGCACTTGCTGTAATAGACATCTGGAATCCACACTTCCATATATAACCTAAACAGCACTTCTATATGATAATAAAGTTTCATTATCTGCAAACAGGGAGATGTTAGAGAAAAATTACCTGATTTTTCAAGATACTGACAGATGCAGAAGCAGCTCATTGCCCTAAATCCTAACTTAGAACTCTATCCTCCCCTGCCTTTATCCACTTATTTCATTAAAACATGGATCTTTCCAAAGAGGTTTTAATGTGTTTGATCTTTTGCATATTTAATATGTTTCATAGAGTAGGTAGAAATTGCCTGGTGAGGCATGCAGGGGGTTACTGGATGCTACAGGAATATGTTGCTGCAGGCAGAAGCAGACAGGAGTAGTAAACAAAAAACGCCCTGGTGGGATTCTTTTTGTGGGGGGTTTCTTTTTCCCTGTGAGGAATACGAGGTATTACTAAACATTTTTTCCTTTTTTTTGTCTCAGCATCTACTTTAAATGATTTTTATCTACGTTCTCATGTGATTTCCAGCTACCTGCTATACACACATATTACAAAGGCAGTATTTTTGCTTTATTTAACACCCAACCATACATTATAGCTACTAGAACCTGTTGTAGAATAAATTTAGTGCAAATTTAGGTGCAGGTTTCAGGAGTATTTTACGCCCCGATTGCCCTCGCTCTGAGCTGGGAAGAACACAGCGAGGCCGAGTGTAGGTAAAGCAGAGCCCTAAACACCGTGGAATTACAACACATGGACTTGGGGTTAGTTATTTCCCAGTGTTTCCCACGTTCATTCCCCACTCCTCATTCAGTGCAGCCCTCCCAAAACTGCGCCGGGATTTTTACAACGCGGAGCTGGGCAGCCGGCGCTGAACCCAACCCCAAGTTTCAGCGCAGCCGCGCAACTTTTAGGGCTCTCTGGCTGCTGCCACCCACTCAGGGGTCCATGAGTCCCCGTGTCCCCGTGCTCTCCCCTCCCTCCCACCCCCCTACCCCGCCCCGCTCAGCGCCTGCGTGACCCGGCCCCGCCGCGCACTCGTGACCCAGCCCCACCGCCGGTACCGAGCTGTGCCCCCGAACCCCCCGCCGCCCCCCCTCCTCTTTTCGGTCCGGGCCACCCCCTCCTCCCACCCCCTCTCCCCCCCCCCCATCACTGTTTACGTTCCGGGCATTGCGACGGCTGCGCCCCCGCGCAGCGCCTGGAAATGGTTCCTTAGGACTTTACAAAACGCATCGTCGCCACCGCCCCCCTCCCCTTCTCTCCCCCTCCCTCTTCCCACCCCCACCCCCCCAACCCGAGGGGAAAAAAAAAAAAAAAAAAAAAAAAAAGGACAGAAAAAAAAAAAAAAAAGGAAAAAAAAGTGCTGGTGCAAAATTGCAAAACTTTACAGAGACCTGGATGGCTTTTGTTTTTTCTCCTCCCCATTTGGGCCAAAAATGCGGGACAGGAACTGTTGACAATTAAGTGATGAAACTCTCCAAAAAAATGGAGGCAGAGAAAGACTCTGGAAGAAGATTGGTGTGTAGCTGGCTTCTGCCGATTTCCTATTTGTGCCTTTTAATTAATTAATTTTGCTTAAATGTTTGCAAAGGGAGAAATGCATGTAAGACGTAGGTTGCAGAGCTACTTTACAAGAGGGAGGCTTAGACACTGGGGAAGGGGGTGGAATTTAACAGAGGGGAAGGAGAGGGTGGGACGAGAATATATTTATATATATATATATATTTAATTTTGTTTCCTCCTGTGGGTAAGGATTTGTACCGATCCTCCGCGCGTGTGGCTGCCGGGGCGGGTTTGCAGGGAGAGTGGTGCCGGGCGAGGGGCAGAGCTGGTGCAGAGGGGTCCCCCCAGCCCTCCATACCGGGGGTCCTACCTTTGTGCGCGGCCGCTTGTCCCCTCATGTCCCCCGGTACCGCAACTTCCCCGGGGAGCGGCACCGACACCTCCCTCCCCCCCCATAATTTAACCCATTCCTGCCCTTCTCCGCGCAACCCGTCGCTCTCGGCGCTGGAAAAGCGCGCAGGTTCCCGCGGCGGCGAAGCGAGGAGAGGATTGTGGGGGGGATAAGGGGGGACGGAGGGAAAGAGGGGGGGGGATGCGCATCCATCCCCGCGTTACATAAAAGCGATCTGTTTTTTAAACCGCGGCTTCCGGTGTGACTATGGAAACACTCGGATTATGTAAATACCGAAACCTGGATGCCTGTGCATCAGATTAAACGATTCACACCCCACCCACCCCCCTCCCTCCCCTTCCCCGAGGAATGATCTTGTATTCACGTGCGGCGGCAATAGTAATAATAATAATAACAATAATAATAATAAAAATGATGCGGTTGCTAACGAGCGCTGGCCGCCGTGCCCGGGATTTTACGGGATTGCAGCACACATCGGGGCTGTAGCTTGGGAATGTTGGGCGAGTTACGCCTGTCTCCTGCTCGCCTTCCAGCGACTGCTTCGTCTCAGCAGCCCAAGTTTGAGTTTTCCTGCAGCCAAACACCTGTTATTCCCGTCTAGTTCCGTGTCACGGGATGGAAAAGGTTGTGCATGCGGCTGTGTTTTAGCTTCTTTGGGGTCCGGTTTTTTTTGTTCCGTTGGTGTCTTGCCACCTTTAATGATTTCCTCCAGAAGCTGTTTATTAAATCGCTCTGCACGATCTATTCGCTTTCCTCCCTACCGACCCCGGTTACCATTATTATCATGATTATTATTTTATGTTTCCGGACAATGTGGTGGTTTTTTTGTTTGTTTGTTTTCTAGCGATCTATTGGCAGACGGCGATACGCTGAGAACGAGGACCTCTCGGACGTGGAGGAAATTGTCAGCATCAGGAGTTTCAATTTGGAAGAGAAATTAAAGAGTAAAACGTATCACGGGGATTTCGTGCATGCCATGGACGGGAAAGGTAACCAATACCCCGGGGGGGGAGGAGGGGGTGCGGGGGGGTCCGGCCCGGCTCTGCTGCCGGAGCCTCCACGTGTAGCTCCGCGCCCGGGTTCGTATTTCGCGCCCGCGTCCCCCTGCCCGGGGATCCGGTGACGAGCAGCGGGGGGAGGCCGGGGGGGAGCGGCTGCAGCCGCCCTGCAGCACCGCGGGGGGCTGCCCCGTTCCCCCTCCTCCCCCCAGCACCCTCAGGGCGGGTTTTTCCCCGACACGGTGCTTGGGAGGCGGCGGGGGGAGCCTCCAGCCTGCTCGGCTGCCCTGACCCCGGCGAACCGGCGGGATGGTCAGGAATTGGGTTCTGGCAAAGGAAAGGCAAGAAAACCCAGCCCCCAGTTAGCCGGAGGTGATTCCTGCTCCCCCTCTGCTCCCTGTTGAACTCAGGACCCCTTTTTTTTTTTTTTTTTTTTTTTTTTTTTTTTTTGGCAAAAGGATGCAGTTGATGAGCCTCTTCGCCAGGGTCAGAGACTTTAAAGTCAATAACTTCTTTGTGTTTCTATCATATATTAAGTTACAGCGCTCCCCTTCCCCAAGTTACTTGGTTTGCTTAGGTGACTTAAATTACGGGAGCAATAAGCAAAGCCAGACCTGGAGCGGGGTTGCCTTGGCAGGAAGGCAAATCAGAGAGGGTTGCCCGGGAATCAAACGGGCCGGGCCGGGCCTGGGGGAGGTTGAAAGTCACCTTTATTTACTACAGCCCTGTTGAAAGGGATCCTGAATCCCAGATGTCTGTCACCAAAACCCGGCCTGGCTAAGCTGGCTTTCTCAGGAAGGAGTAGTTTGGGCTGTAATCCTCCAGAAATGGGTATAACTATGGAGCCACTAATCTAGTTTAGAAAATTTCCTTTTCTCCCATAGGCTTAGTTTTGCATGAGCGTTTTAAGCTCCTTTTAGAAAAGTTAATGTGGTGGAGAAATTAAATACCTATCTTATTTAGGAAGGTATTTGTTTAGGAGATAAGCTCAACCCTGACCCCTCTTCCTCCAAACAAAACACAAACACCTATTTTTTAGCTGGAAAATGTTAATTAATTTTCCAGAAAATGATTGCATTCTGCCCTCATCTTGCAAATACTCCAGTGGTTGCCATTGCTACATGCTGACTACCATACAATCCTCAGCCTCCCTAGCTTAGCAGCTCTAAAATCTTTGGGTAGCTTTCTCCTTTCTAGGGAACTTGAAAATAAATGAGTGTCTTTTGTTATTTTGTTGTGGTCTGTGTCTGCTTTGTTCGACCTCACAAGGGATTTAAATGCTTTGTTGGGGCATTAGGAAGAAAGGGTCTGCCTTCCTATTTGCTCTGTTTTTATTTTTGCTATTGGTTTATTTTTTTCTCAGAGTCCAAGGGTTGAATTGAATTTAGGCAAAACAATGAGAGTGGTTGGTAAGAATGAAAAAAGTCAGTTTATATGAACACATGGAGTTGGTTGAGTGATATATTTGTTTTTATTTCTCATGTCCTTGTTTTTAATAATAACTCTTCTTTGATTTTTAATGGATTATGTATTTTTTTTTCTAGGAATGTGAGTTGTAGGTTTTCCTGGAGGTGCTGCAAGGCAGTGGTGTGATTTTTGGCTTACGTGCAGTTTGTCATAGATACTTGTTCTCCACTCTCCTAGGCTGTTTATCTGCCTCAACTTCTCCCAACATTAATCTTCATGTTTGTTGACTTTCTGTCTGGGATGAGAGTGTCCTTAAAAAAAAAATTGTGGTTTATTTATTTTCTTACCTAAAGCCAGAACTGTTTTAATGGGAGTGCTTCTGAGAAATGAAGATTCTAGGACAGAAATATTTATTTGGTAACCTTAGCTAATTGGAATATTCATTACACTTATTTTGAGACTAGTAGCAATAAAGTTGCTGTAATTTTAATGGTTTTGTAAGTGGATAATTGCTGTGCTCTGATTTGGTAACTTTAAGTAGGAATATTATATCCCTACTTGTCATAATTACTAAACTGACAGCAGGAAGGAGAAAATTGTGAAAATAGAGGGAAATACATCTGCAGGCATGGGAGCTTTGTCTCCCTGTCCTCTCTTTCTTTCAGTGTGGGTTCTTAGAGCAGAGAAACATCACCCATATCAGCTGGAGGCTGAGGTTCTCAGGTTCCTCGGAAGTATCTGTGCTGCTGGCTGGGTCTGGCAGAAGTCAAACTCTTGTATGTACCTGAATGTGATACATAAAGTGTAGAGTGTTTGGCAGCATGTAGCATATTTTGCAGTGCTGAAGGGTCTAATGATGTTTTCCAGCTGAAGGTAGCATGTGGATGTTATATAAAGGTCTTTTTTTTTTTTTTTTTTCCTGTAAGAAAGGGAGAAAAGCAGAACCATAGAAACAGTCCGTGGCCACTGCAGGAATTCCTCTCTGTAGCCCAAGGCTCCAAATGGACTGTGGGGTTTTGTAGGCACGGCTCACCCAAATCGCTGCCTTCTAACTTTCCCTCTAATCCCCAAATCGCTGCCATTGTATCAGGGCCATTGCATAAAGAAATCCCCAGGAAAGGCCAGTTGTGTGTAATCCTCAGAGTGCAGCAACAAGGTGATGCTGGTCAGTGTTAACATAGCAAACTTATGTTTAATTTTCATTTTGCTTGTGTGTTACATTGCGACTCCCACACAAAAACTCTTCCTTCTCTGCCACCTCCCTAAGTGCTAGGAGCTGGGTAAGATTGCCCTCTATTAGATCCAGCAGTTAGGTTTCTGATTAATTAAAACAAACAAACAAACAAACTAGTGCTCTGAAAGCAGCAGTACCCCTCACATAAAACTAAAACAATGTGTTCACAGAATCACAGCTCTCTGCTGCACTCAGATAATGCTCACAAGAAAACATGTTTGGTTTTTCTCGTGAGTAGAAATGTCTGGCTTGAAAGGCAGAAACTTAACCATGCAGTTTAAACTCCACGTTTGTCCCAAAAGCACTAAGCTGATTTGCAGCAATTTAGGAAGGATTATTTTTTAACTGCTAATTTGATATTTCATTACAGCCTGGGTGTTTCAACCCAGACGTTAATTGACAAACTCTGACTGGATTCTATTTTATGTGCATCAGTGAACAGGAAAAATAGAGAGCAGCTGGGAGAGCATTGTCTGTCACTTGGCTTCCGGTTTGGACCTAAAATATGCATTCTCTTTATATTTTTCTTTAAGTGATAGTGGAGTTCTTTGGTGAGAAAAGGAGAATGGGGAGTGTTTTGAGACAGTGTCATGTGAGGTGCTAATGCTATTGTAATTGATTTTTTTTTTTTTCTTTTTTTTCTTTCAGATTTTACTTTTGAGTATGTGCAAAGAGAAGCTCTCAGAGTTCCCCTTATCTTCAGAAATAAGGATGGACTGGGAATTAAGTAAGTTACAGCCAAATTTTGATGATTAATAAATGCTTTTATAAAATAACCATTATGCTATCCACTTGTAATATTTCTTTTGATGCTCTCAAAATGTATTGCAATGAGTAAGAATTGTCAGCACCCTTGAGAAGAGGAACTATTATTTTCTACTTATAAACAAGCAGATAATGAGGTCTATAAAAGTTAAGTGCATCCAGCATGGTACTACAGAATCAGAAATAACTAGGAATAAAATTCAAAGGTTCTGGCTTCCAATCCATGCTGTAATGACAGAACAACCTCACTCCAATTTTTGACCTCTCAGTTGTTTTCTGGGTTACAGGTGGAATGTCTAATGGTGTCTGTTCTTCTTGATTATAATTGTATCTCTACAGAATGTTATGGCTTTGTAAATATTTAATAATGTTTAGTTAAAATGTGGTATAATTAGAGTCTTTCTGAGGTTGCATTTTGTTAATACCCAGTTATAAAGGATTTGGTATTTTAATAAGAGAATCCTGCCATTTTATTTGTATAAGTGACAGTGTCTAAGGGAGAAATACTAAAATTGTATAATTTATCAGCCACATAATCCATAGTTGAGATAAATGTTCCTTGATATTTCTGGAAATTATGTCATTTTACTATAAGAGCAAATAGGAGCTGGTGTGATGCTTCTCTTGACATAATAAAATAGTGTTATATGTTGAACTCTGAAAAAAAAGTGATTAATAGGCACTCAGCAGTAATTAAAGTAATGCTTGTTTTGTTGTGCTGTTATTTTCTACTGAGATATTTTTTATATGGTTATTAAGTCCAGCTATTTCTCTATTAGTCCTGGAAGTACAGTCTAGTTTCATGTTAAAAAAAATCATGCAAACATGAAGCTACCCTATTTTCCTTCAGGCAAAGCCTTTCCTAGGTTGCATCCTAATTTTCAGATGAAAATGTGTATACATTCTGCAATGTTTCAGAAGTTAGGTAGAAAACCTTGCTATTAAGTGAGAAAGGTTGGTCACCTCCAACAGTTTCTAAACAGTTCTGTGTTCCTGCTTGGTGCCTTCATTTCCTGCTGGAGTCCAGCAGCTCTGGCAGTTGGGATAATGCATCTTTTGAATTCTGAACTGGATTGTGAAGAGGTGGAAGAGGAGTAAATGCTAATTCACAGCAAGGGTTTTGGAGTCACTTGCTCAGCTGTCACACACTAATGCTTTGCATGGTGAAGGAGAAGGAAGTGTTTCAGTTTCCTGGGATGAGCTTCAGGTAGTGTCACAGCCAGGCTGGACCAGTCAGTTTTTCTGATTCTTGCAGACTGCCAGAACAATCTAATCTGATTCTGACATCTTTCCTACTTGATAGGGCTCTTTCTCTTTCTCCCTTTTGTGAACCATCCACAAGTCACATGCAGCTTTCTCCTCCAGCTGGAGTTCACCATCAGAGAGGAGTAGAAATTCTGAAGCTTTTTTTTTTTTTCTTTTGAGGCTATTTTTAATGAATTAGTATGCTGACAAAAGTATGAGCACATTTTATCTGACATGAGAGCTTTGGATGGTTCCTGCATGCAATCAGTTGAATTCTCCATTTCACAGTTAGTTGGGTGAATTGTTTTTATATTTCCATCCTCTGCTGAATCATTGAATAATGACTGCTATGGGGGATTGAAATACATCAGTAATCTCTTACAGGACATTCAACATTCTAATATTTTTTATTTAAGTGAGCATGTCTTATGAGTTTGAAATGGTGTTTTACAGGCATCGTAAACACTTGGGAATAAATGTCACAGGAGTGAGAGAGGGTTGGAAATAGGATCTATGTGGGTTCTAGATGAGAGAATTTATGCATGAGCAAACTTTCCTATTTGGCACTCTGCAGGATAACATGATTTAATTTTATTTACATTTTCACTTCCTATGTGTATCTATCACAAGGAGCTGCCATTCCCTACATGAGTTCTGTAGATGTGTAGCTACAGAAATGCTGTGTGTGTTGTGTTCCAGTAAGACCAGTGTAGTGTTGCCACCTGCCTAACTGGTCCCAGACATTGAGAACCTTCAGCCTCATCATCCTGACATTTGCTGCTTGAAATAATGAGTGTCACAGTCTGCTGTCTCCCTTCACTGGAGCGAGACTGGACAGTTTGCAGTTGGATCTGAGTCATTTGCTGATGAAACTCAGGATTATGCTCCACTTCAGGCTCTGGGGGAAATGATGCTTTACTGGGTCTTTTCTAGCACTACAGTCTCTTGTCCAGAGGAAGCTGTGCATGTCATGATACAGTAGATTCAGTGATCCACATGTAAGCAGGGTGGCTTTTGAGACATAGTGGTCTATAAAATATATGATAGAAGGTGTTTTTTAGGCTTCTGACATTTCAATAACTAATGATGCTTCCTTCCACTTTTGTTTGCTGTTAAGCAGTCAGCTTGCATGTCTGTGCCTGGCAGATGCACAAAGCATAGCTGAACAGTTTGGTTCCTGTGCTTGGAGGTACTCCGAAATGGCAAGGAATGAGATGAATGAGGAAAAATTGTTACAGTGAAACTTTGAAGATGGTTTTCTTGTATATTTCTGACCACTGTGTTACTTGTGTGGCTAGAAGCAGGGAAGTCCACCTGTGCTCTCTCAGCAGAAAAGGAGCTGTTTTTCTTGGAGATTTGTTTGGCTGCTTCCTGGATTGTAACTGGGAGAGAGAATGCTGTTTGGAGGGATGTTGTTTCTTATCTCAAGAGCAGTCACCCTGCATTGTCCTGTGGTTAATCACATCTGTGTGCTAGCCAGAGCTCATCCTCTGGGACTTGAAAAGGAGACTTTTCTAGCAAATCTTTAAGTATTTACTAAAATGCAGGTTTGAACCAGGGCACACTAGAGGTGTTTGCATTTCTTTTCTGTTTGAGGCAACAAGGTTTGTATAAACAGAATGCTGAACATCTCAAATGTTGTACTTTGGTGTTGTCATCCCACTATAGCATTCTTTACCTATTTTTAGGGAAACCTTAGGAAGCATTCATAGTCTTTGAGAATTCATAGTAGCCTGAAAATTACATAACACTGAAGAAAAAAAAAATCTCTGCTCAGTTCTTGCATAGTTGGTGTTCTGGTTTTACATGCAGGAAGACAAATGAACCAACACTTACTGATTACTTTAGGACTGGTGACATTCAATAAAACAGTTTTTCTTGGCCATCAAAGGGCTGTAGCAAATCAACCCTAATTGTATAAGAATGAGTGTGGCAGTTAATCTGGGCTGGGGATGAAGAAGTGCAGTCATGTATGGTCTCAGCATCCAGTAGAAGGGGGATGAATTAAAGCTGGACCTCCCAAGGTCACCCAACTACAAAATGGGTTCTGGTACTTGAAACCTGCTGTGTTCAAGCCTGAATTTTTGCACTTGGTGTACTCTTTCTCTAAGGTATCATACGTCCTGAGATTGCAGAGATAAAAACAAGGATGTGCCAGGTGTGCTCTCCAAGGATCTGAACACCATTTTATTGCTAGGGTGGACTGAATTCTTCCAGTTTGAGTAGTGTTTATTGTTGGCTGCTGCTGGAGCTCTCAGAAAGATTGGGTTTGCTTCTATGCATCTGGGTTAGGGTTGTTGTCTTAGCTGGGTTGTTGATTTTTATTTTCACTTCTACAACTTTGAAGAAGATTGCCCATCTAATTCTTCTACATGTTGGACAAAATACAAGCAAGCTGTGGCATTTGAAGATAAGCCTTGCGTGTCCTGGTTGCCCACAAATAGTTCTGCTTTCTAGTGCTTGGAAAAAAAGATGAGCTGTGAATGAACCCTGAAGGTCAGTAGATTCAGGCTGTTTCATTCTGGGAGGGAGTGAATTCCAAAGCTGTGGGGCCCTCACAGCTAAATGCAAAGATGTGAGGGTTGGCAGAGACCTAACAAAAGAGATTGTGCAGCCTCCACATCCCACCAGAGGAAGGTGATAAGGGTAAAAGAAAGTGAAGGAAGGGAATTTGACAAATAGTTCTCAAGATATATGCATGACAGTAAATGCATTTTTTAACTTTACTTTTCAGTGTTTTCTTAGTAGTAAAACAATTACTCTAAAAGTTTGCCTGTTAGATCCTTTGGATTTCTAAAGGCACAATGGCACAAGTGCTTTATGATTAGAAGCAAGTTGTTTCTTTTCCACCCAAACAAGGCAGTACAAGGGGGACCAAACACTCAGCTGGCAGTTCCCACAGGGCTGTTTTTCCTTGCAATTCCTTAGTCAGTTTTTGTGCAACGTGAAGTGTGAAATACTGTTGTTAAGGTGAAGTCAATCAGCTTTAAAACCCCACTACTGTTTTTGTTTTCTTTTTCCATTCAGTTTATATGTTGCAGAATTTTTCTCTCTAGCTGACATGTGAAACTCACTCACTTGAGGTACTGGACTGTTGTCTAATTACATTAAAGCCTAAAACGTTGCCTGTGTTAGAAGTGATCTTATAAAAGAGTCAATGCTGATGAACCAATTATGCTACTATTTAATTTATCTCTGAATAGCCCAAATTAAATTGAACAACAATTTCCCTGCCCTCCAAATACAGAATACGGTTGTCTTCTGCCTGACAGGGAGGTTTGGAACAGTCATTAAAACAAAGGGGATTTAATTATTTGTATATATATATATATATATTTAATTTCCAAGCAGTGCATCCAGCCTGTGATGCCATGACTTTGAACAAACTGGTTCACCACTCAAAGCTTTAGTTTGTGTCCAGTGGCCAGTGTGGTCATGAGGCACCACCAGTTGCAAACCACTGTGAGCTGCTTAGCATGAACAAGCTATAAAGGTTTAGGATTTTCTTGAAATTACCCCCCAACCTCTTTCTTCCCACTCCAGTGCCAGAGAGTGCTTGAAAAGACACATCTTCTCTTCCAGTACAAGTAGAGAAACTTTTGTACACTTGGCAATGCAAAGATGTTATGTATCTCATGAAAACTTGCACAGTCCACATGTCAGAGAGGCTTTGCTCCATTGCACATAACTGCATTTTGGACAAAGAGCACTTATCATTTATTTCTCTTTTATTATGGCAACGAAAGTGTGCCCATCCTTCTCTTTACAGTATTTATTTAATGCTGTTTTCTTTGCTAATTACAGGATGCCTGACCCGGATTTCACCGTCAGGGATGTGAAGCTATTAGTGGGTAAGTTACTTTGAATGCACTGGATTAACTCTATACAGAACAGAATTGCTTTGAAATACATGTCTGGTTGTGTTTGTAGACATTTGTGATAACTCAGCATCTGGGAGAAGGCATGAAGAAGCAATTTGTAATTAAGAAGGCTGGGAGAGCCCTAATTAGTAGCTGTGCTGACCAGACTCTGATCTCATGCTGGATAATTGGCTGGTTGAAAGAGTGTGAATGCTTTTGCTCCTAACAGGTGTCCTGCAGACACTTTTGTGATCCTGGAAAGCAGCAGCTCTATTGATCAAATTCCTATTTAATTTTTTTAAAAAATCTGTTGTAGAGCATCTGTTTGTAAAAGGTATGATTGGAGCCATCTCACCTTTTGCCTGTGCTTTCCTCACAGTCTTTATCAGTGTTGGGCCAGGTCAGTGCTTTGAGGAAAGGTTGCTAAGAGAGACTGAGCACAAAGCTGTGCAAACTGCCTCTCTTTTTGATAAGACACAAACCAGAGAAGTGGTGACCATTATCATCAAATATTTCCTAGCAGCCTTTACAAAAGACAGTTTCTTAACTCTAAGAAAGGCTCCATTTTGAGTAGATTATACTGTGTGTTTCTTTGAAATCTGCTTTCACTGAAGATGGATTTGTTATTTATAGTTTATCTGAAATTGTTACTAAATAGTGATACAGCACTCTGAAGTCACTGCTGTGGAGCCAGCTGAGGTTTGGATGTGGTAGCTTCAGTCCTTCATGGAGATTTTTAACTTCATTCTTGCTATTCAGAATTTACTGGTTTTATTTACCAGTTTTGTGGCACTACTTAACGTTTTTAATTAGCCCAATTGCTGCATTCTGAAAGCTGAATTTTTGAAAGTTACTCTTGAGTTTACTGATCAGTAGGAAAATCAAGTCTGGAAAAGATGAAGTTAAGAAAAACAAGGGAGAGGAACTTGTGCCTCATTTCTGCTCACTTGGGGTTATCTGTGAGAGAGGGGTTATCTCTGATAACCTTTCTTCACAAACAAAACTTGGCAATGGTGCTTAATTTATGAACATTTATAAACCTTAGGGGGAGAAAAAAGCCCCAAACCTCTTTGGCAGAAAATGTTAGGGAAGTGGTGTGAGAAGTGCTGTTTGGTTTCTTTTGGTCGGTCTGCAGTTAAATTAGGAAATAATATGAGGGTGTTTGAAAGTAGAAATTCTGTGGATTTCCTTAATACCTGGAATGTTTGTAGGTATAGAATATCTCCTTTTGCTGTGGAGGAGCCTCGTGCATAAACCTTGTAATTAACTGGACCCTGTTTGCAATTTTCTGTGAATTTATTCCATGGCTGATAAAGTGCCATTTCTGTCTCTGAAACTGCTGAAGCTGATGGTCTGATTTGGAGATGTTTTGGAACAGCACAGTGTTGTGTAACAACGTTGTTTTTCCTGCAGAGCAGTCAAAGTGTGGGAGTTGCATTTCCTCAAGATTGATGTCCCTTGAAGGGGGGGGTGGAGATTCCTGTGTACATGGCCAGCGAAGCCAGAGGATATTTATAAATAAAATTAGGTGTATAAAACAATGGAGCAGAAATAACAATAATAATTAACTTTGAGATTAACTTTAATGTAAATGTGTGCCATTTCTCACAGCTGGTTCAGCAATCCCTGTACATGCTCCAGGCCAGATACTGCACGTCTTGGGTCTTTTTTTATTTTGTTTGGACAAACTCCCTTTGGGGTCATTGTACTGAGCCTGTAATTTGGTCAGGAACATTGTCACCTGCTGTCTTTTTTTAATACAGTTGATGACTTCTGGCATCGCAGGTGGAAAGTTTGATTTAAAAGGTCAAAAATATTTGGGAAATGGACTGTAAGTTACATCTGGAAAATCGTGGCTCTTCTGGCAAATCACTCTGGAGTTTGTGCTGTGTGCAACAGCCACACTGACACTGGGAGCACAGGGGGGGCAATTCCTGTCTCCCTGTCAAATTCATAAGTTATCTGCCAATGACTTCAGCAAACACTGGTGAGCAATTTTCCTATTGCATATCATTGCTGATAATTTTTTTCTAGTTTTAGGTTCATACATCACTGACACAATCTAATATTCAAATAAAGCAGATGAGAAGGTGTTTTATTAATACCTCCTGTGACTGCCCCTGCTCCTCAGAGCTTGCCTGAACTTCCAGGTACCTGCAATTCTGAAAGGCAGGGTTTTCAAAACTGATCCAAGGCCTTGCTGAACCTGGGAGGGGAATGATGTGGTTTGTGGATGTGAAGTGGGATCATCATAACTGCATCTGAACGTGCGTGGGAGTCAACAGAGAGAGCATAGCTTGGGAAATGTTTTGTTCTATGTAAACTTGTTGGCTTTTTAAGTGCTCATCATTCTAGGATGCTGGCACTATTCAAACCTGTCATTTGTTCTCTTTTCTTCTTTGAAGCAGGGGAAGCACATTTGTTACAGAACATTTTAAAGAAAAGGTGCTGGGTTTTTCCAAAGCACATAAATTCCATAGGAAGTTACCAAGCCTTTGGTCTCAAATTCTTCGCTTTGATTACACTTTTTTTTTTTTCTTTTTCAAGTTGTTTGCTTGGGTCAGCACGGATTGAGTTTAAAAGAGTATCTGCTTCTCTGTGGCATCTGTGGTGTCTTGCCCTTTGACTGGTAATTGATGTCTGCTCTGCCTTTGTCTTTGAGGTTGTCACAGTGTGCCCAGGAACTCCCTGGGCTGCTCTGGAGTCCCTGCTCCAGCACGGTGTCTGTTTCCAAACACTAATGGCTGGTCTGGATGTATTTGCTTTTATTTTTTATTTTTAGCTGACCTCTCTTCAGGTTGCATGCCACAGGCTGGCAGTCTGTGTCCATTCAATCCCAGCTTTTACACTCACACCTGAATGAGCTAAATAAACCACTAAATCAGCCTCATGGTGCTGCTGGGTCTGTAACATTCATCACATCCTCTTTCTTGGAGCTGGCCTGGCTTTGTGTCCCAGGGTATGTATTATACACCCCAAAAATGGAGCTTGCAATCCCCACTAGTGGCAAAGGGGGCGAGTTCAAAACATGCTGAGGACTGTCAGAAAGAAAAGAGGCTTTCAGTTATTGTGATCCCTGGGCTGAAGAGGTTAAAGTTGTGGCCAGAGCGGTCACTTCTGCAGGATCAGCAGCATTGTTGTATGGAATTCAGTGTGCCCAGCAGGGCATTGTGTCAGTGGGAACAGTGCAAGTACAGGACTTACACTATTCATGGGGTGGTCTTACAACTGACATAAACTCGCTCACTGAGTTTTTTGAGAGAATTAAAAAAAAACAAATGTAGGAGCAATGAAGAATCTGTCTTCAGTTGTGTGTTTTGCTGTTAAATTCTGAACTGTAGCCTGGACTGGGCCATAATGCCAGTGGATAAAAAATGTTTGGTTCCCTTCATTTAGTAGCTGTGTTCACAAACTGAGTTGAAAGGCTTTGGTGTTTTCATCTTGTGTAAAGAATCCAAGTGAAGTTGAAAGCAGCAAAGCTTTTAATGGTGATAAAATTTGTGCACTGAGAGATGGCAGTAAAAACCAAACATGGCAAGGATCCGAAAACTGTTGCAGAGAGCAAACTTCATCTGGCCTAAGGAGGTGATGCATAGGATGAGACCTAATAGATCATCTCAATATTTGATTTCTGTGGTTCTGTCAAATCTTTAAAGACCTGGCAGCAGGCTTTGATCTCCAAGACAAAGGGTGAAAGGAAAACCAAGGCTCTACATATCCTCTTGCTTTCTTTGCTAAGAGAAGCTGAAGAGATACCTGTGAGGTTTTGCCTTCTCATGAGAAACACCAAAAGAACAGAAGCTGAGCCAAAAATTTCAGTTGCAAATTGAGTGTTTAAAGAAGTGTGTGTGAAGATCTCTGCCTCAACTATGAGTTTATAATCATGGTGTCAGTGGAGCATGATAGTAGAATAAATTACATCATTAAATCCCAGATGTTTGCAAGGGAAAAGCCTTATAAACAGGGGGGATTTGGCCCTGCAAGTGCAGGTCAGCCTTGCCTTGTGCTGCTGACAAGGGCTGGTTCTGGAGGAGATGCCATATCCTGTCATACATCTGCTCCTGGTTTATTCATTAAGTGAATAAGATCTTAAGGACTTCATTGTACTGTGCTGAAGTGAGCAACTCAGCCTTCAGTTGAAGAAATTAGATCTGCAGAGGAGTATTTCATGGGCTTTAAGGGTTTTTTTTTTTCACAGGGGAGAGGCCTAAGCAGGTTTTCTGAAGTTTGGCATCTCACCACTTTGCTCATTGTAGGAGTAACTGCAATTCCACAGTGCAGTGGTGCACATAAATAGTGTCACCTGCTTTTCCCAGGTGGGAAACGGGCTGAAAGGTGAAATGTGAAAGGTTTGGTGTGGTGCTGGAAACAGGGTTTGGGGAGTCTCAGTTTTGACTTTTCCTCTGGTGATCTGAATGTGGTGACTGTGCAGGGGACAGAGATGGGGTGGAACAAGTTCCCTCACCACTTAATGTAAGCAGGTTGAGTTAAATGATTCAAATTCAGAAAAGGATTACTAGTGCCCAGTAGTAACAGCCATGAGCTGTGTAGGGCTCTGTGTCTTTCATCTGCCCATTTTTGTTCTGCTAAATACCTATGCTGCTGCAGTCCCCAGGAACTCCAGCTGAAACAAGAATATCCATGCCAGGTGCTTCACAAACAGACAAGAGCCCCCCTAATCCCTACTTGTGGAACTAGGTGATAATGAAAGGGGAATGGAAAGAGATGCAAACTTTGTAAGTAATTATTATTATGGGTTTATAAAATTTATAAAATTAGGGGTTTATATAATATATGTAAAATATATATTTATAGATATAAAACTGTACACACGTTTATAGATAAACACATCCACATATGTATACATTTCATTCAGTACCCAGTCAAGAATCTGAAGTGGTGTCTCCACAGAAGAGAAAATTGTGGTGGTGGTGACTGCAGATGAGGTGGGTGAAGGCAGGAGGGAGGGCAGAGACCATGTACAACATTCCTTTTCCATTAGCATACATTTCTTCAGGAACTACTTCACAGTAGTTCCCCAGTTGGCTGTGGAAACGTGTTGAGCTTTTTTGTTAATAGCTACTAAAAAAAAAAAAAAAAAAAGCTTAAAACAAACCAGGTAACTGTCTCTGAGTAACTACTTCCTAGATTTTTTTGGTTCACTCTTCCTGCATGTTTGCTCCCCTTCTCAAATTGATCTGCTCTGAAAATTGTATCATGGTTGAATTCACATCAAACTACAAAGCAAGTCAAGAGCCTTGTAGTGTGGTCTGCAGGCAAGCAGGGGAAATTTTGTCTCAATCAATATACAGTCCTCCATCCTCTGAAAGAAAATTAGCCGTGCAGATACAAAAGAAGGACAAAGCAGCCACACACTGCAGTTAGGAAAACTTTCTGTCATTTCTGCTGAATGGGGACCCAGAGTGGCTTTTTCTATAGAGCAAAACGCTCCATTTGTTTCAAGGAAGTTGTGAAATTGGAGACTGCAAGGAGTTAGGAGGGAGGCTCATTAGGGAAACTTTGTTCTAAGGAGTGCTTCCCAAAATTAAGCAGGCTGCTCAAAGGAAGTGCAGAAGTCTGCCCTCAGTCTTGCATCTGAGTCTTGATTAAGATGTATGGTTCCCCCTCTGTGTGGGGATTTGCCCTGTGAATGGGAGAGCTGCATTTGGAGGAGCAGAAGAGCTGAGTCAGGGGTCAGTGGCTGCTGTGCCTCTGGGAGTCTTGTGTGGAGGGATAAGGAGGAAGCCCTGAGGTCTTTGCTCTGTTCCTAGTGTCCAAATAATGCATTTTTTAAAATGCAGTGGAGCAGGCTCTTGTAGGGGAGAGGAGGCAACTCTGATCTCATGGGAGGGGAGGTACTTGTATGAAACTTTCCCATTTTGTTGGAAGATTTCTTCTCTTGCTGCTTTGGGGTTTTTTGTGCCCCACAGTTTGATCTGCACTGGGCTTGCTCTCTGGGCTCTGCTTTTTTCATTTTCATTTAATTTCCATTCAAGTTTCCCACTTAAATTAAACCAAACCAAACAGAGTTGATGAAGACACCCTTACTGCTCTGGTGGTTTGGAAGGCAAATGTCTCTGTAGCTGTATGAAAACCAGCTTGTGAACACATTCTTCAGCCTTAGGGTTCTGACTGAGGGTACCTCTGGGTCTTGCCATTCACACCCTAAATTCATCAGGGGACTCAGATCCACAAGAAACAGGAGATCTTTCTGGTAGGCAAGAGGAGCAGAGGGATCCAAGAGCACTCTGAAGACAGGAGATAAGGATGGCTCTGTGCAGGGATGAGGCTGAACTTGGATGTTCCTCATGTGAGACTGTAAAATAATTGCATGTTGGTGCTATTCCCAGTGATCTGAGGATCCCAAACCAAAACCTGTGCTTTAAGAGAGCTGAGTTGTGTATCTGTCTGTGAACTTTTTCAAGAGGAAAAATGGAAAATCAGAAAGCAGTGTAGGTCAAGGGCAATGATTTGTCTCGGGTGTTATAAGGCTCTTTGCAGTATCACAGCAACATGTGTTTGAGATCCAGTTTCAGAAAAACTAACAGTTCCTCTATCATACTGTTTTGTGGCCAAAGCTTGCTTAAAATCACCCACTATTTTTAAAAAACAGTTTGTTTTTTAAAATCAAGTTCCAAATGTCCTCACAGTTGTGCTGTTGGGACTGCCAGTGTGCTTCATGCTCTGAAGGTTCTCTGTAACTGGGAAATCTGCTAAGTCAGACCTCAACTAAAATCAGCAAATAAATATTACCACTGAAAATTATAACTTCCAAGTGCCTCTAAGCTAGGATGGAGCCAAACCAATGGGGATTTAAAAGTACTTTTGATGTGAGCTGGCCAGACTTCCAGCTGCTGCATTTCTTTTTAAACATGAGAACTAAAAAGAGGAAACATCTGGACAACAACAAAAATAATAAATAAATGTCCTGTTTTATTGGAGCAGTGAATTCCAATTAAATTGGAGTTTAGCAGGTTCCTCTTTTTCAAGTACAGCACTGAAAACTTACTGGCTCATCCTTTTGTCTTTGTTATTTTTTTCTTTCTTTTCCCTTGAGCGACCTCTCCTGTTTTCTTTGTAAGCCTCTGTCTTTGATGAGGATTCTGTACTGTACAGAACTCATTTTACTCCCTAATCTCATGGCAGCTTGTGAGGAAGTACAGATAAAGCCTTCTAGACTTGAGCAAGTGCTATTAGGATGCTCCTACCAACCATGAACCAATAATTATAGAGAAATCAGCATACTGTGCTGTAAGCAGGACCAGTAGGACTTGACAGGTGGGTTTTTTGTGTGTTAATTATGGGATCAATTAGTTCTTTGTGGGACACCAGCAGCCATGTGTGTTGATCAGATAATGTGATTTCTGAATTGTTCCTCTCCCTGCTCCCTGTTTGCTCAGGGCTCAGAAAAACGAAATTGTGGAGCTGCACTGTGTTCTCTCCTGGGCAGAATTAAAATTAGAAACTAGACCAGTTTCTGAATGGGTTATTTTCAAGTGAAGGTTACATTAGTGATTTTCATTCAGTCTGAGGGCTCTGTCTAATTTACTGAAAATTGAAGGGGTTCCAAGCAGCTCTGAAGAAACCCTTTGGGACTCCAGCATCCACCAATATTAAGGTGGAGCACTGCACATATGAAGTGGAAATCTCTGTCTATTGAAGTGGCATCTTGCAGGCTTTCAGAGGACATTGCTTCATTTAACATATCCTGGTTTTCTGTCTCTTAAACAGCTTCTTAAAGAAGCAAAGCTCCAACCTGGAACAGCAGAAGGGGATGTTGGGGCTGTGGTTCGGTGTCACCGTATGGTGCAGCTCATCCCTTACCCCCATGTTTGTGAAACTGCTGTGAAGCAGGCAGGGAGCTGACACCTCTTAAAAAAATTATTTAAGCCTCATCAGTTTCTTGAGTATTGGTGAACTGTTCGTGTCGTGAAACCAGGACCTAGGGCAGAGTAAGGTTAAAACTTACCCAGTGTTCCTGATAGACTGGAAACAGAACCTTGTCCCTCTAATTCCAGTACTGTGCTCTGGTGCCAGACCATATTTTTGCCATCTAGTTTTTGCTATCACTGCCTGTTCTGTGCCCTGGTTTAGTGCCTCTCTATTCCCTGTGCTACCCATTCCATCCTGCTTCTTTGCTGGATCAATTAAGCAAGTCAAAATGGGTGTCCTGCTCATTCTTCTCCTTCTCTCCCCACTTCTGGCATTGCTCTCCTACCTCTTCTTGTGTGCTGGCACAAGCTTTGCTCTTCCTTGCAGTGAGGAGGTTCAGAAAGTTGAACTGGCAGAAAACTCCACACTGCCTTCCTCCCTCGCAGAGAGAGGGAGGAATATATGTGTGTTTTTTTAGTTCTTATTTTTAATGCTGGTTTAGCTGTCAGCACTAACCTTTGCTGGGCTAAAGCATGATGGATATGGTATCTGCCTCCGTCCTGAGTTTCCACTGGGGAGCTGTGCATCAGAAGGTGCCTGGTGAGTGAGCCTTGATCCACAGTTGGGGCTCATGTGCCATAAAATAAGCAGAAGGTATTTGATGCTCCCTTTTCTTTGGCTCTTAGAAATAAAAGAGAAATATTACAGCACTTGCTTGCCTATGTTTAGCATGTCCGCTGACTTGCCATTTTGGAAGTAGAACCATTTCTATTTTTAGAGCTGAGCTTCCTGCTGGAACTCTTTTTAAATTTGTCCTTTTCCTAACACAGTCAAACTCTTAAAAAAAAAATCAAATAAAACCTTAGTTAAAGTGGGACAGTTTTGCTAAAAACAGTTCATGACCGGATATAACCAGCAGTAAATCCACTTTGAATGAACATTGGAATAAAAATTCAACCCCTCAAAAGAATGTATTTCCATGATGTTAAAACATGCAAGTGAAACTGAAGTGATGTGGTGAGGTGATCGTGGTCATCTCAAAGCCTCTGTCTGTGTGTCTAAAACTGTTGCCCACGTGGGAATATTGACCAGAACAGCTATTTTAGAATACCTCCCCTGTCATATAGTCACACTGTTCTTCTGCAATGAGCATCCTTTGCTTTAGCTCATCCAGACTAGAAAAGAACTGCCTTTTTCTGGAGGAGTAGCATCCAAAATCCTGAATATTTCATGGCAGTTGTTATCTCTGTGTGTCATAATTCACTTTAGTCCAAAATGCCCTTCAAGTGTAGCTATGCCTTTACTTAAAAGTATCTGTTACATCATTTTGTTCCAGAGGTTTGATCTAATTACAGCTCTATTCATACAGCTCCATACCTAGAATTTGCATCTACTCTGGGATGATGTAATTGGGTACTGTATAAAAATTCAAAAGGAAAGTATTTGTTTGTATATGGAATTTTTCCTTCTGTGTGGTTTTCACTGGTTGAAGTTTCAAAGAATCACTGAAAATTACGGTTTATATTTTGGGTGGTTATAAGGCTACTGATTCTATATAATGTCACTAAAGCACATTATTTGCCCTTTCTTTAGTCCAGTCCTGTAGCATTAAGGCTTAAAACTTTTTGCTGGCTTAAGCTCTTCCAGCAGACATGCCCTAAAGACTTTACCTTTTGTTGTGTGAAAAAATACTAATAATATGGGTTATTGTAATCTGGCACTTTTATACTAAATGATAAAGCTGCAGACACCCAAGAGGGAAGGAGGGCTCAGGTACATGTCAGGTTTCCATAGCTTTGCATCTCCATAATAAGTAAATAATTTAACCCATTCCTGGGCCAGGAGGTGTAAAGGGGGAGGGCAAAGAGCATTGCAGAGGGGAACTGGGTGCCTTGGGGACACATTTCATGGTGGACCAGGCTATGCTGGGGGAAATGCTGGGTGAGAAAGCTACCTTGGAGACGTGAGGGAGAGATGTGAGCCTATGTCCCAGCCCAACTCCCCTTTCCTTTTGTTCTTCTGTGCCCTCTGGTGGATCTGGGAGTGATGGTATTGGTATTGGTACGTGCATCTCAAGTTGTTCTTACCCTGGGTCTGAAATGCCAGGAATGTGGTGAATAGCTCCTCTTGAGTGAGGACTTTGGGCTCTGATTCATGTCCCTCCTGGTTACTGTGGAATATCATAAAGGTCTCCTGTGGGTAGCAGAAGAATAAGTGCTTCCCAGCTCCAGGAGCTCCAGAGGGATTATCTGGGATGCAAGTCAAAGCCTCAGTCTTTAGGTACAATTAACCCACTGGTGAAGCTAGCAGACTTCCTCAGGCTCTGCCAAAACCCCTGCTTTACAAACCTAGGATTTTTTTTCTCAGTAAGAAACATAAAGATTAGAAAGGATCAGCAGGCCTGGCCCTGCAGATTTGAGATTGGCTTCTGGATGTAGACACTGTCTTGTACCTTGGGCACAGAGCTTAATTCAGCCACAAAGGGTTAAAATAATTCCCCAGGGCAGCTTTATCCTCTTAATGGACAGGCTTGATAATCATTCTTACAGCAGGGACATTTCCTCTTTCCTCTTTGCTGGAAAAGTTGCACCTTTTCCTGCCAGTGATGCCCTGGGGAACAGACAGCAGCCTACAAAACACTGCTGTCCTTTTCACCTCTGGTTCACACCTCCTGCACCTTTCTTGTATTCTGCTGCATGGTTCATATTTGCTTTGCTTATGGACCACCTCTTGCTTCCACTGCTCCTGATATCAGTGGTAAATCCATGGCAGGGGCAAGGAGGGGCTGCTGGTAGCCAGGATAATACCAGTGTGAAGCTGTTCCAGGTCAAGGCAGGGGAAAGAAATGCTTCACCTTTTTAGACATGGGAAATAGCAACTGTTGGACCCCAGAGGAGATGATTATAGTCCCAGAACTTCCCATTTGTTGTTCCCTCTCTGACAGATTGTTACCATATTCTCTATATGAAGCAAAGTCTGGATGCAAATTCTGCAGGGGGAGATGGATGAGAGCTTTGCTGAGTGACTTCAGAGCTGGAGCCCCATCATTCCTGAAGTCTCTGGGGTGAAGCTGTGATTTGTGAAAGGAGGCTGATTATGTAATGTGCATTTATAAAGTGCAGTTCTCTTCCTGACTGGAGAACCAGGTTTGCCTCCTTGTTGCTCTCAAAGTATTTTTGCCAAGAAGCCTTGAGCAGAGAGGAGCAAATCTTTGTACCAAACCAGATCAGGCTGGGTGGGCAGTGGAAGGGAGGGACTCTACACAAATAATTTTACCTCCAGGTGGTCCTTTCTTTATATAAAAAATAATATATTGCAGAATAAAGGAATGTTGTTAGATTTACTCTGTTAAAGCCATTATAGCATCCTGGTCAGTAGGCCTCTAAATAAAGGGAATGCACATTATATATGCTATTCCCTCCCTTAATTTTGCTGTGGATTTTACTCATGGAGTAACTTTTTTTTAAGGTTTCAGATGAAGCATAGGAGCTCTTCCTGAGTGATTTTATTTCCCCGTTTCCATCTCTGCAGCTGATTCTCCCCTCTCCTTCTTGCTTTTGTCTTTTCCTCTTCTCAAAGATGGCGCCAGCTTGTTTCTTAGTTACTGTCTTTGTGATCCTTTGGGGATTCACTTGTGCTTGATGAGTAAGCAGCAACAGAGAAGCAAGATGTTTCTTCTTGAGGCTGTGAAATCCTCTCCAGTGGAGCTTAGCATCACCACTCTGCCTTTGAGTCACATCTGCTGCAGGAGAGGAAACAACACCTCTTAATCCCTCACTGTCCAGGTGTTCTCCAGTCAAGAGTTATATTGGGGGGGAAAAAAAAAATAAAATAAAAAAATCCTGGGAAGCCAAGGATGAGGGCTGCATGGTGCCCTGAAGCTTCCCATGTCAGCAGCAAAGGAGGCTTTTTGCCAGGCACCCAGGTAGATGTTAATCCATGTGACTGATGAGCTGATGTGAGGAATCTGGTCTGTACCAGGGGCTGCCAGGGTTGCTGAGATCCTGCTGGGACACCATGGGCTGCATCAGGCTTGATGGAGTCGGGTCCCTTCTCAGAGGACAGGGTGGGAGGGTGGCATGAGGATATCTGAGGAAGGTTTGACAGAAAAGGCACATCAGGTGGAATGCACATCAAAATCCAGCCTGACCCGAGATCTCTCAGCCTGCTGCTGCCTTTTGGAGCCTCTGTGTTCTTCTTCCCCTTGTTCTTTACCTGTCTCCTCTTCTAGATGATATATTTTTACCTTCTCCTAGGGGCAGGAAATAGCAGAAGGACCTGAATCTTCTCAGGAAAGAAGAGATAAAGTTGGCAGTAAGCCAGCTCTGCTAGGAAGTGGGCAGCGAGCACGAGGCTGTTAACCTATAATTATATGCCTCAAATTTTGTGAGCGGTACTCCAGAAATCATTATGTGTGGGCTTGTTTCATAGTCCTGTGGTTTAAGAGAAAAACATCCCCTCAAATTACTCTTTAATTTGGAAGTCAAGAGCCTATCAATTCAAATCTTAGCTCTTCTGCCCATAATGGATAATCGTGTCTGTTTAACAAACCTGCTATTGAACTGGGCCTTGTCTTTTTAATTCATCAGGTAGCTGCTCACTTTTCTGTCAGAAAGGATAATTGGGAGGCTGCACGAGGTTGCTCCCAGAAAATCTGAGATCAAACCTCAACTATAATATGGCAGATCCCAGCCCCTTGCTGTTGCAGTCCTTCAAATACAATTTTTTGGTATCTGTGTACTTACCTCCCCTGGGATGGAGCCACTGCTTTAATTCCCAGGCACTGGAAGCCAAAACTCAGTCCAGCTTTTTATTCAGGGGCTGTTTAACAGCAGTTCCCCCCAGCTGCTAACCTGTTGAGTACAAAAAATACTGTTCCCCCTAAAGTGAACTGTTAAAAGAACAAACCACAAAATACAACCAAAAACCCAAACCAAAGCCAAAAAAGAGAACACCTTAACCCCAAACTAGATCTTATGTATATTGTTGCAAACATGCAAATAGGAAATTCAAGGATTCTTGAGCTTTTTCATGCCTAATTAAACATTCTCCCTATCCTGCCTCAAGGTGGCAACCAGATCTACTGTCCCTGCTCAGCCTAAGGATGAAATCCTGTTCCCTGGCCTTGTAGTGAAGAGTTTGACTGACAGGCCAGTGGGACCAATCCAGATTTATACTGTATAAATTTTTCTTTTTGATGACAAAGCTTTATGGTCTCAAGTTCCTTTCCAGAATCATTATGACATCTGTCACTGTCATTGCTATCAGTGGCTAAGGATGTTTGTAACAGAGTGATGCAATCCAAACTATCATTCTTGCTGAAATACTGCTCCCAAGCACACAATAGACCAGGTGCTGTAATTATTAATAATTCCCTCTGATGGCATAGCTCAGCCCTCCATTTTGTTTTAATGCAATTTATTTTGAGTTATTTCTTTGGCAGTGAGGATGGGTTTGGAGTGATTTTTTTGGAAGCATTGTGAGTTTGTTTGCTGGAATCCTTCTCTCCTGGAAATGAAGCATGTCTCTCATGGGCTCCTGTTCACTCGCACACAAATGAACTGCTAATTAGGATGATGAAATTGCTGGGAGAGGTGAAACCTTCCAGTTGGCCAAAGAGAAGATTGTGGATTAATCTGTGTAAAGCTGAAGACTCGACTGAAACTGCTGTTCAACATTCTGGTGCTAATGAGACTTGTATGTCTGCCACTCAAGGAGCTGAAAGCTTGTCCTGTAGTTTTTGTTGAGAGATCCAAAGTGGGGGCTCACTCTTCTGTGGCATTTAGTGCTTCCATCACCCTGCCTGGAGTTGGGAATACTCAGCAACCAGGTTAAGGTGTTCAGCAGTTTATAGTGATGCAAAGCAGTTTGCTTTTTATGGATGATTTGAGCACATGAGTAAAAGCATCTTGAGAGGCATATGTGTGTTTGGAAGATTGAAGAGTGTAATTTGGAGCTGTTTGTCTTGCATGCCCCCTGCTACCACGTTACATTGCTTCTTCATGGTTTTTACTGTACTCCTGCTCACAATAGTCCATGGAAAGAAGGAAACTCTCCATCTCTCTGAAGCAGAGAGACACCAAGTGACTTGTTCAGTGTCATGCTGGGCACAAAGTCCACTTACAAATTGTTCCCTGCTCACTGTTTGAGCAGCTTAGGACCCATGGAGGGGCTGATGCTGGTCTCTCATCCTCTAATAACAGTTTCCCTGCACTAGCTGAAAACGTATACCTTTGTAGTATAAAATATATGATTTTATCTATCTATAAAGCAAAGGGAAACGTTCTGAGGTTGTCTCTGTGTTTGCAGGAAGCCGGCGAATCGTGGATGTGATGGATGTGAACACACAGAGAGGAGTTGAAATGAGCATGTCCCAGTTTGTGAGGTACTATGAAACACCAGAGGCCCAGAGGGAGAAACTCTACAATGTCATCAGCCTGGAGTTCAGCCACACAAAGCTGGAGAACATTGTCAAACGCCCCAACGTGGTAAGGGAGCCTGTGGGGATGGTGTTTATTTTCAGCTTCTTCCCACTCACTGCTTGCTTTTGTAAGAAATCAAACATTGGGTTTAAACAAAGTGATGTCAAGTACCTCCAGGTCCTCTCCACTTAGTGTTAGGATCTCATTTTCACCAAAGTGGAAAGCTGCTCTCCTTGGTGGTGGAACTTCAGGTACAGAAACTAAATACCTTAATCATGCATTTTGTACAGACACACAGAGGCATGTAGGGGAAATTCCATCAAAAAATTAAATATCTGTCTATTAGTTTTCCTCCTCTAAGGAGAAGGAAATTTAAAACTATTATCAGGAAGCTTTAATTTCCTATGTATGAACCCTCCTATTAGCTAGAAAATGGTCAGGGGGCTCCGAAGTGAAAAAAACAGTTTAAAACATATATATTAAATCTAGAAAATTTTAGATAATTATATCAGTATAATTTGACAGTGTCAGAGGAAGGGGAAGATTTGTACACATTTTCTAAAGGTAGAGAGCTTGTGTGATTTTATTTCCCAGTGGAGTTTCTGACAGTGAAACTTGACCTTATTAATAATGATTTCATTTATCACTAAAATGGAGCCACATCAACTCAGTAATACACAGGGTTGGGGGAGATGGAATTGGAGATTTCTCAGTGTCTTCTCAGGACACTTGGCAGGAACATTGGGCATTGGTCCTGATTGATGAGGGAAGGAAGTGCTCTGGGGTGTTTCTGGTGTTAAGTTGATCCCAGTTTTCCCAAGCACTTTGTGTTTGATGAACTATTGAAACATCTGTACAGATTTCCTGGGTGCTCAGGACTGGAAAATGTGCTTAGGTCCCTGATGCAAATGAGTACTTCATATCTGTGTGATATGGCATGAGTGCACAGGCCTTTGTCAAACCAGGGATATTTAGATCTCACTGAAAGTGAGAATTACATTCCCATTATGTTCCTATGTGTTATCAACAGTACCTGGTGCAGATAAAGAATCAGATAGGGGCCAGCCCCAATCTGCAAGAATTCCATGTGCTGGTTTTCATATTATTCCACTCCTCTGGGGAGGAAGTTGAGTTGACTCATACAAACAATATTCTTGGGTGGGCCTTTAAAAAGATTTAGCAGCCAGGAGGCTAAGTGTGGTGCTAAGGGTGACTGAATTGGACTTCTCTGACCCTGCTACACCCAGTCAGAGGACAGCTGAATCTCCACTGCCTGGGATAGGTCTTGCAGCCCTTACTGACCCATAAATGGAGGTTCCTTCACACATGACAGTTTTCTGAGCTGGGTCGGGATGTACAGCCCCACAGTGGCCAAGCGCAGCACTACAGCCTGCCTTGGGGGGCTGCCCAAATTGCCGGCTGTTTTCCTGTGTTTTTGAAACCTGGCACATGGGATGCACTTGCATAAGCAGAAGGGAATGTTCTGGATCTCTAGCACAGGCCCCATCATCAAACAGACCAAAGAAGGAGTGACAGGCTTGTCCTTGCTGTGGCCGTGATGGGCAGAATGCAATCCCTTCTCTGGCACCCAGCACAGGAGCTGTGTTTCAATGTCCCTGAACATTGAAACATTCAGTTTCCAGCTCTTCCTCACCTTGCTGGAAGTAGGTTTCCAATTGCTCAGCTTATGCTGTTTTCTCCTGCCCACACTTCCAAAATGTTTGGCTTTTGGACAAGAACTTTGGTGAATTTGTACCCAAGCAGAAAAATGAAGGAAAAGCACAGTAAGTGGTAATGCCATTACTCAAATAAGAATTTAGCCAGAACAATATTCCTTGAAATGTAAGGTATTGAAATAGTGTAATCTCCTTTGTGTTTGATTTTAATGTTGATAAATGCAGTTTCTAGGCTATTGGCTACAAAAATACATTTGAGCACAGGCAGCAGGTGATGCTGCAGGAGGAGCTGCTCACAGGTGCCCATGGGTCAGAATTTGCACCCAGTTAAATTGGCTGCAAAGCTCTCCTGGCTCTGGGTTGCAAAGGGCTGAGCTGGGGTGGGGAAGTGCTGCACCTCAATGAGTTGGATCCACAGGACTTCTGCTGAACAGCAAAGTTCTTGCTGTCTGTAAGGACCTGCTCTTATCACAGAATTTTAACCAACAGGATTTTATCCTGCTATGTGGTCAGGAACTAACAGTTGGCTTTGGGGCTTTCAGGTGGACTTGGTTGACTGGGTGGACAATATGTGGCCACAACATCTGAAGGAGAGCCAGACTGATGCTACCAATGCTATTTCAGAGATGAAATACCCCAAAGTGAAAAAGTAAGTTTGTATAATTTTTTTTAAAAAGTTCTATTATTGACCTCCTTGACTAATTCCTTTTGAACTCCAGTGCAGGTAGGAGAGGAAGTAATGATTTATTAATTTTCAGTGAGCAGGAAGGGGGGTTAGCATGACTGACACTGTGTCCAAACTGTAATGTCTAAAATACATTGGTACTAACATATAAAAGGGAGTGGACAGTCAGAAAGTGATATGCAGCATTTACTCCTCTTCTCTAAAAACAAATATTTTGGAAGGTAAAGGTCTCCACAAGAGAAGAACTCCCCATGGCAGGCATCATGGCAAAGCTTTGTCCTGTAATAGGCTCAGCACCATTGATTTTAGTGGAAGTTAAAGATATTCTATCCTGAAAAAAAGTAAGCTCCTTTTCAGGGTTAACTAGATATGGATTAGAGTGCCAAATTTCACAAATGCATTTGGAAATATCCTAAGTGATTTGTCTAAGGTCACACAATAAGCCAGTGGTAAGGAAGAAAATAGAACCCAGGCAACTTGTTTCCCAGGTAGTTTGCTTAATAAGATCAATTATAGTGTGCTAAAGCTAAGAAACTGAGTCATGATTTAGAGCTTCAGGATTCGTGGCTTGTACAAGGTAAGAAGTAAAGAAAGTGATTCCTTTCTTAGAGCAGGTACACTCCAGATGCTGAAAAAAAATGCAGCAAGTAAACAAGGCAGAAAGGGTTTAAAGGATAAGGTAGCAACATGACTAACAGAATTTAGCAGAAAAATCCAGTATATTCTTGCAGTTCACTAGTTGCATCATGAAATGCCAGATGGTAGGTTTCAAAGAGGGATTTTAGAGAAGTAGCAATTCAACAGATTTTGACATGGAGCTTTTTCCATGTGTGGGGGATGGCCTGGTAGAAAGGAAGGAGATGCCTGATGAAGCAGCAGACACAGAGCCACTGAGGTTGCTGTCACTGGCAAAGTGAAGGTGGAGGTTGACAGCTTGATAAGCTGGCAGGTGTGATAGGTAGAGGGAAGCTAAACAGTGGGAGACTGCAAGTGCTTGGAATGTGACAACAGAGATTGATGTGGGGAGAAGGAGTTCCCATGCATGAGAGTTATAGGCAGGAGTGATGTGGCTGGAGTGATGGGGTGAGGATGTTGCTAGTGAGCATCAGCAAGCACAAAGACTAGAGAAAGCTGATTTGCAGCACTGTTGGCACAAAACCCTCATCTGTCTGAAGAGGCAACAAAGATAAAGACAGTAACAAACATCAATAGTCTAGGAGCACAAGAGAAGTTGTACTGGACCAGAACAAATACCTGTGGTGCTCACTCAGTAAGCTGTCTGCTCTTGGCTGCTGTCAGAGATGCCCTGGGAGGAGGAGTGTGAGAACAGTGTGAGCATAAAATGATGCTGCCCCTTAAAATTACCTTCTGAACTGGCTGCAGTTCAGGCAGGGGCTATCCAGAGGTAGAAGTGGTTTCTGTGTGTTTAGTGACTCTCAAGAGATTTCTCTTCCATGAACTTGTCCAGTTTAAATATGAACTTCCCAAGAGATCAGCTGTCTCCATCTCTGGAATTTCAGATTGACCCTTCCCTGTACAGTTACTACTCCCAGCTATTGCTGTGAGTACCCAGAGGGCGTAAGCCCTTATTAAAGAGATGGTGTTCACCTGTGGAGCTAAATGTCAGTGCTGCCACTTCCTTGGTGCTGCCCATTCCTTTATGTGAATTATCAATATGCTTTATTCCTGTTGCTCAGAAATGGGGTTGTTCCGTTTCCTTCTCCTTCCCGACGTTCTCCTGATACAGACTTTGCAGCATGCAGTACCCACCATTAACGTGTTCCCTACAAACAAAAAGCACTCCAGCAAAAGTGTTGTGGTTTTGCAGACACAGATGGCATTACCAGACACAAATGTCTGCCTTGGCTCCTGCACGTCAAGTTCCGTGCTGGGAGTGAAGTTAGGGAACGCTCCATCTGCTGCGCCGCTTCGCTTACCAGGAGCACAGCGCGCGCTGGAGACTGCCCTGGCTTTCACTTGGACTTGCACCATTAACTTTGGAAAAAAAAAAAAAAAAAACCAGAAAAAAATGGGGTAATGAGGTTATTTTTCTGTCTATAAGTAAATTTCTACTTACCTCATAGGAGCCCTAGAGGACTGAATTAAGTGGGGAAACAGTTTATGTAAAAAAAAAAACAAAACCAACAAATCATGTAAAACTTTCCAAGTGCTCCCTCTTAAGCAGTAAGACAGCATGAGAAATGAAGGGGATGGTTAGCTGAGGCTGTAGTGTGACAAACTTCAAACTGATGGAAGCTGGCATTCCCTCTGAAAAAAGAGTCCTGTGCCCACATAGTCCCGTCCTCACTGCTAGAACATGCTGTTGTGCAGCTGCAGAATAAACTGTACTGGGCACTGGTCTGGCCAAAAATTGACTCAGAAGGAAAATTGGTTACATTTCAGGCCATCCATACCACCACATGGCTGCATAAATGCTTGTGCCAACCAAAGGGCAGTGAAGAAATGTGGAAAAAATCTACCCCAACGTAGCAGTGGGATCATTGACAAACCCCTCTGCAGCTCACACGAGGTGCAGGGTCTCGAGGCACTGGGTGGGCAGAGTTAGCAGCTTGCTGTGTTGCCCCCAGAAGTGGGGTCTGTCACCCCACTGTGTGCAGTAAGTCTGTCCACACAGAGTTGAGGTGCTTGCTTTAATTTCAAGGGAGCAAGGTGGGTATTCCACAAAGCAAGCTAAACTTCCTGAAACACAAGGGCTACTTCTATACAGAGAAGGCTTTTTGTTTGTAGGGATCTCTCTAGCTTATGGGTATTGTAGTATGCCAATAGGACATTAAATATACTGATAAACTATTAATTGGGTGAGTCCAACTAGTCAGTGTTTTCTACCCAGTGCTGAAGGCTATAACCAAGATAAGTTGTGGGGAGTACTCCTTCCACCCCTTTCATCTGTCCTGCAGACTCACATCTCAAGGACAGGCTGTTGACTGCTTGGGATGTGCTTTTCTCTGTATCTTGCTGTTCCAGTGTTATGTACGCCCTGTTTTTATTCTGCTTGTTCTCTTTGTTCTCTTTTATGTGTCTTTTCCCAAAAAAACAAACTTATTTCCATTAACAACTGACATGAATTGCTACAAAGTAAGCCTGTTCCTGCCTCCCCTCTCGCACATTCCTGGGTGCACGTTCCTGCAAAGGGCCTTGCAAACATGGGAGCTTGGTTGAGAGAGGGCAATGTGCTGTGTAACTGGGAACCAGGGCAGGAGGAAAAGGCCAGGATTTTGTAACTAGGTTTGGGGGGATGAGGCTTGTTGTATCACCTCAGGTGTCTGTGGTACTACAGATCCTAAGGGGAGGAAACTGACAAAGGGGAAATGAACTGGGCTTAAACCTGCTTCCTTTCATCATAGTGCATCATAACTGTTTTCAGTCAATCTCTTATTTAGTTCTCTGTATCAATTCAACCAGGACTAAGGAAAGTTGGATATAGCTGAGCCTGAACCAACCAAAAAAAAATGTAATCATTTGGTTTCTCGTTTATCAAGAGATTGCCCTGCTGAAATGATTATGCTCTCAGTTAGGTTTTGTGTTTGTAGCCTTTTGAGATTGTTTGTAAAGCAGTGGCAGTGTGAAACAGCAAGTGTGCCAGGACATGATGGCTATAGAAATATTAACAGGCACTTCTAGTAACTTGATAAAGTTTGAAAAAATGAAAACGAAGCCTCAGCCACTGCAAAACCCTTTTTGCTGTCAAAATTCTTCCTACTACTTAAAATACCTAAGCACTGCTATAATAGATCCTTATCTTGCTGCTGTCCTTCAATTAAGGATGGAGTATCTTGTGTGAAACACCTACCTGTTCACCAAAGCATGCTGCTCTGTTGCCATGTTCTCAGTCAGCCCTCTTTTCCCTCTCCCAGCCTGTCAATCAGCCATCCATTCCCTTCAATTAATTCCTTTACTGAGTAGGGATGGATTTAAACGGATGCTAAAATGCTCTGCTGAGCTGTGGTCTAATTAGAAGCTGAGGGTGTTCCTCTGGAGAGGGAGATTGCCCTTTGAATGGAGGGAGCTCCCAGGTCCCACAGCCCAACCTGGTACTGTTTTATGCATGTGAGATACTCGTATGCACTTTGCATGTCACATGTGAACTGCTTTTGATACAAAACTGCTCTATAGCTAGAATGAAGTACAAGAAAATTAGACCAGTAAGTGCAAGCGCTCATTAAAACTTTCCAAGCTAGCAAGGTAAATAAAATTTAATGTCTCCAAGTCAGTGTGTTTAGTCTCAAATAGTCCTTTGTGCAGAGCTTGGAGGACTTGCAGCATCACATGTGTGACTGAAATAAGCACCGGTGTTTGAAGCAGCCTGTGGTGATGCTGGAGCTGCACAGCCATGTCACAAGGATGGAGACACGAGCCCTGTTCTCACCAATTCCAAAATGCTGTTCCAGGGGCAGGCAGGCCTGGCTCGCTGTGAATTGGCAGCCTGGATCATTTCCTTGTGGCGGCGGGCGCCTTCTCGGAAATTTAAGCTTCCAATTAAAAAAAAAAACCCAAAAAACCAAACCAAACAAAAAAAGAACAAACCAAGAGGCCTCTTCATCCTTAAAGTTCAAAGGTGACCTTCCCAACACTAGCTGAACGTACGCCGCAGCAAGGAGGTTTGCAGGCAGCCTGAGATGGCAGCTGGGTGCAGTTCTGCTGATCCTCTGCCTGGGCTGTTCATGCCAAAATCTGACGGCTTGGAAGGTAAATACCGCTTTGTGAAGTCCCTGCCTGTGGTACCCGTGTGCTCAGGTGTGAACTTACCCCACCTCACCCTCACTGGAGCTTGGTTTTTCACCTCGGATGGGACCGGTGCAAGGATGGGATGAGGGAAGTGTTGCCACTTGGTCCCAACCTGATCTGTGAGGGTAATTTGCGGTCGCTTCACAGAATCTGTGGTACAGACTGAGGTGCATCGCAGAAAATAGGCTTCCTCTTATCTCGGGTGTTGTCTGACTGACTCGGATCGTAACCCCTCAGGGCAGGAACCGGTCTATTCAGGTGCTTTTGAAGTGCCCGTACGCACCGTGTTTAATGATTAGTTACTATTCTGGTTTGATAGGTGATGGTTTGCTTTCCCTTCAGCCGCTAAGTGCTCAACTATCTTTTTGACTGGAAGCACTGGTTACCACAGCCGGGCTGCCCCGCTCCGGAGGGGGAAGAACGGGGCCCGGTGCGTTTGTGCCTGCGGGATGGTGGCAGCGGCGGCTCCGCGGTCGTGCATCCCCCCCCGGGATGGGCTGCGGAGGGCCCCTCGGTGGGCAGAGCCGACTTCGGAGGTGGGAGGTGGGTGCTGCAGGGGGGGCCCTCCCTGAGGGGAAGCCCGGGCTGTGCCCTGAGCAGGGGAGCCGGGGCCCTCCCTCAGGAGAAGCCCCGGGGCCTTGGCAGCCGCGGAGAGGTCGGTTCCTCCCCGCAGCGGGGTCCGGCGGGGGTGGGGCGGCAGACAGGCCGGGCGGGCTGGCCCCGTGTCTCCCGGGTGACAATGGCTTCTTTTGTCTTGCGGCCGTAATTCGTGGCTTTCAGTTACAGGGCCCCAGTGTGGGAGCGTTGCTCAGTGCGGGTCAGGCCGTTAGCAATGAGGACTCGCCCCAAGGTAGCTATTGTTTCCCGCTGCGTCCTTCCAGCTCCCGCTTCCAGATGCTGTGAGGCGAGGCCTGGGAGAAGGGGACCGCTGCAGCCTCCCCCGTGGGATGCCCGGGAGCAGCTCTCCCGTCCGGGCAAAGGGGAGAGAGAGCCAGCGGGGCCTGCTCCTTTTCCCCGGTTTGGCACTTGCAGTTGGCTCATGGGTTTGTGGTATTCGGTTTCAGGCTTAGGGATTCCAACCAGCCGGCGCTGCTCTTGGGAGGAAGGAAGAGTGAGCTATACTTTTCTCATTGGCCCGAACAAAAAACAGAAGCCTCTGCTGGGGTTTGGGAGTGGTTTATGGGCTGAGCTCAGTGGCAGGGGAGCCCTTGCAATGCCAGAGGGAATAGAGCCGTATGGTGCGCTGTACCTATTGCGAGGGAACAGGAGCTAAGCTCAGGGTAATGCTGCCTCTGCTCGCGTCTCCCCGAGTCCATGTGCATGTGCGTTGTGCCTCTGCCTTCCCCTGCCCGCCTGCCTTCGCATCCCGGCGTGTCTGTCGCTGTCTTTGTTTTCTCTCCTTTGCTTGCGGGTTTGTAGCTCTGCGTGGCGAGTGCATTGTGGGTTTTGCCTGGGAGTGTGGGATCCGCGCTGCCTGGTGGAGCCGCGGCTCTGTGTTGTTTCTGTGTTCCCAGCCCTCTCTGTGTTTGCTTAGTGGTTTAGCTTCATTCGGATCGTCTCCCTCTTTTTTTTTTTTTTTTTTTTTTTTTTTTTAAGGGGGGGATCTCCGTGTTTGTTCTTCCCTGTGAGTTTGCAGGTTACTCCATATTTCTTCGCATCATTTCTCCAACAAATTTCCCCAGGTATTTTGGGGGAAAGTTCCCCTTTCCCCCACACCACAAATCCTTTCTCCAAAATAACAATACATTAAGCTGAACAATTTCAGGCTTGTGGAGAGCTTAAAACAAACTCTTCAGTGGGGAAGGGAAGCTCCCCCACAACAGATTACAAGCAGCTGCATGTTTTAAAACCCTCACTGAGGCTGTGCAGGGAGATAAAGTGGAGCGTGCAGGGACTGGATGTGGCAGCAGTTGTGGAAAAATAAATGAAAGTTGGGGCATCCTTTGCATTGCCTATATTTTCAGGGTGTAACTGGTCAAATTGTCTCCTGAAGCAGGGCATGGGGTTGTGTTCCTGTAACCCACTTTACCTGCTCTGGCCCAGAGTGCTGAAGGCAGAGAGCTGCGACCAGAGCACGCAGTGGGATGTAGTCCCCAGGTTTCTTTCAACATGGATGCTGCGTTACAGGTTTTTTTTTTGGTTTGTTTTTTTAAAAAAAAAAAAAAAAATAATTTTTTAATTGAAAAACCTGAAAAGTTGAGTCGTTCCCCAATTTAGCAGCTGTTGGTGATGAGGAGCCTCTTGATGAGGTTGGAGCTGAGTGGTGTATAAGATTAGCTGTGGCATGGAGCTGTGCTGGGACCATGTGACTGCGGTGTACATTGGAAAAGGAAGCTGTAGAGGTCAATGCAAAGGCATTGTGCCAGACTCTGGCAACAAGGGAGATTGTTATATGGCGGAAGATTGCTTTTTTTTTTTTTTTTTTCAGGCTCCTGAGCCTTTCAGTAGCTCTTCGGGTTGGACAAAAGTGGCCCTGTAAGATTAACAGCAGAAATTAAATATGGAATGGCTCATTTGTGGATGGAAAGAAAAACCGTGGTGTGTTTTGGTTTAGTTTTTTTTTTTTTTTTTTCCGAATGCTCTATAGGTTTTTATTAATCACCATGTGTGGCTCTTTGACTAACACCACCTTTACTGGAGTGGAAATTGTTGTGTTTTGAGGAGTTTCAAGAAAACAGAGGGCAAATGGGGAAGAACAAGGAAAAAGAGTTGCGTGTTTATGGTTTTATCTGCCCTGGTGTTTTCTCACAAACCTGAATTTTAAGCACTTTGATTTGACAGAGAATTCAATCCTGTTATTTCCTCTCTGAACACAAACAGATCAACAGTTTCAAGTTTAGGTTATTGACTACTGAGGAATAAATAAAACTGGCTGATGCTTAGGCCATTTATGTTCATTCAGAATATTTTGGTATGAGTAGGTAGCACTGGCTTGGAACATTTTTGTTAGCATGATGTATTTTACATCTGACCTTTTGGAAACTGCAGATAATTGATTCCATCAAGGTTTGAGTTTGGTTTTTTTTTTTTCTTTAAAACAACATGAACCTCTGATACTCAACAGTGCTCACAAGCTGAGAATTTCCCTGTTGGTTTTTGTTTTGTTTTTATGAGCAATTATTCAATCTGTGACTTTTTGCAGTTTGGCTGGAAGGAAGGCAACTTCCTTTCTGGGCTTCTTGTATTGTTTTTAAATTTCATCTGACTTGCAATCAACAATGTCTTGGTAGAGTAAAACATAAAAGGAGAAATTAGGGAAAAAAAATAATGTATTTGGGAGGGAAGGACTCATATTTTGAAGTGGAGCATATTGAGAGTCTAGACAGCTTCTTGGCTAGCTGTGATTTTTGAAGCATCTGAAATACCCCAGGGGCAGAAAAAGGCTCTCTTCCTCCTTCTGAAAGATTCAGATAAATAAGTAATAATTTTTAAAAATCCAGAACGTGCAGGAGGCGAAACCGTGTGATTTCACAAGGAGAGGGTTTTTTTAATTGTGAGATGAAGGCACAGGACCTTTTTTGAAGCCCACAAATTGACTGTCTTCATGACAGCATTGCGTATCATTCTGTCAACTCCAGCTCGGGATGTGGTTGCTAGGCAGCAGGCTCTTATGTACCTATAGTCTCTCTGATTTGCCAGCCTTCTGCAGACACATGGTAAGGTCCTTTCCAGCCTATCATCTAGAGGGACTTTTGCACGCCGTCTGCATACTGCTGAGCTCCTCTCTACCTGAATGTGATGAGAGACACAAGTGAAATGAAACCGATTTTCAGGGGGTTTTATTTAATTTTTTTTTTTCCTTAACAAATCCCCTCCTGGTTCTGTTTCCCTAACACGCCTCCAAAAAAAAAAAAAAAAAAAAAAAAAAAAGAGGCAAGCCAAAAAAAAAAAAAAAAAAAAAAAAGCCATGAAACGGAGACCGGAACAAGGAAAAAGAGGTTAGTGGGTTAAGTGGTGTGTGTTTCCTGCCTTTGCAAAGGTGCCTGTAGTGAGGAGGGAGGCTGTAATTCGGCCATTAGTTACAGATGGTGGCTGGAGGCTTGAGATTCAGGCAGTGAGAGGAGAGCTCTTGTATCTCTTTCCAGCCATGCCGACTTTAAACTGCTTGGAAACCCTGAATCAAGATGGCATAAAAAGCAGTGGATTTGTTAGTGATGCTGCCAGCTGGGTCCTTTATGTGTTTTGCTGCAGAAATGCCTAGAAATGTGAACAAAAAGGAGTTAACTTGCCAAACAACATTTCTGTCCCCCAGTCCTTGCAAAAATGGCAAGTAGGTAAAGAGCATTCAGGAGGATTTATAAGCAAATTAGATTTTTCAAAACTTTGCTGTCTTTGAAGCAATTTGTGTACAACTCAGGGTGAATGTTGAGTCTCAAGTGGTGAAGGAGAGTGTTAAACAGATCACCCCAGGGACTGGCAGTGGCATAGAAATTATTTCTGAATAGTACAACTTTTAGTGGTTTTCCATGCCTTAACTCTGAAAGCTTTTGTTCCAGTTTTATGAATGGCAAAATCAAACGTGGGGATATGCATTTTTTTTTTTCCAGCAGAAACCTAATTATAATTACTTTGGGAGACAAATTGCAGTACTATAAATGCAGAAACTTAATTGGTGGAAACAGGTTTGCCCATGCAGTTGATCTCTGTAAATTAAGATGGGAAAGCCACTGTTTCAGACTGATTTTTGTCCTTTACTCTGCTTACAGGTACTGTTTGATGAGTGTGAAAGGATGCTTCACTGATTTTCATATTGATTTTGGTGGCACTTCAGTGTGGTATCACGTTTTCCGTGGGGGGAAGGTAGGTGAACCTTTTTTGATATTTATTTTTATTTCTCTGTGCCTCTTGGGGAGGGGAGGGGCTGCTTTCTTATTCTGTTTTTTTGTTTTGGTTTTTTTTTTTTTTTTTGTGTTATTTTTGGGGGGTTTTTGGGGGGGTGTATGTGTGATGGAGCTAGTCAGTGACCAGTCTATTTCAGCTAGATCTAGAAGGACACCATTCACCTTTCTGAAACCAACAAGTGTTTTATTTGAGATACCAAATGTTTTATTTGCTGGTTGGGGTGCTTTAAGGATTGCTGTTGCTGCTTGGTGTAGAAGTGTCTTGCAGTGAGCATCTGGCTGTGTGTATCCTTGTTGGGTCAGAGTGCCCTCACAAGTCTCCTGTAGCTTCTGCTTCTTTTTAGAGATTCCACATTCCTTCAGTGCACACATGCACACGATGCTGGAGCTGAAATATTTCAGGATACAGAAGCATTTTTGCTGCTTTATGTTGCTTTTCCCAGTTCTGGTATAGACAGTGGGATCTGAAATAAATACAGCAGATAGAAGATCTCTGTGGTAGAGAAAATGTTCTGTGTATTCCAGTGAATTTGTACTGTACCAGTGCACTGTTTTAACTGAAAGTGAACTGTGCAGGCATCCTCAAGTAAGATATTTAATGGAAGAGAGATGACAACTGACAGTTACCTTGCCACTTCCAGCATGTGGACTAATTGCTGGTGCTCTCTGCTGTGTGCCTCTGTGTACAACACCTGGAAAACATATTTTATGCAGAAAACTTGGTGTTATGTGTTCATTTGCTTAACACACGATAACCTTTTGGGAATCTCTCAGCTGTTTATTTTTGTTGACTGTTGCTAATAGTTAAATCTTTCTTTTATTTTTAGATCTTCTGGCTGATTCCGCCTACTCTGCAGAATCTAGAACTTTATGAAGAATGGGTTCTCTCAGGAAAACAAAGTGATATCTTTCTGGGAGACAGGGTGGAACGATGCCAAAGAATTGAGCTGAAACAAGGCTACACATTCTTCATCCCATCAGGTATCTCTTGTTATCTAACTGGTTTGGGGCTCACAGGAGTTGTATTTGAGTAACATTTCTCTGTAAAACAGTTCCCCATGTCTAAACCCCATATTGACCTCTTTACTTGCTGTGGCAAAAGCAAGGCTAGGGACTGGATTAATTTAATATTTCAGAAATTGTGCTATCCAGACTGATGAAACACTACTTCCTCACTTAAGATGTTATCAGACTTTTCTTTCTTTGGCTACATGGGACCACAAGCCTGTTTATAATGATACAAGACACTGTGTCTGTCTAGTGCATCTTACCAGGGAAATAAATATAGGTGGTCTTTCTACGTGACAGAAAGACAGGTTGGTAGTTTTTCAGCTCTAGAATTACTCTGTGGAGACAGGATTATTATTTTTTAATCCTGGAGACAGAGAGAATGCAGGTCATGCAAAGACAGTGACAATCTTCTTGCCAACTAGGGAGCACTGTTAGAATCAGTTAAAGACCACAGCTTTGCACATTTGTAAGTATTTGGTAAGAACCAGCCTGGGAGGTGACAGGCAAAATGACTCTGAGGGTGGAGGAGTTAATCCATTAGAGGAATTAGGTCTTCCCTTGAAACAGGTCAGAATGTGCTGTTACTGTTTGAGCTGAGTGTTTGAGTGTGCCTGTGCTGTTTGCTTAGATCCTGTTACTGCATCTTCATATTTGTCTTCATTCCCCTGTGAACAGCCTCCCACGAAGAAGAGTTTCTGTGTGTTAGTTTAGTCATAAGGCAAGTTGTTGGAATATAGCAAGTTGTGGGAGCTTGTATAGGACATGACTGTAACATGGTGGTTGAAGTGATTCTAAGGGTGGTTTTTGACTGTAGTTTCTGCTTTCTTAGGAAAGTCCAAAGTACAGAAATGCCAATACCTAAAATACATCTATGCCAATACCTAATAATAATAATACATAATGCCAATACCTAAAACATCTTAGGCTCTGGGCATATTTGAAAGGCATATATGAATAATTCCTCTGTAAGCACCTCATGGATTCAAGGTTTTTTTTTGCTCCTCTGTGTTTTGTTTCAAAAACTTATTTGCTAATCTCTTTAATTCTGTGAAAGGGCACTATTTCTATGTTTGCTTTAAAAGCATGGAAATGCCTAATTAAAGGATGTTCCAGGTCAGTGCATTGAGCAGAGCTGTGTAAAACAGGTCAATTCCTATGACCTCTTTGCTCTGCTTTGTGCATGTATCACATTAGCTAATCTTTGAATGTGTTTTGTATGAACTTTGTAAATGTTTGGGGTGTTGAGGTTCTGATGCTGGGTGTCTGCATGGCTGCTGTGTCCCATACTCTCCACTGAGCCTGGTAAACTCTTGACCAGCCTCAACTCATCCCTCAGGAAGGTACCTTCTAGTTACAGGTCTGGTCACCAAAAGTGTGGAGTGATACAGCAGGTGCTGAGCTGGACTGTGGATGGAGAACAATTCAGCAAAGGACTCTTTCCATAAAATATCCTGCTCTGCTCCTGTTTTCAAGTAATTTTTTGGGAATGGTCCTAGAAATGCTCTTATTCCACAGCAGCATAAGGGTGAAGTAGATAGGGAAGACTAACAAGACACATGAGGGAGTGAGATCATAGGGTTGTGGAAGATGGAAGTTTTCTCTGAGAATCTATGATCAGCAGTAGATGCAATAAATCCCTGAAACTACAAACCACTTGGACAAGAACAGGAATTATTCTTACTGATTGCATAAATATAGTGCTCACCAGGGCCTTGGGGTATTTTCCTCTCCATCACTGCTGTCATCTTTTCAGAATCAAGTTTAAATCAGTTAATTTCTACCTGTGCTTCTAACCTTGTGAGGCACTGAGAGGCACCATCACAGCTGGGGAATCAAGGAGAGATTGAGCAGTGTTGTCAGCACAGTGAGTTGTTAGGGGCTCAGCTGCATCGTGCAGCATTTTAGGAGTCCCTCCTAAGTATGGTCTGGGGGAAAGGATGCTGCAGTTTTAGGGGAGACTGTATCTGGGGCCTTGCATAGGAGCCAGGCTGTTCTCCTGATGGCTCCAGAGCACTTCTCCAAACAAGCAATGCACTGTCATGAGTTCTCACCTCCAACTTCACCCCTTCCCACTGTAGAGACAAGGGTGATCAACTCTGGTGAGGTCTGTGGCAAAGTGATAAAATCAGCTAGGAACCTGCCTTTTCTGTTGCTGTAATTGGCTACACTGATATCAGCATGACTGCTGATTGAGAAATACACCACATTGTGCCATGCTGGAGGTTATGGCCAGGTGTAGATTCAAGTTGTTTAAAAAGCTGAAGGTTCAGGAGAGGAGGAAGCTGTAGTTGCTGCCAGTGTCAGTGGATGAGATTCTTTATAGAGTGTGGTTTTCTTGTCAGGTATAAACTGAAAGCATAATCTCAGTGTTCAGTTATTGTCTCAGTAGGAAACATTTTTTCAGTCAGAATGAAATCTAGAACTTGGTCAGTATTAATTGTGCTGGAGTTTTCTTCTGTACCATGTGCATATCCAGGGATAACCTGCAGGGAAGCTGTGTGAAGTGTTTGGAGTCCATTGTGGTGGTGTTACAGTCAAGTAGTTTAGATACTATCTCATTGCTGTGCTAGGGACATGCAGAACCAGTGTCTGGGCAGCATCCCTCAGATTTCCACAGCTCAGGATAACTGTAGGCACATGTTCCTGGCTTGTGTGCAGCCACTCATTCTGTTACATCCTGATTGCTCCCCTACAGCCTGCTGGAAATACTGCTCACTAAGTTAATGCCAATGTGTTACCCAGTTTTATAACATCCTTACTGCTTCTTTCTCTTGAAGCATTTTTCTCCCTTTACATCACTGCATAATTTCACTGGAACCTTTCCTCTCTCCTCTTACCCTTCACCTGCCACTACAGTCTTTATGCTCTATAAACCATCTTTAACTTTTATCCTTGCACTTGTTTATTTCAAGTGGTGCATTAATGCATCTAATTCCTTTCTGGTTCAGTTCTCTGCTCACCATGGTGCTCTTGTGTGCCCCTAAACATCACTGTTGTTACCCAAATCCAAGCTTAAAGCCAAGTATAAATAAAATACCTCTGTTAAGACTGTGAAGTGAGAGCATAATCAGGATGTGTCTTGAAAAGGCAAACTCAAATCTCAAGTGTTTGTAGGGGAGCACAAATCCTCAAGCAGAGGGGCTGTTTTGAGTGATTTTTGTCTGTTCTTTAAACCTGGCAGTAATGGTCTCAATAACAGACCGCCACATGGTCCATAAAATAATAGCCTAAGAAGTCACTGTGCATTTATTATTTCTGAAAATTGAATAATGGACTGCAAAAGACTTTTGCAGTGCTGATTTATTAGACATCCCTATTATCAAAATCCAGACAGGGTACTGTACTGTCAACTGGACATCCTACTCCTTCCTGGTTCCCCTCCAAACTTTTCACTGCTGTTGCTGAATGCTGTTTTATAGCACTTGTGTTTCACCTGAGTTGGCAGCATCCCACTGGGAACTAAGCTGTTAGTTTTACTTTCTTTTTCTTCTGTTTGTTTGTTTGTGTTTTATTAATAGTATACTTTAGGGTCTTTGACATGGAAACATGCTATTATAATCTCTCAGTTTCTTGAGAGCTGAAGCACAAGCCCCAATATTTACAGAATATTCTCATTGGTCTGTGGTGATTATTATGGTAATATGAGAATGCTCCAAAGTTCTTGTTTCCCATCAAATGCAGAAACAATGACTTTTCTCAAATGTTTCTGAAAAGGAAAGTGAACGGGAAGTGAACTGTGCTGTGCAGCTGTTTGCAAGGATTTGGATGCTGCATCAGTGGTTATCAGTAGGATTCTGCTTCTTCTGAGTGTGCAGTCTGAGGTCACCTCTGCCACGCCAGCCAGGATTTGATGAATTATTATGTAATGGAGCCCAAAGGTAGCATATAGTCTCTATATCAAGGAGAGTGACAGGCTATTAAAATCTGACTGGTAAATTTTTTGCAGGGAGTTGTGGTTGGGCTGCATAACTGCTTGGCTATTTTTGGTTGCTGTTCACTTTTCCCATTTTGGGAGCTTCTGCTGACATTAATGGAAGCTCCTTGCCTGGAACCTTGAGGGACGAAGCGACAAAGATCAGTGGAGAGGATGAGAGGGGAGTTTTTGCCTCAAGTGTCTGCTTTCAGATAGAAGGTGACAGCAGAATGTTGGATTTTTAGTTTTATTTCTCTGCAGTACTCTGCCTTATTCTTATCAAATGATGTAGGATTGAGGATTGCTGGAGTAGGTTGGTTTTTTTTTTTCTTTTACAATGTAAACATCTTTCCCAGTGCGATGCAATCATTTTTCTTTTGAGATGAGAGAAATAATGTTTCATTTGTTGGCAGTGCCCACTCTTAAGGTTATCTCTTCAGTCACTTTTTATTTTTGAGACATTTCTATTTCATCTTTTCCACCCCAAGCTGCTGTAGAACTGCAGGAAAATAAGTATGCCTTTAGATCAGAAGCAAGATACCTGTTCAGTTACTCCTGGAAACGGACGCACCATGGTTTGGGGTTAGAGCCTGTAGTCTCTTTGCCCCGACAGTTTTATAAGTTAATATTCTTTTTTTATTATTCTCAGATGGATGATTGCATCCTTGCAGATAGAGTAGGAATTTGCAGGCCCCTGAAATCTTCTAACAAATTTGCAATATTTAATAATACATGTTTTATAAAATTCGACAGATAATGAGATTGTATCTAGCTGCTCAGAAAAGCTTTTGTTACTGTTAATTTTACCTTCCTGATTTACTACAGGTGATAACATCTAAGTGTTCAAGTGTATCTTAGGAGTGGTGGAATAATTCATAACAGTATATTAGCTGAGAGTGTTTCTGAACCTCCTGAATAGAACTCCTGCTCAGTCTTGGCTTGGCTTTGTAAATGAGGATAGTTTTAGGAAGGAAGAAATACTCATTGATTACCAAGAACTGAAATAAAAACTGATTTTTGAGAGTATTACCAAGGGGATAGGTAACCCATGAGACATGGAGGGTTGTGCAGTAGCAGCAGGGTCTGTGTGAACAGCAGAAAGCAGTCACTGTGGAGAGAATTGATGACACTTGTTCCTGAGGTGTCTGTGTTGGAGGCCATGTGGTGAGTTTTTGCTGTAGGACCTGAAAGATGCAAACAACACACATGAACAGACATGACAGGCTTGTCCAGCACAGAGTGACATGATCATACATGTCACAGAGCTGTCTGCTCACCCTGTGCAAAGTCAGGGCACAGCTGAAGGTGAGGCAGGTGGGATGTATTGGTAGGGGTGATACTGAACTAAATGTCCTTGGCCTCCCTGTTTGTGTCTCGTGCATAGCTACAGCTTTGCTCCTGCTCTGGAGACCTCTCTGCCTCTTTAAAAGCCTTTCTAATTGGGAAGCTTAGGAGATGGGTGTTCTTGTTTGGAAATGGTCACAATGAACATTCATCCTCCTCAGTTTATTTCTGAGTCGTGCCTGTAGCTAAGCTGTGGGAATGAATTGAATGTGCCATCCAAGCTTGTCTGTTCTCAGGGCTCATTTCCACACTGTATTGCCCTCCTGGAAACTGTTTTTTTTTTGTTTTCTGCTTAGCTCTCTTTCCTCCTACTTGTACTTTTCTGGTGTTGGCCTCTTCAGTTTTCCTCTGTAGACAGCCTTGTTCATATTACAACAGCAGATTTTTTAGGGTTTTTTTCCTTTCTATGGTAACACCTATGCCATTCTTCCTGTGTTTTTCTATCTTGTCAATTCTTCATCTTTTTTGTCTAACTTTGCCCATAGTGTCCTGCAACCCTGAAATACACCTCTTGCTGCTTGTGTCTCTGCAGTTTCAATATTGCATTCCTCAAACAAACTGAAATTATTTTAGGATACAGGGTGAGTGAAAAATCTTGGGAGCAGGCAGCTCCTCTGTCAGGGCTGTGTCCTGTAGCTGGCCTGTGAGCTGGGTGCTGCATGTGGATGCACAGGGACTGCTGGAGATTTAGGGGCTCCCTGGGACTTTCCTTTGTGGCTCACTCAATGCTGTTCCCCAGTGAAGGGATGGTACCCATGGGCATTGTCCTTACCCATCTCTGAGCCATGTCTGGAAACCATCCTACACTGTGCTTTGGCTCAGGGTAGGAACTTTACTTCACAGTTAATAACTTTGTTTATTAGTCTCTGGTTTATTTTTATTTGTCCAGCCTTGATGGATTTTAGTAATTTGTTGTTATTGAGAATAGTGGCACAAAAAGCAGTATTTTCAGTCTTGTTGGGATCCAGTGTTCAGTTTGTTCACATCTCCTAGTTCAGAAGTTGGGAGCTGAAGGTGCTAAGTGTTTGTAAAATGAGTTTGGACCCAGGTTATAAATGTAAGTGTGGAATTAAGTACATTATCTGCAGAACCAGAGGTTGTTTCAGATACTTTAGGGAAGATGTTCAGTTTGCACCACTAACATCTCTTCAGCAATACAGGATCAAAACCATGTTCATGTTTCTCAATCCTTCTGCTGAGGATTTGTCATGTTGGGACCTCATTTATTGGAGTGTTGACTCAAACCAGTGGTAGATCCTTTGACATTTCTCCCCAAAATGTTGAGAGTACTATGGAGGAAGTCTTAGAGATTAATAACACAAAGACCCTTGGCATGTAGTGGGGGCAGTTTCAAGAGGACAAGGGAGGTGTGATGAGACTGAAACCCAAAGAACAAGAAATAATGAAACCATTTGCCCTCCAGTGTGAAATTTTCACCGAGAAAATACAGTTTGTAGGAGGAGGCTATTGAGTGGTTGTAGTAAAAGTGTGCACTTGGAACAGCTGTATTGATGGGATTTAGTTTTAGTTCATATAAAATGAACTTCTGTTTTTCCCCCCAGCCACATAAATCTTTGATTACCTACTGGAAGCACTGGCCCCAACTTCCTTGACCATGGATCATTTTCCTTCCCAATCACTAGGACCAGGAAGATCCCTGATTTTTCCAGTAGTCAGTCTCTTGGTACTGACTGATGTATTTCATCTGAGGTGGTGAACTACTTCAACTGTGAAGAGTTTTCAGAGTGTTGATGAACATAGTTGCCACACTACCCTTAGGTGGAAAAAAACCAAATCCACATTCCTCTCTAGTTGATTATTCTTGATTTGGAAGTAATAAATGGACTAAATCATTGGGAGCAACTCTGCAACTGAAATTATAGTAACTGGAGCAGGAAAGATGGAATAATCCCAGGAGCTGCCAGAGCTATAAGCCACCTGCTTTTCTGTATGTATCACATTTAGCCTGTGGAATCAGACTGGTAAATTGAGTGAGCACTGGAACAGGTTGCCCAGAGGGGTTGTGGAGTTTCCATCCTAGGGGATACTGAAAAGCCATCTGGACATAGTGCTGGGCAGCTGGCTTGAGGTGGCTCTGCTCAAGCAGGGAAGTTGGACCAGGTGACCTCCAGAGGTCCCTTCCAACCTCTGCAATTCAGAAAAATGTATCCTAAGTTATGAGCTTGTCTATCTAGGGTGAAATGCTAGTGCTGATTCTTTTCCTCCTTCTTGCTCTCCAACCAATATGCCCTTAAATGTTCTGCCATCTGCTGTGGCTCAGGGACTTCTCAGGTACAGCTTTGCAGGTCTTTATGGTCTAAAAATCGTTGTGGAGGAGAAGCTTTTGTGGCTTCTAGCTGGAGAACCCTTTAGGCTGAATGGCATTTCCCTGCTCTCTCACTGATCTGGAAGTGAAGGAAATCTGCCACAGCTTTAGTAGAAAGTACTGCACAGTTAGGAGAAAATTGACTGCCCCCTATGTTGCTTTGCTGTCTTCTGGTTCATAAATTGTAATGCTTTTCATTAAAGAAAGAAGAGAAGGGGGGAAAAAAAAGTGTCAGGTCTCTGTGGGTCCCAGATCATTAGCAGGATCAATTCCTTTTTCACTGCAGAGATCAGAGGCTACAGTCTTGCATAGCCAGTCCTTCAGCTGCTGACATACTGAGCAAACAATGCAGAAACAGAAGGGCTGGTGTGTGGCTGCCTGAATTGCTGTGCCTGGATTTTTGTTGTGATAGAAAATTCTTCCCTTGCTTTGGAGCCCATGGCTTAACACAAGGCCAGCAATTAAACAAATGACAGCAATTAATTCAGTCTCTTGCAGGTTTGGGTCAGAATTGTCTCATCAACTCCAATACTAGAAATGTTAATTCCCTTAACTTGGGGCTTGCAGTGGAAAAGATTTTTTTGGTTGCTTCCAAGAGGCTGATAACAAGATATGAAACTTCCACCTTTGAGGGAGGGCTGGTCATAATTTGAAATTGTTGACATCTGATGATGTGTGCTCTGGTGCTGCTGTGAAAGGAGTTTGATGTGACTCAGTCCAGTCCCACAGACCTAGCCCACCACCACTGCTAACGTGATGTGCAACCCTACTGGAGGTGCCAGCAGGTACATTTGAGAGCCAAGTGGATTGAACAAGCTGAAATGACTTCTTAGTCATGGCTGTGGTTGAATCACAACCTTGTGTGTTCTCAGTAAACGCTGTAATCCTGTGAATAAAGAGAAAAACCCAATTTATGGACAGCTGGAGGACTGTGCTTCATCAGATGCTGCCTACAAGCATGGCATTTAACCCTTTGTTGCTTTAACCTCTCATCCCCTGCAGAATTGGGGTCTATGGGGTTGTTAAAATTTGATTATAGATTGCTCTGTAATATTACCCAGCATGAGGCATTCTCAGTTCTTTCTTTCCCTCTCCAGGGTGGATACATGCTGTTTATACTCCAGTAGATTCTCTGGTGTTTGGTGGAAATATCCTGCATAGCTTTAATGTTCCCATGCAGCTTCGCATCTATGAAATTGAGGACAGAACAAGGGTAAGGATACTTGATTCTCTTTTTAACTGAACAATTCTTTGCAACTGGGATCTGTCATAGTCCCTCCTATTCCCTTCTGACAAACAAGAACTGACGGGATCTCTGTGTCAGAGTTGTTGAAACGAGGTAAATGTGAAGTAATGAGACTTTCAAATGTTGGCTATTTTTAGTGGGATTTACTCATCTGTTTCTCCCTGCTTCCTGCAGATGTGTCCCCTCTGTGTCTTTTGTCTGCCTGTTAAAACTTTCATAAACTCCTTCCCTTTTGCACAAAAGCATAGCATGCTTTACAGACCTCTGTACCAGTGGTTCTGGTAACCACCTCCCTATCACCTCTCCGGGCACTGCTGGAATGGACACCTGAGCCTGGAGAGCTCATGGGAATAGGATGGTTCTGTCCACAGCTGAACTGACAAAGCTGCACAGAGCTTGCACACAAACCACGAGTGGATTTCCTTCCACGGTGACTTGACACTATGCAAGAACTTCTTGGAATAAAGAATTTAGGATGGGGTGTTAATCTGACCATTTTTATGTTCATCCAGGTGTAGCATATCCCTGATGGAAAGAGTATTGCATCTTGGAGGGGTTTAATGTGTGGCCTCTTTGTTGGGAGTGAACATTTTACTCTTGCTTAATAAACAGGACACCTAATCATCATTCACTTTAAAGATTCATAAAGCAGCAGAAGCTGATGGAAACACCACTGGTTTAGTAGGCTCCTAAATAAACTGTAAAAGGCAATTGTCATGTTTTGATGCAAAGATGGACCAGTGGTATGTACAAATTCAGATAGAGATTTGGGGCTGGCTGCTTTGGAGGCACTGCAGTGAGGCAGTGCTTGCAGACCACTGGTGCCAAGGGTGCTGCTCATGGAAATGTGGACTGGCAAAATGGGAGGAAGCTGCAATTTTTTTCCTCTGAAAAGTCTTATAATGGCACATCTTGGGCATTCGTGTGGTTCACTGTTGTTGACCTCTGCAAGAGAACACAGTTCTGGCTCCAAGTGGGCTTTTCCCCGTGTTGCTTTCTTGCAAGTGAGAGTGCACAGACAGACCTGAAGCAAATATGTGTTGTTTCAATATACATCTGACTCAGTGAGAAGAAAGGTGTCCTCCCCTCAGGGACTTCTCCTCCTTCACAGAGGTACAAGGCCTGGTAATCTTCACATTGCTGCAAGGCACATGAAGGTCTTCTGAGTAACTGTAAATAGGAACCAGAAATATATACTGGATATAGGTGCTGCAGGTTCTCAAGGCAAGGGTGTGCTGTTGCCTGGCAGGATGATAGGACAGGCAGCTTGCATGGAGAGTGGAGAAGTAAGGAGCAGGAGGGAGGATCAGTGCTAGAATTAAGTTGCTTCCATTGGTGTCTGTGGGGAATATGGGAAGGAAGCTCTTTGATGAAGCAGTAGAAGTGCTGACATTTCATTCCCATGGGACTTGAGCAGCCCAAGGTCACACACCTTGGGTTTTAACTTCTCAGGAGTGCTCCATGTTTGGCCCTTCTCCTTGGGAAGCTGGGTGCATCTTTGCTTTTATACCAGGAGGCAGATTTCCCCATAACAGTGGAGTATTTTGGTAACTTTTAGGAACTTAGCATCCTGTTCACTGAAATGCCTTTGAAAACTCACTAGCACCTTGATCCTAGGGGGAGGTTCTGGGAGTTGGATATTTGCCTCTTTGAAAATGTTCTGATGGAGTTTTTGGGGAAGGAATATTGCATCCAGAAATATGCCCTTTAAAAAAGACTAATGAATGCCATCAGCCCAGAATTTCCACGTGGAATTGTTTCAGTGCTTGTATGTTGCCATGCACAGGCTGTACCTGTGCTCACAGGCAGGTGTTTAATAACAAATCTGGGTGAACAGTTGAAGAATAACAAGTATTTCTAGAGAGAAGCAAAATATGAGCTGTGCAATTAAGGCCTAGGGAAGTTTGATATGAAAGGCAGGAAAATCAATGCTTGTTACTTAGAAGTAATACCACACACATCCAGCCTAAAAATATCCTGCAGGAATCTTGAAGAGGTGAATGTTTTCAAACTGGGATTCTGGTGTGTCCTACTTCATTTGCTTTGCCAATTAAATTTTGTACTTTCTTTTCAAATAATTCTATTCATAGCTGGTTAGTACAGAAGCTCAGTACAGTTTGTAGTTCACACAAATTTGCCAGTGTGAACATACTGCAAATGAGTTTCTCATCAGTATTGATTTTCCATTGTGTGTAGCACAGAAGTAAATTACATGATGTGATTGACGAAGTAATTTGCCACACTCAAATCAAAGTGTAGTACAGGTGTGCTTCCCTTCTCCTTTTTGCACAGAGCAATTTTATGGAGGTTTCATTGTGGTTAAACTTGCTGTATAATGCTTAATCATCTTTGCTGATAATCAAAGTCATTTTTATGTTAGGTGTAGTTATTGTCTTAGCAGCTAAGACAAGCATAAATACATGGTTAGAAACAGTAATGCTGATTTACAGCCTGATAAAATTGCCTGGTTTATATACTTGTCATGCTTATTCCAGCTTAATTTCTCATATCCCTGGGAGACTTTTTAAGAGGGTTATAGCCATTTAAAAATAGTTTTAAGGAGTCATAAAAAACATGTCTATTGTTAGAAACAGCTCCTAATGTGCGATTAAGGTAAACAAATATTCTCCAGCCTTATAGTTTGTAGAGACTCTCATTTTGCAGTCTGGCTTTCCTAGAGGCCAATTAACAGCTAAGTCAAATAGGCCAAGCTGTTTAGCTCTCTGCTAGACCAGCTTGAGTAACTGCAGAGCTGGCTGCCATGCAGAGATTCATCCTCTTGGCACAGGGGTGTTACAGCCCTGGATTACTAAAGAGGAAGAATGTGTCAAACTTGCACCCAACTCATCTCAGTTTCACTGTGTTCAAATATTTGAACGTGCCTGGAGACAAAGGCATTGGAAATAGATATGTAAGGTGGTCACTCACAGATGTGGTTGCTACTGCTTTTGTTTTCTGGAATGTCAGATAGCATTTTAAAGTGGATAGATTAATTATTTTGTATGTAATCATAATTTTTTTGTCAATGTTGCGATTAGATTGATTAGACACAAGGAGAGTTTGGAATGATCTTAATGTCCACTCTGGAAGAGATTGCTACTTTCTTAAGGAAAATGTGTGCTTGCTTGCTTAGGGTTTTTTATTTTGGTTTTGGAGGGTCATAGAAATCTCTAAAATAATTTCACTTTGAACTGAAGAAATGGATCATATTCCAGAGAGGCTTTTTCTCACTGTACAGGAATAATTAAAAAATTTATTCCGTGGATTGTAAATTATTAATCACAGAAGTTAGAGCTGGAAATGCCTATTAGATGATCTAGTGTATTTCCCTGCTGGTGGGGGATTTAGTCCTCTGGCAGTGTCTGTATCAGATATTACACTTTAAGCTGATCACAGAACACATTTAATTTCTTTTTTCTTTTATTCCTCCCCCCCTCCCCATTACTTTGATCATAAGTGTACAATGGAAAAAATATAGACATGTCCATAATGCAGTTCACATCCATTATCATTAATAAATGTCCAGGATATCAGGAGGAACCTACTACTCTACTCCATAAGGCAAAGTTTAAATTTTTTTTTTTTTTAAAAAAGCAGTGTTAGACTTGCTTTACTGGCAAAAAGCACTGCAGGTCTTTGCAGGGGATCTCTTGCCACATGTGATACACTTGAAGGTCTATAAAGTTAGAGCCTTCTTGGGCAAATAGTGAATTCCAGAGGCATGGAGGGATTTGCTGTGGGTTGGAACATAAATAGTGAGGCAATTAGGAACTCAAATTGAATATTAAAGATTGATATACATAATGGGAGCACTGCATGCATTACTGCCTTGTCTTTCACATTGAATTAACATTGGTAACAACTAAATTTGGTGAAGCTCAGAGTCTGTCAACAAATGTTGAGCAATGATGTCTTTAATATTCCCAGGCATGTGGCTGAAAACCTTTTGAAGGCTGAGGGGTGGAAGGCGGCTTCCTGTTTGTAAGTCAATTCTTTGCAAATTTTGTTTCCTGCAGTGCTCTCTTGGAAAAATTGGAGTTCCTTTATTAGCATATATTTTAGCATGGCTAATTTCCCCTGTGTTCCATGCTAGTGATAAGTGACTCCATCTCTTCTCTATAACAAATAACTAAACCAAAGGAAAAATACTCTCTAAAGCAAAAAAGGCCCTGGGGTAAATATCACATTTAGGGGGATGTTGTTTGGGTTTTACTTTTTTTATTTTTTTTTCTCTTCTATTTTTTGGTATGAGTGCTTTGTAACAGACAGCACAGGGAAACATGTGAAAAGGGGCAGCATGGCTGGATGAGTGACCCAGAGCAGCAGGTACTTCAGATTTGCCAGCTACCTATGTGTTGTATTTAAGAGATCTTCACTTTTCAGAATTGCCATGGAGTATTTAAATCCTGTGATACATTTAGTGGGACAATACAGTTTGTTTTCCTGTCCTTCCATTTGCCTTTTACTGCTAAAAAAGTGTGTTTTCTGTGCCCTGGGAACAGAGGCAAGTTCTTTGAGTGCACACCTTGGGGGCAGTTTTCAAAGATGGGCATTCTAGGCAGTGATGTGCTCAAGGTCTGTATCCACACACAGGTGTTTAGACAGTGCCTGCTTTGCAGAGCTGAATCTGAGTTTCAGGTGTTGGATTAGTGCTTCTGTTTAGGCTTAGCTGTTTTTTCGGGCAAGCTGGGGTGGGATGGTGTTCTGGTTTTTTAAAAAGAGCCTTCTCAGATAACGTTCCTTCCTGGTGCAGTCCAACTTTTCATTAAAGGTGGGTGCACACCTCTTAGCTTGGAGAGCAGTTAATGTGCATAGAATATTTTTAAGCAGTTCCTATAATCCCAGTGCAATGCATGCATTGCAAGCCTGCAAAATGCACATCTCTGTGCCACCAGGAGAAAGAAGTGTGCAGTGTAAGTACAAGTGCATGCAAGATGCATGGCATCCATTTTTAACAAATCACCAGAAATACACACATGTTCTTGCATTTTAGGAGCTTCCCAGATTCTTCTTTGGTACAGTAACCTCCCCTAGATATAAAACTGTGTTGCAAAGGAAGGAAACCCACTTTGTTTTCTTTTGAATCTGAAATAATCTCACAAATATATGGTGCTGGAGAATAAGCTTTTTGTGTGAGAACAACAGGTCTGAGATGGAAGAAAAAGCATGCAGCTTGACAGGATCTCTTGTCAAAATCCTGCTTTTCTATTCTGTTTGTGAAAAAAGCTAACTTGCTACCAAAATATTCAGTGTAAAACCTGTAAGGGATTTTTACTTGTACTGTGTAGCTCGCAAGGATCAAGAATTGTGTGATCATTTGTTTAATCAAATTGTTGTGAAGACCGTAATTGAAAAAGATGTGTTTTCTGCTTAACTCATTTTAGGTAATGCTGCCATTTTGATAATAATCATGTGACAGTGTTTAGGAAATAAATAAATAAATAAACAAAAATAAAGACAAACCCGCCTTCATTTTAATTTGAATTTTAGCAACTAACATCTGTATGTGACCACCCTATATTTATACAGGAGGTAAAGAATACTGTAGGGGCCATCCATCAGTTTCATGATTTTACAAGAAAACAAACCCTTTCCTCTCCCACCACCCCAAGAGGATACAAATTAGTGAACCAAGAAATGATGCTATCATGGCAGGCAGGCAGGCAGGCTCCTCATTTGGTATGCTGAAGGCATCCATCTCACTCTGCTCCCACCCTCCCTCCCCTCCCCCTCCTGCATACTGTTTGTGCTCTTGATAACATGATGAGAATGATGACTGGCCCTTGTGCTGCAAACTTCTCCTCCTTCCCCCTGGACTGACTGTCTCAATCCTGCTTCCAGGTCCACGCCAAATTCCGGTATCCTTTCTACTATGAGATGTGCTGGTATGTCCTGGAGAGATACGTGTCCTGTGTGACCCAGCGCTGCCACCTCAGCAAAGAGTACCAGAAAGAATCAATGTTAATTGGTGAGTGAATCCTCTGAGTGCAGATTCAGAACTGATGCTACCACCTTAGGCTTCCTGCTGCTTTGGTTGCTGCAAAGCAGGGTAGGGATTGAACTGGAGAACTACAGAAATTATATTTCTTTTAGGGTGGGGGAAGGTTTTGACTCCTTCCACCAAGTACCAACCCACTTGAAATGATATTTATTGAGCATTCCCTTAGCAAGGGGAGGCCAGAAGAATAAGTTTTGGATGTGTTTGTTCCTTGGTTTCAGTAATGTTTGTGTTGAAGGGATCTGCCAAACAGCTGAGGATTTACTGCTGTGTTTGGCACTGTACCTTAGTAGCCAGAAATGTGTGTTGCAAATGTGCTCTGGTGGGATGGATATTTAGTCCTTTTATAGAGTGGCTCTTCTACAGAATGTGTTCTGGTCACTAAACCTGGCTTCTTTTTCTTCTCTTCCCTTTAATCCCTGCTTCAGTTCTCTCTGGTGACTGACTTCTAGCTCTGCAGAATAACAAAACCAAAGAACACCTACACAAATCCACATGATCTATAACCTAAGTGCAGGGAGGTCAAAGAAACCTTTACAACAATAGCTGAAAATGGACCATAGCAGAGATGGATAGATGTGCCTGGAGTGGGAAGGCATTACCTTGGCACTGATGTGAGCTTTTACATCAATGTCTGACAAGTCCAGTTGCCTTGTTGAACTGTTCTCTTTTTTCCTTCCTTTAAAGGAACAAGATGGTGGCCCGTGTTGCCTTCCTGCTTTTAAGCACAGAGTGTCTGAAAGTGTCACAACCACCAGATAAATCTTAATGTGGGAAGTGTGGAGGGAAACTTAAGTATTTCTGTGCCTTCTGCTTCCTGAGGTGCCACTTAGAGTGAACCTGGCATGGTTGGAGCTGCCCTGGGTTCTGGACAGAGGGGGGAAGTTACCACCTGCTAACATATTTCTTAGTAGAAGGGATTTAGGAAGTTATGGGCAGATGTGGCTCTCCAGTGGGTTTTGCTGACCAAGAATAACCTGAGGGATTTACAGTCAGTGTATAGTCAGTGAAGACAGGCAAAGGAATTTTCTTGGAATCCTCAGGAATTTGGGTGCTTTAAGTTTCATGTCTCCTAGCTCTGTGAGACCCTGATCAGAGGGGTTGGTTAAACACAAACTCCAAGTGGGAAAAATTTTCTTTTTTATAACATCATGCCTGAAGAAAGGATGAATTAGCCCCTTGGACCAGCTCTTCAAAAAGCAGTGGCAAAACTGATAACTGCATTCTTTGGAAAATAGGGAACAACCTCCTGTTGTCTAAAGCAGTGGTGTGGAAAGAGGCTCATGCTGCAGGCTGGCTGGGGGTGCCAGGTCACTGAGGTGTAATTCCAGAACAAATTAGATGTGGGGAGTGAGTGGTTCAGGATATTGAGATGGGACCTTTCCCAGCTAAATCACCAGTGTGGGTTCTGGGCCCATCTCAGTAATTACTGATAATGCCAAGTTGAGGCTGGTGCTTAGAGTGTCTGGCTGGGTAGATCTTGAGCTGTTGTTACTGTCTTGAGTGTATCACTACTTCCAGCTTACCAAAGTGGTATCTTCTGGCAGCATGTAGTTCATCCACCTGCCTCCTATCTCTTGACTTCAGAGTGTTAGCATGCTGATAAAATCTCTGACACTGACATCCAGGGCTTTTCTCTCCAGAGGAGACAGATGTATACTTTTTTTGGTCAGAAACTTGCTTTTTATATTTTGGCAGAATCTTAACCTTAAAATAATTATTTGTCTGGGGTTTGGGGTTCAAAAGCCCAGATCTACAATATCTGCTGGGTCTTTTGCTTTGGCATTTGTCAGATTCCAAGGAGGAAAGGTACATTATTAACCTTCACAAAGCTGCACTACTTTGTTCTGCATGAGTAATACTGTTTCAAATACTTGCTTCTCTTTGCTTTTAACTTGTCTCAGTGTCCAGCCTCTTGACTCCAGTAAATCTCTGTGAATTGTAATCCTTGAATTACACTTGTTTATTCTGTGGTGTCTATATCTTAATACCATTCACCTGCTGTGCTATAGGAGATCCAAATTAGGTCAGTGTTCCAAGCCCCCACCACCTTGTTTTTAAGCTTTTCTTTGGAACAGCTAGGTCCTTAAATTGTCTCTTCCTTAGAGACTTCTTGATCTGTTAGCAGTTTCTTGATTTCCCATGACTGAGTATCCCTTGACGAAGAATTACTCATTATTCTCCTCAGAGAGTGGTGAAACAAAGTACTTAAGTACTGAGCAAACCCCTCAGTAGATTTAATTGTCTCCTGTCCTTGGCTTAAGAAAAAATTCTTCAGATCCCTGTATTTATTTTCAGAAATTTCTCTTGAATGATGTTTCTCCTATTAAAAAAAAAAAAATCTCCTTGGCATAATTTGTTCTAAATCTCTACTACCTGCCTTTCCTTTTGAGTGCTAGAACTTGCTATTTTTCACCCTTGTGTCTTTCATGCTTTCTGAAATCATGGTCTTTACTGGATCAGTTGAGGGGACACCCACCAGAGAGTGCAGGATGCTGCCCCAGGTCTTTGGGATTCCTGAGGTGGTAGTGGTCAGATTGGCAGAGATCCTGTTCTTCTGGGGGTGAAAAAAAAGCAAAGGTTAGTGGGGTGATAGAGAACATAAAACTTGGCTCATCAGCAATTGTGTTTTAAGGATACCTTTAGAGTTTTCACTACTTAGTATTTCTTTGCTTTGACATGAATGTTGCTACACTCTGAGTGACTCTTCCAAGGCACTGCCTACTCATGAAAATGTATTTCTGGGGTCCTGTTGGGATACCCCTGTCCTGATACTTGTATGCTGAGTGTAGCAACTTGTTCCTTGTAATTCTGTTTACTAAATGTCTTGACTCACACAGGACAAAAAACCCCACTAAAATACCTCGGTGTAGGCAAGGCAAAAACCTGAAGACTTCCCACTCCCTAAATAAAAATGTCTGTGCTTCTAAATGAGCTGGAAGCTGATGGCTGTGGCTTCCTTTCCCATTCTTCAGGCCCAGAATGAGTTTTCAGGCAGTTACCTCCTAGTTAGTGTGTGATGCTGTTCTTTTTCAGATCTCTTCTGCAGAAGGGCAAACACTCAGGGGAATGAGGACATGACAGCAATCACAGGCTGCTCTAAAAGCATGCAAGCTTGCTTTCTCTCTTTTTTTTTCTTTTCCTTGTCCCTCTCAACTGTGACATCTGTCCTGCCAGCTGAAATCAGAGAAGGATCCTATTTAGGTTTCCTGCTAGATTTCAACCTGCCCTGTTTGGGGATGGCTGTGGCTTCATTATTTTTACACTTACCATGAATGAGTCTGTACTGGATGTTTTCAACCACAATTGACCTTGAGTGAGATATGGATCTTGAGAGGGAGCTGACAAAGAGTAATTGGGAGAAGATACAGGGCTATCAGAAATGTGCTTTCTCTGTAGCCTGCAGCTTTTAAGATTCCTGTTGCTAAAATTTTAACAGGATGGCTTTAACTGTATGTTAAGCCTGATGGATGAAGAAAATATGCCCTCTGGCATGGTGAAGGAGCTATGTCTTTTTCTTTTTTTTTCCCTCTCTCTTCTCAGGGGATAAAATAGATTTACTTATGATAGACAGGAACTAGACTATATGGAGTGATTTGTGTGGTGTGCTCCATGCAGTGATACATTTCCAGTGTGCTCAGGTTTTTTTTTTTCTCTGCTAATGAAAATGTCATTGCTGTCTTCAGCAGACCAAGAGCAACTGCTGCTCCCAAGTCACAGCATCAGGGCTTTGGCAAAGTAGATCCTACACACTGGACTATCTAAAGCATTTAGAAAGATTTCATAATTATACCTCACCCTTCTCCCTATCTTTTAAAGTTCTGTAGTACAGCAAGTTTCTTTTCAGCAAGCAAAGAAACTGTGTATAATTATCCTTCTTGTACAAGTGGATAACTGTACTGTGGGGAAAGTTAAGTGATTTGCCTGGAACCACAGGGAAGTGAACTGCTGTAGGAAAAAAGGTATCTCTGGCTCTCAGTCCTGTGGTCAGGCCTGTGCTGCTTCTCCTCTTCACTGAGTTATATCACTGGCTGGGTTGTATAACCTGGTTTTATTTGCTTTGGGGTGCAGAGGGGTTAAGATCTTTTTTTGCACTTAGTCATATCAGAGCCCTGACTGGAGAGAACCACACTGCAACTGGAGTTCTGACCCAGGACTGGCTCATGCATTGACTCAGAAGAAGAAACTACAGGGCACTTAGCAGGAGGTATTTTCCCTGGAGAGGTTTTATAAACCAAAAATCTCCCAAGTCAGTGGAACCCTGCTTAAAATGCATTTCTTAAAGTAAATGCAGACTTTGCTTGTGCAGGGCCTCAGCTTGCAGCATAGTCACTCTCAGTCAGACATTGTTTTCCTGTATATATACATGAAAAAGTATAATACAAGTAAAAATTTTGGCATGTTGTATTACAACAAAATACTTGAAAACACGAAACTGAACCTTCCTCACCTTTGAGCTGCCCTTCCATTATTGATTCCCTTGGCTTTTTTTTTTTTTTTTTTTTTTTTTTTAATTAGCAGCAAGTAGCAGTTAGTGTCCTTTGAAAGCAGTCTACTCTTAATCTGATGGTGCAGCAGCACTCTAATCCCTTAGTGCTCCAGAACAGACTGATACACTTCAGGTTATTAGCAAGCCCTGACCCAAAGGTACAGTTAGGCAGAGCATCAGGGAACTGGCAGAGAACAGCCCATATAATTTATTTGTGTAGATTTATACCAGTTTCTATTAATACCACTGTACTGGTAGCACAGAGATGGGTATCTGCTTTCACCTGCTGTTTTCTCACTGGCATCTTCTCCCATCTGGACTGGGCTTTTGTGCTCCAGTCAACTGTAGAACAGCTCCCTAAGGCTTAGGGAAGGGGCTCCAGATGTGGATCCAAAAGCCTGGATTCTGGTTCCTGGTTTTGCCCTAGATTTGGCACGTGACAATGAGCAAACCAGGCTTTCCCCCCAGCATCTGCTTCCTCTGCTGTAAAATGGGAGAATGACATAAGCTGATTACAGAGCCCTTTGAGGTGGGTAAGTGTGCTGGCTACTGTGGACAAAGGAAAAAAACCCAGTGTTAAGTAAAAGTTGGATAACCTAATGATTTTTAAATGGTCTGGTTAAGATGTTTTCTAATCCTGTGTATTTTTCTAAGAGAAACATGGGGGTGGATTGGCACAGGCCAGGAAGGAGGAGCTGCTTTGGAGTGGTGTTTGCCACCACCTCAGCACACAGAATAAGCTTTGCTCTGCTTGTTCATGGGGGAGCTTTTTTGGAGAGTTATAGGGAGGAAGTTACCTTACACTGTGGATGGAGCTGGATTTGGTGGGGACATTTTCTGTGACCACCATCTTTTCACAGGCATTTCAAGGTAAATGTGCCTTTCAGAAGTAACTTCATAGCCATTTTGGTTCAGAGAAAAAAAATGCAAACATGACTGAAGGAGTGGGCTGGACAGAGATGCTTGGTTTTGGCAGACACTGCAGCAGCAGCACACTTGCCCTGGGAAGCTGGAAGTGGCCAACTTGTATCTTTGGGGCAGAAACACACTGAGGTGCACCTGGCCTCAGAACTTTTATTTAAAAGTGCAGAGCTAAGCAGCTGTGCTGGCTGCCCTCAGCCAGCTGCTCTGCCATTACCTGTTGAGTCTGTTACCCAGCTGACAAGTCAGAAATATTTTGTGGGACAATAGCATAGAGGATGCAAGAGGCAAGGAGCTTCCCTGTAATAAGGATGAATTTGCTTGCTTGAAGCTGGGCTGCAGCATTTACTTCAAATTTCCCTGTTAAACAACTGGCTGCTGAGATTTTTCTTTAATGTCCATTTAATCCTTCCTTAAGCATGATTCATGTTATCCTAATCCAAAGCTACTGCATTGCAAAGCATGAAAGCTGTGAAAGGAACTTTTCATTAATTGTTCACTCACTTTTTCTGTCTGACTTCTGTTTCCTTGGCAGAGTGGTTTTGTTTGCAGCTTGATCTCATACCCATTTCAGTCACTATTAAAATTCACATTGACTTAACTGGGTGTTGCCAGTGTTAACTGTATTTTCCACAGAAATTCCTGCTGTTGCCAGCCTGCATCTGATGTTGTTCACTTAGTAAAGGAAATTTTGTCCAATAAACAACTTTTGGCCACTGGTCTCCTACCTTGCTTTTACAGATTGCACAGAATTGGGTAACAGTTGGGATTTTTAGGGGAAAACCGAGTATAAAATAAAGATTTAATAATTCTTTTGCCTTGAAGTTTTCCTGAGAAGTACTTACACTGTGTCAGGAATGACATTGAAAAATAGAATCATGTAATTCTGTGACAGCCCTTGCATTTCTTGGTGTGTTTAGGCTCCTTGTCATTAAAATAAGCACAATTGTAATCCTCTCTCTCAGAAGAGCAACGAGTGTTTGTGTGGTAACAAGTGGTGATTCTTGTTTTCCCAACAGTTGCTTACAAAGAGGAAGAATATTGAGGAGTTGATTTTGTGCTGTGTGGAGTTCCTGAAAGGATGATGATGTACAGCCTTTTAACGTGCTTTCTGCCATCATTTCCCCCCTCCTTTTTCTCTGCTAACTCTTAAAACTGTAAGGCTGCTGAATCTGGTCTCTTTCGGATTTGTGGGAGAATTAATTGTGTGTGACTTAAGAGCTCTGCCTACTCTTAATTGAAGGCATAGAGGACTGAAGCTTTGAAGAAAGCATAATTTCCCCTAAATGTTTCCCAGTCATTTGAATTGAGTAGATGTTAATGAAAACCAGCATTAAAACAAACAAAAACACACACACACACAATTTAAAAATAAGCAGAATAGAGCCCATTGCTGTCACATACTTACTAGGTATTATCCAGTGCCCCTTCAAAATAGGCAGTACCTTGCCCCAGGGGTAGAGAAGTCTTTAAGCTACACATTATATCAGGTAAAAAAATCAGCAATTTTTTTCTGTTTAACTTTCAGATGCAAAAAGAAAACGCAGCACAGACAGCTACTCATCAGATTCGTGGTTAGACATGGATGAAGAATCTTGTGATGCCCATATCCAGGAGGAGAAGGATGACAGCTTGGATAAGAACTCCAAATCCTTGGTGGATGGCTCCTCCTCACCCAACAGCACACACTCAGAAGGGAAGGAGGGTGTGGGAAGAAAACAAAAAGCCACAGTAATGAGATACCTAAAAAGAACTTTGTCTAATGAGTCAGATGACAGTGTAAAATCAACGACCCCCACGGACTATCCCAAAACACCAACGGGGTCTCCAGCTACAGAAGTGTCAACCAAATGGACTCACCTCACAGAATTTGAACTGAAAGGTTTAAAAGCCCTGGTGGAAAAGCTTGAATCTCTCCCAGAGAACAAGAAGTGTGTTCCGGAAGGCATCGAAGATCCTCAGGCTCTCCTGGAGGACATGAAGGTTGGTGTGATAGCTTGCTAATCCACACAAACTGTGTTCTGTGGGCATAGAAGATGGCAGGAGATCAGAAAGCAAAGTTCTGTAGCAGAGGGATGGCAGCTTCTGTGTAGGGACCAGCTCAGACCAGTCTGCCACACCACAGAGAGGAAAATTATGCCTTTACACAAAAGCCATCTCTGCTCTGGGGAGCTGGCTGCTCACAGTCTGATTTAACTGATGCAGTCCTTTCTCTGTGTGGCAGCAGTGGCCAAAAGTTTAGATCCTCTGGTATTTCAGCACTTGTTATGTCCCATGTGTAAATATTACACCTCAAGAAGTCTGTTTATATGAATAGTCTTAATCTGCCCTTTGTGCTCTAGAGTGTATCTGATTACCTGACTCCTACAAAATGTAGATGTTGAATTGTAGTTCAGAAGATACATTGTTAATGCTTTCAGTTCTTTTTTTTTTTCTTTCACCTTTTAAATTTTATTTCCCTCCATTGCCCTCTATAGGTTGTTAATTATTCTCCACTGATACCATACATTATTTTTGGAGAGGGTGTAAGGAGTGAATGCTCACTAGTTACAGAACTTCTCTTTAGATTTTTTTAATACACTGGAAGTGGGACCCCATCTCAGTTCCTCCTTGGTCCTAGTCCCAGCCCTGCCTCTGATCCATGACTACTTAGTAACCTTTTTTGTGTCTTGTTTTCACATTGTATAAAACGGGCACATAAATGTTTTTGGGTTTGTTTTATTTTATTTAATAAACCTGAGAGCAGCATAGCCTCTTGTAATTTTGCTGGGACTTGTCCAATAAGGCTGAGGCTCTCAGTCCCTTCACAGGTCCAGTACCATGGCAGTTTGGTCCAGTTTGAAACAGTGAGTGTTGATTCATGGTCCTGTGCTGGTTCTGTGCACATGATAGTTTTTCAGCTGTGTGTGTTCCACACACAAGAGCTGTGTAAGCCACAGTTCAAGAGGAAAACTACATGTTTATAGGGTAAGAGGAGCCTGTACCTTTTTACTGCAAGCAGTGTAACAGCTGCTTAGAAAAGGTTTCCAAGCCAGTTAAAGAAGGCTGAACATATGCAGTGTACAGTGGAACCATATTCCACAATCCTGGAGCCTGGAAGTGAGACACACAGTGCTCATTTTGGTAAATCTCAAGAGACAATCAACCACTTTCATATAAAAAGTTTGGGAATGCACTGGCTTGCTATGCACTCCTTCATCTTCTAATCAGAAATCAAAATGAAGCTGCAAGACCAGGGGTTGAGTTTATGGTGAAGGAGTAGGAATGGTAACATTGGATGCACAGGCTTAGTTTCTTAAGTTTCACTTAAAAATAAAGTCCCCCTTCTTGAAATCCCAGGCAGGGGTGCAACACAGAATCAGTGGTGCAGATGTTCAGAATATGATGATGCACACTCCAGTGCACTGGGAGACATCTTACCAGAACATGGCAAGATGCCATATGTGCATGTGGTTTAAAGCTCCATGTAGGAGTATGTATTTTCTTACTCCTCTCCAGAGCAGTGGATTCACCAGCCACAGAGATGGAGAACTGCAAATGGACATTTAAGAGAAAGGCCAAAGCCATGCCCTTTTTGGTGCTATTTTGCTGTAAGTGGTATTAAGTGGGCATCTCCCAGTTTTTGTGCATCTTGCAGTCTTGGTGTTCCATCTCCTTTGGTAACTCTCTGGTTCTAAGCTTTTCTTCTTGCCAACACACCCTGGAACCATCAGGATATGGCCCAACATCTGGATATTTATGGTTCCCTGCTGGTTAAAGAGCCCATGACCACATCTAAACACCATGCATGGTGCAGAATTGTTTACTCTGGAATCACCTCTGTATGTCTGGCAAGCCTGAGACTGATTAGTCAGAGCAAAACCTTTTTAAAATGATGTTAACTTGAATTTTCTTGAACAGTGTCTAAAGAACTGAACATAGTGACCAAGGAAGAAACACAGTCCATTTTTCCTGAATGGTCTTTATGTCCTGGACCACTAAATCATAATACCTCTTACTCTGCTACCAGTATTCCAGCTTGTACAGAAAATTATACAGGGATTTTGCTGATAGCCATAGCAGTACAGCAAGCAGAAGCCTGGCACCTTTACCTTGCCCTGATGAGTATCCTGAGGACTAGGGATCTGTGTGGCTGAATGGAGGCAGAAATCCTACAGGAGGAGCTGTGCAGACCCTACATGCTGTGACTGAATTCCATTATATTCACAGGGCTTATTTCATGGGCAAGTTGACTTTTGGGCATGTGGTGTATTAATAATATATCCTATAAAAAGTAGCCTTTTAGTGCACCCGTTTGAGAGTTTATTTTAACAAATGGGTAGCAAGAACACACTGACAGAAAGTCTGAAAGCTCTTGCTCTGCCTGGAAAGTCTTAAACAAGTTTCTTCCTGAAGAAAATAAATCCGTGTTTATTTTAGCAGTTTTATTTCTTCATGAAATACATTCAAGCACCTTTCTGTGTGACATTCAAGTCTGTGCTTTGGTCAGGTAATTAATGTCTTGAGAAACCAGGATATGAGTAGTTAAAGTGGAGAAAGGAAACCATTTTTCCTCAGCAATGGGAAGTTTCACAGAACAAATCAGGGTAACTTGCAGAAAATCCATGCTTTCCCATCTGAGCAAGAATACAGTAAAGGATGGGTGACTGGATTACTGCTCTTAGTGGTAAATACAACCACAGCTATACACAGCTATTTAATGTCAAGTAGGTGATACTCTTTGAAGTAAAGTAATTTATTTTCCTTATGAGAAGGGAGACTGAAAACTAAACTAAGGCTGTGTAAATTCCTCACACGTCATCTCAGCTCCTAACTAACTGCCACTGTCTGGTGGGGACACAGCAATCCAGAAGTGCCAAGCTAATGCCTCTGCAGATTGAGAACCCATTTATCACTGTGATCGATGGAGCACAGCAGCAGAGGGAAGGCTGATTTACAGAGCAGAACACTGCCTCACGTGGGGAGTGGGGCAGTTCTTCCCTCTCCTCAGACAAGGAATTAAATTCTTGTTGGCTGCAGCTCTGCTGGATGGGCTCTCTATGGCCCATGACCCCTGTTCACCACCAAAGGAGCTTCTCAAGCAGTGATTCCTGACTGCAGCCTTCCCTCTGGAGCAGATGGCATCTGCACAACCAGCTGAGGAGATGGAGCTCTCTCTGTATCCAAATGGCTGTGGCTGAGCTCTGTCAGCTCTGTGTGCAGCAAATGTGAGGGGAGTTTGTTGTGTGGGTAACCATACTCCCCCTAAGAGTGCTCAGCTGACCCACGTTGCAGCAGGACAGAAGGTTTGGCATTGTAGCTGCTGGCAGGGTGGGCATCCAGAAGACACAGCAGCTGCTGGCCCCAGATCCTTGCTGTTGGTGTTGCTGTTGGAGGCACAGGCAGCATGCAGTCATACCTTGTTTTCCATCTCTGCATGCCCTGAAATGAAATATGAAACAGTGCAACAACTCCTGCTCCCAATTTAAAAAAATAAGTAGCTGTTAGGAAAGTACCTACACTGAGGAGGAAGAGAAGGAGGGGAAAAAAAAAAACCAACAACCACTGAGAAGCATTTTTACTTAGATGATGGCCTTGGGGATTGGAAGAGTTTCATTGTGTGGCTTCTTCACTTTGTATTCAGCTACCAGATAGAATGTTGGGCTGGTAAAGAGACAATTGGGATGAACTTAGATGTGAAGAAGAGAATAGAGAGGTAACCATCCTGCTCCTTGATGTAGTTTGCATCCCACATCACAGGACAGATCAAGTTGAGCAGACCTTTGATTGTGATTGTCTGCAGCCCACATGAAGCACTCTGCCAGTGATACTTGTGTGTGTGTGTGCAGCCTCTGACTGCAGCACACAACATTTCTGTTGTCTCACCAGCAGGATGGTGATGCCATGGGGAATAGGATTGGGAGATCTGCCTCAGAGTAATGCCACAGACCTTCCCCACTTCAAAGCAAAAATGCTGCCTGTCCTCAGAAGAGACTGTGGAAGAAGTCCATTAGGGCAGAAGAAACTCAGTTTGAAGAAAAGAGTTTGTCCAATATCCACAACTCTTTGGCAGCAGCAGAAGATTCTTGTGCAAGACAGATGATATCTACTGAAATATGTTCTTTCTTTTTCTTGCCAAGAAATCTTACCCCTTCCCATTTTGATGACAGGAAAAAACCCTCCCTGCACTGAATGCATTTCAGGGGAGTCATTCCTTGCTGTGCTTTTGAAATGAATGGCTAAGCTGAATTCTTACATGCTTAATCAGTTTCTTTCCTTCATACCTGCTGTTGTCACCACAGCCTTCAAGTGTAATGAATCAGGCAGCCTTGTGCTGGATGAGCATCATGGTGTTTGTCTAAGTGGAGCCCCATGGCTTTTCTTTATCTTTTTTGTATTTATTTATTTCTTTAAGCAGGTGAACAGAAGCTGCCTCCTCCAGCCTGTTGTGTGCTGACACTTGACACTGCAGTCAGTGTGGATGTGGCTTGGTTGTGGTTCTGCTGTGCAGATATCTATTGTTCTTAGCTGGCTGAGATGATAAACTGCCATCATTTTACATTTCTTCTTGGGTAATATTTTCACATGATACATATGATAACAACAAACCTTCATTATCCTGCCAAGTTCTTGGAATATTCTCTGCTTTCTATTGAACTCGGAGTCTCTGACAGCCCTTAGTGGAAATGTTAAGGTTTTCTGTCTTACAAGCTTTCAAATCTTAACAGCAGCAAAATAAAAAGGGATTCATTTGTCCTTTGTTTATGTGGCTCTCAAGCTGTTGCCTCGCTCTGGAAAAAATTGACTTTTCTAGGAGAACACAAAAGAACTCTCAGTTTTTAGGACTAACTTTCAGAATGTGGTCACAGTTTGGTCAATGTATTGATCACTCACTTAAAATAAAAAGGACATGAAAAAGGAGGTGCTTGCCTCATCTCAGCCAGGAGGTAACTTGCCAATGATGAGTCTGTGTGTAAGCACTGTCAGCTCTTGCACTGGAAGAATATTCAGCTAAAGGTCCAGTTCAGGCTCCACATCTCAGACAGGCTGGGCCAAGCTGGGTTTTACTCCTAACCAGCCAGGCTGTGTCTGTGCAAGCTCCTGAGAGCAGCCACAACAGTGCCAGGCTGACAAAACTGGGCTTGTGCTGGTATCTACTGGTATATTCTGCTCATTGGTGCTGCTTTTGGACCCAGCAGTATCAAGAACAGCCTTGCTGGTGTGACTGTAGTCACTTCAATCTCTCATTTGAAGCACAGGCTGGGGAATTGATCTGAATCCAGGAGGTTGCCTGAGCTCCAGAGAGAGAAACCCAGCCCCAGGGACACTTGTCTGAACCCTAGATAGATGCCTCCTCAGGCTCCTGGGGCCTGGAGGATGCCAGCATACTCCTGGCTTTAGCTGGATGATTACAGATAAATTACAAGTGCACTTCTCACTGTATTTTAAGCTTTTTTTTTTTTTTTTGTATAGTGTGTGAAATTTCTAATTATTACATTTGTAATTATTATACACTGGGGACTGAGACAGCTTGGTGCCCAGGGTTGTCTAATTAAATTTTTTACAAGAAGTTGATATACTTGGAAGCAGCAGCATTGAGCTTCATAGTCTGGGGTTACCTCCTAAATTCTATTACAATAGAATTTACAACCTTGTTTGTTTTATTGGAGCATTCCTCCCTCCCCAACCTCTTACTGCTTATTTGGGCTCCAGTTTTCAGAAGCACAGCAGAATCTTCCTTCTGACTTGTTTTTTTGTTTGCACCTGCTGTCTTTTCCAGCTACCTGAACTCCCCATGAAGAGCTTTGTGTCTAGGTTAGTAAGTATGTAGTCAAGGGAAGCAAATGTGGACTTTTCCCAGCTGCACAGTTGGGGATGCTTAGGAAGAGTTCTTCCCCACCTCTGTGTGGGGTTCCATGGTCATGGGAATGATTCAGAGCAGCAGGAGCTGTGTGAGCCAGTGCAACCCACTCCTGAAATTTCTAGGACAGTGCATCGAAGCAAAAGGATTTGGTGGGGGTGGAAGGGAGAGGGGAAACCAATCTTTTTCTTTAATACTGTGCTGTCTAGAGTCAGGTCCTTTCATGATGAGTTCTCAGGAACCTGAATGCTTTACCCAATCACACGAAGTGAACTAAATCACAACAGCCCTGGCCTGCCCAGCAGTGTGGGAGGAAGGCTGGTGGAGATGATGGTGCTCTTCAATTGTCATGTGCAGAAAGATAAAAGGTTACAGTGCACTGTTGTGTATCTTGACTTTCCTGAATGGTCAGGCACCAAACCACACACCTAATGCCCTGTGACTACAGAAATAATGGTGACAGAGATGCTTTCAGGTTATTTTCAGATTTGATTCAGAGAGAAGGTGTTGGTTGTGGTGACTGGAGTTAGTGAGCTGGAGTCTGAAGGGAGAGGTGGTACTGGTATTAGACAGATAGCAGTGGAAAAACTCCAGTCTTTTGGACACAGCAATTTTAAAGAAGTCTCTAATGCTTGAGGTGATTCATGGCTGATTTTGGTGTTTGTTTTGCAAGAAATTTCACATCTTGGATCTTAATGACAGGTGGGAGACTTTCAGTGTGAACTGGGAGTTTGGAAGCCAGAGGAACTTGCAGAGATGTAATAAGTCATCAGAGTATTGTCTTCTGTAAGTCTTCACTCTTCAGTTAGACAAATATTTCTGTGGTTAATAAAAGCTTTTTCATTTGCAACAGAACATACTGAAGGAACATGCTGATGATGACCAAAATCTTGCCATCTCGGGTGTCCCTGTGGTCAGCTGGCCCAAGAAGACCACAAAGGTAATGAGACACACTTACTAATTATTGTTGTGTTAGGTCTCCATCCTTATTTAGCTATAATCTGACAACAGGATGTACATGATAGTTTGGCAGCTGCTACCAGTCTTAGCATAAATGTTATTTTTAATGGTTTTATGATTAGGTGTTGAAGTAAACATAGAAGTGCCTCAGCAGGGAGAAGTTAAGTTTCCATTTTAAAAGGATTTGTACATATATGTGCAAAACTTTGATATATCTTGATCCTTTACTAGTCATGGTTTAATCTAAAAATGTTGGTGCAACATTATGTGTAAAATTAAACTGTAAATCCTACAAACCAGTCACTTGGTAAGTGATCTAATCGGGATGAGAGGGTGTTTTTTCTCTTATGCTGTGATACCTCCTGAATTCTCTGTACAAGTGTGCCACTGTAACTCTGGGGAGTTGTTTTCTGTCCCTGTATCTTCATTTTTTTGGCCCTATATAAGGGAGTAATTCTCTTCACTTCGCAGAACTTGCTTCACCAATGCTTATAAAGGATTTGAAATTATTAACTAAAGAATAATGTCAAAAGGCTGGATGTTATTTATAAAAGTGGTGTGTTTACCACACTCCAGATATTCAGCATGCTGTAAAAACAGCTTTGCTTATTTAGAAGATGTCTCATTGCTTCTATTTTTACTTTCATTTTTTCACTGAATTAGTTCTGTAATCCAGAATTCCTTGAGAAATGCTGAAAGGGTCAGTCAGATTAAATCAGATTTCTCTCTGAAAATCTGTTGCTGCTGTTATCATTGTAAATCACTTTCAAATAATTAAGTGATTGAATTATTTTCCCTGTTCTCATTTTTTCTGCTGGTGCACTTGCCATGGCTTTGCATATAATCACTTGTAGCCACAAGATTTTGCTGGTTTTAGGAGACCAAACTGCCAGAGGAGAGTGGGGCAGGATAAGCATATCATGTTCCTTTTTGGCTTCTTTTTGGGTTTTAGCACATTTCAGATAAACTGTAGCTTGTTAAATACATATTTCCCTTTTAGATTGTAACAATTCCATAGGAGCATGCTTTGTGTTTAAAATCTTTATTTGTTTAAAAACAGCAGTGGAAAACCTTGAGGAGTAGATGCTGGATTCTCCACTCCATTGCTTTCATTCTGCTGTTCATTCATCAGCCAGGTGTACTCTAGGCATTGAATAAAGCAAAATCTCTGTGACTAGAGGGAAACTGGTGTGTGAAAAGTATGAAAAAATCCCTTAGAAGCAACCGGCTCCTGTGCTGTATCTTCTGAGCTTGTGGTAGAAGTGAGGATCTTAATGTTTTGAGGCTTTATAAGCTTTGGCATTTGCTAATGTTCTTGTTGACTTTATTTTAGAATCCTTGATAAATGGTTCATTTCTGATATTTTATTTTTGTGCATTGCCAACAAAACTGGAAAAGATTTGTATTTTTTGTGCCTTAATCTTATCCCTCTTAGCAAAATCTATTTTACCAGCTGCATGGGTTTTTAAACTTTCTGGTGCTTATTTCCCTTTAGCCTTTTTAAAAGCAAAAACTTTTAGAAGGCATCATTCACAGGGCTTCTAAGGTAGAATAACAAACAATAAACACATCAGCTAATAACAAACATGAGGAAAACTTTCACAGAAAGGCCTTAAGTTAGAGGGCTTTTATTATTTTTGTGTATTTCCAACTGAAGAAATCCTTTCACCATTCTCCTTATATAAACTTTGCTTAATCTGTGCCCAGTTTGCATTATGTTTTAGTTAAAAGGTACACAGCCAGATATGGCTGAATGTTTCCCAGTGGAAATTTGTTGTTGTGCTTCTACCTGGCAAATGTCCCTGTCAGCTCTTTCCCTTGCCTGGGAACAAGCTGGGAAAGACACATCTTAGAGCTGAGCCTTCAAGTCCCAGATTAAAATACGTTGGAAATAAAATATAGTGGAGATTTGTATAAAGGCACTGTTAGTAGTTAAGCTTAGTTGTTTCTCCTTTGTTCCCTGTGAGTCCTGCTAGTCAAAAAGGAGATTTTGCAGAGAAGAAAACCCTGAGGGAGGAGGAAACTCCCTTTAAAATTGTATTGCAGCTGGTGGAGCAATTCTTCACGGCCAGAAGAGTCCATCAGTGTTGAGCACAAGGCAGGGGACTAAAACCTACTGGTAGCTTTGCTGTCTGTACTATTGCTCTTGCAGTATACAGGAGAGATGCCAAATACTTAATAAGTGCCTTTCCTGAGATACTGATGTTTGAAGAGTGGGAGATATGATCCAAAAAAATACCAGCTACCAAGGGGCTGGTTAGAAGGCATCGTGGCTGGTGTTCCAGCTTCCAGGGAGAGGAGGACTGTCTGATTCCAAGTCTGCACAGAAAAAGAAGGGAGCTGAAATCCAGAAAGAAAAGGCAATAAATGGAAAATGTGGCTTTTGCTTTCTCCCAAAAGAAGGCTCCAGAAAAAATTTAGAAAGACAAGTGCAGCAGATGGAGAAGGAAGAATAAAGCCAGAATTAAATGCCAAACCATTTCAAAGAAAATGGAAATTACTGTAAAGAAAGGAGGGGAAGAGACTAGAAACAGCAAGAGTGCAGGATGAAGAGAGAGGCAAGCATGGAGAAGGGATGGAGTGGAAAAAGCAGAGAGCAGAGGGAGAGAACTCTTAGTAAAGTGAATGATCCCTGGAGTAGGAACAGAGAAATAACTTAAAATATGTGAGTAGCCCAAGCTGTGGAGGGGCGGACTGAGTTATGTTGGCTTGTTTTTGAAGGAGAATGCCTTTATTAAGCTGAATGACTTTTTAAATCATTCAGCAAATAATATTTCCCTTTAAAATTGAGTCACAGTTTCTTTTATGTGTTGCTAGTGTGACGTGCCAACAGCATGCACAGCTCTGTGCTGCCAAACAGTTGCTCGAAGAGTGAAATTCTTGGTTTTAGGGAAGAAACATGTTCACCCACCTTAAATCACAATTCCCAGGGGATAAGGTGTAATGGGCAAGACATTTAACCAGGTATGTGGAAGACCCATCCATATGTTGTGGCCCCGTTGTGCTGCATTGCTCCTGTCTACCTTTTCAAAAGGCATTTGGGGCTGTCAGTTACACTGCAGTTTGCTGTCAAAAAAAATTACTCACTGAGAAAAGAAACAGCAGTAATCATCAAAAAAGCGTTTTTGTGAGGAGATGAAATGAAGGGGTGACATTTGATGATCTTGTGGTTAGTGTACAAAATGGGAGGCAAAGGTCTGCATTCTCTTCCCAGCTCTGCTGCAGCCTCCTTGTGTTGCATGAGGTGAATGGCACATTCCTGCTCCTTGAGCTTTTCTGGATGGAGATGGTGCTTCTGTGACCTGGGAGGTGAAATTAATTAATTAAATTAATTAATGTTTGTACAGATCTGTGTTGTCTTCAGCAGGAAGCTTCATAGTAAAATGTATGAACCATCATTATTTATGGTAAGGGAGAAGTGGTTTGTGTTTCCTAGGCACCTCTTATAGATCATATTTACAGATTTTTATTGAGATTTTCTGAATCTTTCGTACTTTTTCTTATTTATTGATAATTACTTAGCACAGTAACTACACTCCAGCAGGCACTTTTGGGGAAAAAAAAAAAGTTTTTATGCTTTTTCAGAGGAAGCAAGCAGAGTAAAACAGTCCATTTGCAAAAAAGAAGTCTCTTACCAAAATGTTTGACTTTACCAAGGATCCTGGGGTCTGCACAATGATCCTAATTTAGGCCTCTTCAACAAATCATTAATGTGGGACTGAGTGGATGTTTGAAACCTGCTTGTCCAGGTGGCTGGCTGGCAGTGTCTGACCAGGCAGCACCTTTCTCCCAGCTGAGCAGGGATGCAGCTGTGATGTGAAGCCCATCCCTGATCTTTGCCAGGGGTCTGTACAACACTACATTGTCCTTTCTTGGTGCAGCACTGAGTGTTATCTCTGGTGTATGTTGCAGTGCTGGTCCTGCTCTCCAAAAGGAGGAACTCCATTGGCTGTGCTGCCTTAAAATTTTGGCTTTAATGACTAAAGAGGAGTGAGAAATAACCCTAACAAAGTAACTGCTCCCCTGTCCCTGAGACATGAACTTCTGGGTGGTGTGAGAAGGGAGCAGCAGGGCCTAAACCTGATTTTCCACTGGGGTGACACGTGGCTAACCAGAGGTGCAGAAAACTCACTGCCATCAAGCCAAGTCTTGAAGCCCTCTCTCAATAACTGCTTAGCCCTACAGTACCAGAGTTCCCATTCTATCTGCCCGGGGGTTAGGGGTAGCATTTTATTTAAGGAGCTCAAGAGTGTGGCCCAAGCAGGAATCATGCATTTTTCAAACCATTTCCTATTTCTGGAAGACAACTACAGTCAACTACAGTAGCATGTAATTACACTCTATGGCTGTGCCTTCTGTTTTTGTGATAAAGATCTTGAGTTGTCTGTGAAGAGCAGCTATAAAGAACTAAAATATGTTTGGACTCTCTTCTTCTGTGAAGAGTTAGAAAATGCAGAGTGTGAGCCAGATTCTCATCTCTCCTACCTGGCACAAACCTAAAGCCACTGCATTTGTAATGATAGCAAGTGTCCAAATATATATAGGGCTGGCTGTGAGCAGATGCAGCTGTAGTTTTCAGTCCATGGTTAAGAGTGCTGCAACACAGGGCTGTTTTTCTGATGCCCATTCATGTGCTTTTTCCATGTCATTTTTAATCTGTTGACTTAATACTTGAAAAGTATGATAAGGAAATGGCAATATCCTTGTTTAAAGGAGTACTGTTAATTAGAAAAGGCCATGAACTGAAGTGAACCCTATTCTTTTTACTAGAAATCTTTTTTGCAGAATTCTACAGCTACATCCATGTATCTTGAAAAGAAGAATTGACTCCTAGGAACTCATCTGTGAGAGATAGAGCAAAAGGCTGTTTAGTGTGGTTGAGGAAAGGCTGAGCTGGTCCTACCCATCAGCCCAGACACTCCTTGTAGCACCATCTCCTGTTTCTGATGGTGGCCAGTCCCAGCTATTAGGAATTTCAAGAACAAAACAGTGATATTTCCTTTGCTTATCTTCTCAGTTAAGCTAGAAGACTGTATCTTCATCCTTTATAGTGAGTGTCCCCTGCTAGGTTTTTTTCTCCTTGAATTTACTTAATAATTTGTGCAACCTGTAGATATTTTTGATCTCCATGGCATCCTGTGGCAGTGTCACATGCAGTTTCATCAAGCTCTGTGCAGATAAGGACTTCCTTTTGTTATTTCAGATCTGTCCCTTAGAATCACAGATACCCTTCATGCCCTCCATGTCATGCATTTTGAGAAATTTGAATGAAGGCTCCTGTTCACCTTCTCTGTGCTGTCAATTTCTTTGTGTCCCTGTTAGTGCTTCTCAGACATCTCTCTAGATTTTTTTTTCCTTGCTCCCAAGCTGAAAAACACCAAGATCAATCTTTACTTCACAGAAACCATGATCATCCTTCTCACTGCCCTCTGCTATACAGGTAGTTTTGAGGTGAGGTGAGGGTTGATATGGGGCTCCAAAACCACATGAAGTGTTCAAGATGTGATGTTTAAGAGCAGAGACCAGAAGAACATGTCTTGTTCAGCCTGGCACAACAAAGTTGAAGGGGGGAGAGGATTGTTGTGGAACTACTTCAGGCAGTGTAAACACCAGGGGAGGTGAAGAGTTATTTAAACTAATGGGCAATGTTGGCATGAGAACAAGTGAGTATAAACAGACCAGAAATAGATTTAGGCTGGAAATCAGATTTCTGAGCATTGTTTGTAGTCTGAACTAAACAGCACACAACTGTGACAGAGAGGGTGTTAGATTCTGAGAAATAACTTGAGTTTTCAATAATAAAAGGCTGTGGTATTAGGCACCCTGGCTAGAGGTTCTTGGGCACATCCCATGTGCCTGCTGCCATTTTTTCCCTTTTTTACCACATCTCAGTAAAACTTCTGGGATGGGAAGATTTACCAGGTTTTGATAACAGAGCTCCTGCATGTCTGACTGCAGTTTTATGAGCATCCATGCCATGTTATGCATTGGATCAAACCTAGTAAATAATAAGTAAATGGACTAAGAATCAGTTGGCACAATAGATTTGATTGCATGCAGAAATTAGGGAGTGCAAGTGTTTTGATGGACTTCAACATGAAACCAGTGTGATTTTTCAGAAGTGTTGAGCACTGTTCTACATCAAGTTTTCTTTAAATTCAGGGGGAGAGGTGCTAGGTGGACAAAGAACATTCCTGAAAACCTTTGAATAAATACTTCCAGTTTTTACTTGCTTGCTTACTAAGAATTCCTGCCATAGCTACTGCTGGGCCAGCTCCACCCACAGAAGCAAGAGCACTGAGGTGCTAGTTACAGCAATTAGTGATTTAACCAGAGTGGTGTCTGAAACAGATCTGAGCATGTATAAATGGCAAAACATCAAAACAGCATCAGTTGCAGGAGCCTGCCCGGGGGCTACCACCAGGAAAGCTACATTCCTCTTAGGAGCAGTGGGAAAACTCTGCCAAATTCCCTGAGACAGCCCACTGTCTCAGGAGAGCCACTCAGGGTACTTCCTGTGGGGATATGCACGGATTAGAAAGCAAATACTGACAATTAAAAACAAGCACTTTAGAATTAAAGTAAAAATTGAGTCCTCTTAGTGTAGGGGGAAAAAAAAAAAACTGGGAAGGGGGAGAAAAGACACAGAAAGACAGCAGAAAAATTCTGTGGTGTACGATGTATCTTTCTGATTGAGATTCAAAGAAGTTTTACATTAGTCATTCCAAGTGGCACAGGAGCAAAAAAATGAATTTAAACTGTCACATTTTGTCCTTGCCAGGCACCAGTTTAAAGGTGTTTGAAGTGATCTCACCCAGCACTGCCTGAACTCTGCTTGGTGTCAACAACAATTTGAAATGCCAGTAGTCTGCAAGGAGATTTGCATATACAAATATGTGGGTATTGTGAATTGTTTTGGTTGATAAAAAGTCCTGATTATGAAGTTCATAATCTACTGCAAATCAGGCATTTCTTGGTAGTTATCAGATGCTAATAATTAATTTCTCTTCCAGAAAATAACCTAAGTACAAAGGAAAAGGAGGATTAAAATCAATTTAAATTTGTTTTTCTTTTTACTGATTTAAATTGTGATTGGAATCAGTGATTTAAATAATTTTGAATAATTTCTCCTCTTTTACACCATAGGGTTAGGAGATACCATGTGGTAGGAGAGAACTGAAATTTATTCAGAAAGACACCCCAGTTCTGGCTCCTGACAAATTCATTAGGAAACAAAACCACATAGCTGAGGTTTGGGGGATTATTTGTTTTTTTTTTAGGGGACTTCCCACAGTAGCTCTCTGCATATGAAACAAAGCCCTTTCCTTGCCAACTACACTTGGGAGCAGAGAAAAACCTGATGCACCAGAACTGAAGACTTCTCCAGGTCCTGTGCAAAGCAGCTGAAGCTCCTGGGAGTTGCTGTCAAGTGTCTGCTTTCCTGGGGCAGCACCACCGAGGAAAGCAGCTCCTCACCTGACTTGTTTATTTTTCTGAGCACTGTTTCAGCCTCTTACAAACGTTGTCCTCCAGACAGATCCATTTCTTGGTAACTCCATGCAGGCCAGAGGAGTTTCAGGGGTTTTGTGTGTGTGTAGCACAGGTAACGTGCCTGGAGAGCTCCACTGCTTGTTGCCTCAGTATTTTTCTAAAAGCTTTGCCTGGTGACTTGACAGATTATTTCTTGCCTCAAGAGGCTGTACTTGAAATATTGTGTCCCTTTAGGGAGTAATTATAAATAGCAAGGACTTGAACGAGCACCTTCTTAATCTTCCATCTTTGGCTTAATATTTTCCCTTCTTATCAACTCTCAGCCACTCGCTTTGAAATCTGACCAATGGCTGTATGTGATTAATACATCAAACAGGTAAATTAGAGCCATTTTGACTCAGAGTAGAAATGTGAATGGATTGGAAACAGTGAACAGACATCTCCTTTCAAACTGTTGTGCTCCAAGTATCATAGGAGAAGATTTATGTATTCTTCCCCATGGTCATTCTTCTCCCATATGCATGAATATTCACTAACATGATTTTTTCCCACGTAGCTCTTGACAGCCATTTTTCAAGATAGCAGTTTTCTCTCTATTTTCATGACAGTAAAAGTGCTGTTGAAACCTACTTCAATCTTAAGACCTTTTCCTTTCATAGTGTGTGTGAAATGGGTTGACAGGTCTCAAATTGCATCACCTGCAGCTTGACTGCCTTCACTGCAGAGTTGGCCAACAAAACCAACCAAAAAGCTGAGGTTTGAACCTGGTTTAGGTATTCCAGCATCCTCGTGCTCTCCCTCACCCCAACATTAAAATCATTCAGGCTTTGAGTTACATATCTGAGCTTTAATAGTTTTGTTTCTGGATCGAAGCACATTGGCAGAGCAGTGGGGAAGGCATTTGTCATTCCACAGGACGTGCTGCACAATTATGGGCATTAATCCTGTGTGCACTTTTCAGAACAAAATTGAATTGTATGTTCTGTCCCTGAGAAGATGGCTTCCTTTTAGTTCCAGAGCACATTGAAATTAAAGTCTGCTGAGAATATAAATGAGATCTTGTTTCAACTTTATGACTTCCCTGCAGGCACTAGTGGACCAGACAGAAGAGGTACAGAAGTTCTCTTCTTTTTGAAGAATCTAACAAAAGAAATGGAGAAGGTCTGATATAAGCAAAGAAACTTTGAGAGTTGCTCTTGCACAGTTTGGTTGTTTGCATCCTGGGTGTTCTCTTACAAATCCAAGTCAGGTTGGTAGGTGACAGCAGAGCACCTCAGCTCTCAGGAGGAAAGCTGTATTTCAGCTCTTCCTTTGCTTATACCATTTGTTTGCCTCTCAATATTTAGGGTTTGGTCTTTGTTTTTTTTAAAGCCTCTGTCCAGATGTTGGACACAGTTGGCTGTAGTTGAACATTCTGTGCTTGTGTGTCACTGAGCCACTTAGAGGAAAGCAGGTTACATATTCTGGTTAATCCACTCCTTCAGCTAACAGCCACATCTATTTGCATGTTCCTCCACAGCATGGCTGTCACTTCTTATCTTCTTAGGAGCCTATTTGAATAGTCCTTACATTTACTGACAGAAGATGGCTCTTGGAGGCACAAACTGTGCTGTGGAAACATTCTGGGATGTAAGGATCTGTGGAAGAAGGAAGCATGGCAGGATTCCCCACTTCCCAGTGGATTGTCCACAGCTCCAGATCTCATGAACTTTCTGAGTTTGTTGGTGCCTCTCTGTTGCCACAAAATGGATGCTGTGGAGATAAAAGACCTTGGTTTTGTACCAGTCAGTTCCCAAAATGCTCCTGTCTTGTGTGGTAGGTGAACTTCTTGTTTCTCTGCAGGATATTTTTTAAGATGGTAGGATATTGGGGGTTTTGCAGGCTTGATTTGTTTTTTAAGGCTTATGAGATGGATGGAGTGAGGGTGTCACTACCAGCACATTCTGTCTGGGATTATGATATTTTGTGTGCTGCTCTCTGCCTTTGTTTCTCCTCTGTTGGACACTGGTTAGGGACAGTAGGTGCTGTAGGCATTACATGGAGGGAGTAATCAATATATTATTTCATCTTAAGTTACTTTATTTAATCTAAGACTTTGAGAAGTCAAAAGACCATCTCTTTGACTAAGAGATTGTGCTGGATACTCAGTGCATCTGATAACTACTCTTATGTCATAGATCTGATAAAATAGTGGGAAGTAGTAAGATGAGACTAGATGAATATTTATGTTGTCAGAATGTTACTGTTTGTGTTGAGGAGATGAGTGAAATATTGGCTAGAGTTCTTCAAAAAAGTATCATGAAATTTTGCCCAGCCCCAACAGTTAGGCTGATATTTCATGTGAATGGACACTTACACCAAAACAATGAACCTTAGAAAAGCTACTGGGTAACTCTCTTATTCTGACACAGGTCAGGAATCATGATTCACAAACATCTCAGTGGGTTTCCTTTTCAGGAGCATGTGTTGGCCTCCGGAAAGCAGCAGCAGCTCAAATCACAAGATCTTTTGTCAAAGACTTGCATATAAACCACTTTGAGGTTGTTTTTTAATTGTTTTCCATGCAGATACTTCTCTCCCTCGTATCATTTAAACATAGTACTCTACAAAAATGTGTGAAAAGTTGCAAGGGAAGGTTAGATCAAAGGTGCATTTGTGCCCCATGAGAATCTTTATTTCGCCTCCTATTCAGAGTCTCAGAATCATAAACCTTGGTGTCTAATGTGAAAATATGGATCCTGTTTACCCCTGGCAGCTGAAATCTGTTGATACTAGAGATGCTGAGGAGCAAGTGAGTACAGTGCAGGGGTTGCAGTCTTTCTCCCCCCATCCTGGTTTTACTACTTCAGGATGTTTGCATGAGAATAAAATCTAGTTCTCTGGCATTCATCTGCTACTGCTGTTTATTCTTTGCTTGAGGTTATTGTCTCAGTTTGTGACAACATAATTGGTTTCTGGGGAGAAGATTATGATATTGATGAGACTTTATATATGACATCAGGTGAGGTGCAATCAGAGGAACTGCTCAGAATAGAAGGTGCTGTCTGTTGTTCACTGACTCATTTAACAGATTAATTGAGGATGTTACTCATTACTGAGTTGTATCATGCAAAGCTCAAGTATGGCCACACTTGTGCCAGTAGAGCCATGATTGGGGTCAGTGCTGCTTGTTTTGCTTTCCAAGCTGATGTAAACCTCACCAGGCTAGTCAGATGTACACTGATCACACCAGGGTTACTCACTTTTCGTTAGAATTTAGTGTTCTCCAGTGTAAGCTGAAAGAATTCAGCTGGAAAATGCTCTCTTAATAGTTCTTTCTGTGTATTAAATATTTCTTCGGGTGGTTAACTGCTCCTGTACGAGATGAGATTTTTGGAGAGCAATTATAATCAGAGAAGTTTATTTTATTGTGATGTTCTCCCCCCACGGATTCTCAAATTTGCTCTTTCATATCCTATCCCATCCAGTGTTTTTTAAACACCAGCTCAGCAAAGTTTACCTTGCATTTGGAAACCATTCTGAGCTCTTCTTGGCCTGTGTGTGTCTTCACTCCTATCTCAGGCCTTGTAATTAGAGCTCATTTGTCAGTGGTGGTGCTGCTGTAGGCAGCAGACTGGAACATGCTTTCCAGTGGCAGGGCTGAGGAGGGAGGTCTGGGGGGGTCACTTGGTGACCTGCTGCAGCTCATGCAGCTACCAGGAGTATCTCTTGCAGATCAGAGGAGTAGGGTGATCTCTCTCATGATGTAGCTGTGAATGATGTTTTGCTGTGGTCTGCCCGGTGGATTATCCTTGGTGGATGTCACAAGTTGATATTATTTTTTTTTTTTTTCCTCTTGTCTGGGTTATGGACCCAAAAGGCTGGAGGGGTGAACAAGCATGAGCCAGGCTGCACGAAGCCTCTCACGGAATCAGCACAGGCCTAGTGGAGACCTGGGCTGCCCAGGTGTGGGACCACACATCTTCCTTATGGATTCATCTCTTCTGCCTCTGCTGGAAGTAACCGAGCCACAGCTGTAATCTCATCGGGTCTCCTTGTGTGCTGGTAGTTTAAAGCTCTCCTTTGCAGGCTGGTGTGAGACATGCATCCCCCCTTCCTCTCTCCTCCAGAAAACTGCTGGATTCTGATACTACCTTGTGATTCTGAAAGCCAAGGCCTTAGGCACATGCCTTTCGTGCCTCAGCTTTCATCTGCTCCTGCTCTGGTTGTGTACGAACACAATGGGGGAAGAGAGAAACCCGAGGAGACAGACACAACCTAACTGATGGTGTTCTGGAGAGCCCCATCATGTTTTGTAAGTAAATGCTTCACTCCTGGCATGGTGGATGAGCAGGACTGGGAGAACACTATCCCGTACCCATAATTTGAGCCTGAACTGGTGAGAGGACAGAAGTACAAACAAGAAATGGGTATTTAAGGTATTCAAAATAAGGAAGGGGCATAATTAGGTGATTCACTCAGCTTTTATCAGCAGTTGCCTGTAAATATGTGTTTAAAGTTGGACTGTATTTTGCTACTTGAGCGACCAGGCCCTGTGTAGATCACTGTGTCACGAGGGCAACGTTGCTGCTTGCTCCTGTGCCAGCTTCTGCCTGTTGCTGCCTCTTCTCATGGGCTACCCAAAGCGTTTGTGTGGCCATGAAGCAATTCAGACCAGAGAGTGGAGCTGAAACTAGTTTGGCAAAAATCCTGGTGCCAGGACCAGGAGATATGCTTCTTTATGGCTTCTTGGTTGCTCAGCACATGCAAATATTTAATCTCATGCTTAATTCTGTGTTGTGGGCGTAGGAGCCAGAGGCAAAATCCTAACAACTGGAATGGAATCGGGATTTCCCCTGAAAGCAGGCCCATAAATCCAATGGGAAATTTAATTTTCAGTCCTCAGATTCCTGCCTCTGTGTCTTGACCCTCAGCTGCAAGTTCTTGAGGGCAAAGGCAGTGTCTGTGTTCGGGTCCTGGCCCTACTGAGATCTTTGGATCCAGAAGAGATGTGCAACACCCGGTACCGCAGGGAGGAGATTTTGTTGTAAAACCCCAGTTGTGGGCCAGGACGTTCAGAGTAGGGCTGAAAATGGTTCCTCGGGAGCAAGCAAAAAAGGGGGTGTCTGCATGGGGAGCAGCGGGAGGCCGGATGCGAGCAACTCTGCAAGCCCAGCTTGCCTCTTATCCCATTTTATCCCATCTGCTCCCCGCGCCGGTTCTGCCGCAGCAGGGACAGCGCTAAAAATCCCGAAGTTTGCTCCGTGCCTTCCTCCTCCCCGAGGGATGGAGGCTCCCTCCTCCCGTCCTCTGCCTGGCAGCGGGAAGCGAGCCGGCAGGTAGCGAGGCAGAGGGAAGGAGGGTGTGTGTCTGTGTGTCTGTCTGTCTGTCTGTGCGCCTCTCCTTTGTCTCCAGCAGCCCGAGCAGCGCCGTGCACCCTGCGGGCGGCCGCGCATCCCCGCGCCGCGCATCCCCTCCCAGCCCCGCTCGGCACACCCAGGCAGGCCCGAGCATCGGCCCGCCCCCTCGGCAGCTCACTGGGCTAATTACCAGCAGGGGGCTAATTGCCAGCAGGGCTTTCAAGCCCACCCCTCACCCCACCCCCGCTCCCGGACCGGGCTGCGGCGGGGCGGCCGGTGCTGCCCCGGCCGAGCGGCCGCGCTGTCCCCGCTGTCCCCGCAGGCCGGCTTTGTGCGAGCGGGCCGCGATTGGCCGTGCCGGCAGGGCCAGCCCCTTCCTGGCTGCCTGGCATGAATATGCACGGCCCCCCTTCCTCCTCCTCCTCCTCCTCCTTCTTCTCCTCCTCCTCCTCCTCCTGCATGTGTGTGTGTGTGTGCGGGGAGCGGGGCTCCGCCAGCAGCGCCGCTCCAGCCATGTCAGCTCGGCTCCGCCTGGGCCCACCATGAGCCATGGCCATGTCTGCGAGCGCCGACGAGGAGGACTACGAGTCGGAACCGGAGCCCGAGCCGGGGCCGGGGCCCGAGCTGGGGCCGGAGCAGGTCCGGGGGCGGGCGGCGAAGTTTGCAGCAGGAAGGGAGGGGAGGAGGAGGCCGGGCCGAGCCGCGCCGCGCCGGCAGCGGGGGACGGGGGAACAATGTGGGGGTCGGGGAGCGGCCCCGGCCCGGTCCGGAACAGCTCCGCCCGCCGCGGGGCTGCTCCCGGGGGCTGCGGGCGGGTGGGCGGCCCGGGGCGCGGTGAGGGGCGCGGAGGCTCCGCCGGGGGCCGGCCCGGGGCGCTCGGCCTCGCCCGCCGGGGGCAGCGGGAGTTCGGCACCTCCGAGGGCCCCGCGCCGCTCCGGAGGCGAATGCGCCTGGAGTGTGGGATTGTTCCTCTGGGGGGGGGGGCGGGGGGTGGTTTCCAGAATTATTATTATTTTTTTTTTTTTTTCCCCTAATAAGATTCCTCAAATAGCTGAGAGGGCTGCAGGACTTCAGGAGAGAGTCTGATGCTGAGCCTGGCTACCTTGTCTTAGCTTGATTTATAGCCAAAACCTTCTTTCCGTTCCCAGGGACGAGGGATGTCGAATAAAGAGAAGGATGTGTGCTGAAATAAAAAGAGAACTTTTATTAATACTTCCAGGGATTATTCTCAGAAGGGTTTTTTTTTGTTGTTGTTGTGGTTTTTGTTAGTTTGTTTGTTTGTTTTGTGGGGGGAAGGAGGATAAACTTTTTTTAATTTACAAAGTAATCTGTGAAAAATAATCTCAAACATGTGTTCTAGATTGTGTCTTATACTCTCTAAGAACTGCCTAAGCAATTAAAAATACACCAGGAATAGAATTAAACATGTGTATGCAATTTAAACATAAACTTGACTGTTTTGTTTGTAACTCAAGGTGTTGTGCTCTTTAAAATAGCCAAGTAATTTCAGTTTAGAGACAAGTTTGTATTTAGGCGAGGTGTTGAGTCTATCTTTGGGTTTGTTTCTAATAACTTTACTGTGTTTTGCTTCATAATTGCACCAGGATGGCAGGGCCAAAAAAGAATTTGCAGTGGTGGTGGTGGTGTGGTTTGCCTTTGGTGCTCCCAAGGCATGGTGGATGTGGTGTGGAACCATTGAGAGATGTTCATGGTGTGGTGTCAGTCCAAGAACTGAAGCTGGGTCTTGGATGAATTAATTTTATAAAGCTTTGACTTAATTCTGGGGATCGTGTGACCATGTGGGCCTGTGCTGCTGCTGCTCTGTTTACTGCTTGACTCCCAGACCTGGTGGTTAAAATGTCACAGCCTTCCTCTTTTCCTTAAAATTTGTCCCACACCAGGCCTTTTCCATTTTTTTCTTCTTTTTGGTGAGATTACTGTACACTTTTTTTAAAAAGTGCTCATGGTTAGGAGAGCAAATTGGTCTCAGCTGCTTTGTACCAGGTGCAGAATTGCTACTGGAGGTGCTGGTTCTTGCTGGATTGATTTGGAAAGTTGGTAATGTTCTGAGATTCTTAAACCTTTCTAAAGCCTGGGGCCTGGTAATGTTTTTTGTATCTTAATAATTTAGAACAAAAAATAATGCAAGAAAGTGGAGAGTCGTCTTGTGGGATTTCTTATAAGAAAGTCTGATCCTAAATTGTAATTCTGTGACCTACGTAGCAAAGACCTGCAGAGTGTTTGGGGTTTTTTGTTCAGATGTGTTCCATCATGTGGATCCTGCTGTATTTTTGTACAGGCTCACTCTAATGTGTGTAGTTACTATATTTTTCTACGTGGGATGTGTCAAATTGGTGTCAAGTAGCTTTTCTATTGCAAATAGTCCCTGGTGTGTAACAGGTGAAAGGCTTCAGCTCTCCAGGTATAGCTGAAGAGCACAATTTCAGTGCTTGGATAGAAGCTGCAGGTTTTGTCACTCAGACTTTCTTCTGATTTTTAATTCCTCTCTCCCCAATCTATGCCTAAAGAGGGGAGCAGGGGGGATTTGCTGCACTGGTAGTGGTTCCAGTCAGCACTGGGAGCTCGGAGGGCTGTGGGTGGGTCTGTATCCTGGGACATGTACCCTGCTGCAGCCCACCAGCCTTCCTGGGTCACTCCAGGTGGGAAAAATTCAACTTCCTGACTCTGAAACTAAACTTCAGTGTGTGTAAATAAACACAAGAAAAATGCTTCTGGGTTGAGGTAGAGGGATTTGTCCTGAAGTAGCGATAAGAAGAAAAGCTGCATTTGCACAAGGTGCCTCAAGTCTGTATAACTTATTGGTGGCTTTCTTTTCAAGAGCTCCTACTTTGGATGCAGCTTATCTCCAGAAGCATATTTTTGCCAATGTATCTTATTCCACCCTCCAGGCCTAACTTCTACCTCCTCACCACCAGAGGAAAATAAAGAGGGGCACTTGCATTGGCACTGACGTGCCAGTTTATCACACCCTAGCAGTGTAGCTGTGTTGGCAGAAAAGCTGCTGGAGTGTCTGCTAATGCCCAGATGAACCTGTGAGGTATAAACTTTTCTATTTACTTGTGGGAAATTGATCTGTTTATTCGGTAGTGGAGCTCTGTGTGGTCACCTGGCAGTGGTGAAGAGGAACTACATTGCTTTTTGCAGGAGAGGATGAGAAATTTTGTTGGTATGAATTGGAAGAGATGGTGGCTTAGGGACATCTGGAGAGGATTAATTCTGTTTCGGAATGGCTGGGCTTGAAAATCTTCCACCTTTCCTTGCTCTATGGGAGACCTTGGGCTTGGCTTGTAGGACACCTACACCCTGGCATAAGCTGATGTTGATGATGGGTGATGTGACCTTGGAAAGCATCACTTTAGAGGAAAAGAGCTCTCCTGATGGTTGGATGGGAAGGCTTCTGGGCAGATGTGCTTCAGGAAGAGATGTTAGATTTGTGCTGTTTCCATGCACTGCTCAGTTAACAAAGTTTTGCATCTGTGATTTTTGCTGTCTTAAACTACCTCCCTCCTTACCCCCACTGAATTCCTGTAGCTCCATCACCCTGTCCTTTCTTACCCCTCTTGAGTTCTTCCTCTGATAAGAACCCCCTGATAAGGGTTTCTGTTAACAGCTGAAGAGATCTATGGGTTTAATGCTGAAGAATTGCCAGCCAGGTTGTGGTTAGTGCAAGATGGTGAGTGTGCCAGGTTCTCAGTGGCAGTCCCCCTGTTTTAGGGACCATAGAGTCTGTTTCAGAGACCTCTGGTGAAGTTTGGTGGATCTCAGTCTTACCTTGGAGCAATGAAAGTACAGATGCAATACATCTTGTAGAGATTTACACAGTGGATACATGAACTGTTCAGATTGTTCTTGGTTAGGAAGTGAAGTGCCTCGGGGTCTCATTGAGCTGGCCATATGATGAGCCCTTCAGAGGAGCACTGTGTATGTCCTTGGATTTTTCTTGGAGCTGTAGAATCCAAAATAATGGCATGATGCCACTGGCAGCAGATTCAGCAGGTCACTGAAGCTGAGTGGTGGAATAAGGCCCATGCCCAGGTAAAAGACACTCGTAGAAGAGCTTGTTTCTAGGCTGCAGGCTTTGTCAGCCTTCCTTTCAGGCCCAGGACCTCCTTCCTCCTGGACTGTCTCACAGTGTCACCTAGTTGTCCTCTCTGAAACAGAGGAGTTTGTCCCTGAAGTTTGTGGTGACACCTCCAGCAGTGCCCTGTTGGTGCTGGGATAGCAGCTGGGGAACATCAGCACCTACTTAATGATGTGTTTAACAGCTGCTATCACTTGAAGTGTTGTCTCCAAAGCTTAATGCTTTCAGCATTTTTTGTTTACCTGAGGTCTTGTGAGTTATTCTTTGCAACTGTGAGGGTGTAGAAATCTGTTGCTGTAAATACTGAAGTTGTGATTCTCTTGTATAAGAGCTATGCTCAGGGTGGAGGCCCCCAGTGCCTGGTGATGGTGGGGATCATTTCCTAGGGGTTTGCTCAGAGTTGGAAGTGTCACACCTGGGCTTATTCCCAGTGTTAAAAGACTGGAATTGGTGATTATCCCCCACCTGGTCCCCTAATTGTCCTTCACCTGGAATGCTGTTGAATTTGGTGGGGTTGTGAGAAGCTCAGCACACCTGAGAATGAGTTTGCAAGTCTGTCCCCTTTCCTGTCTGAGGTGAGGGCACGTTTAGCCACTGTGGCATGAGAGGGTGATCCCAAATTTGTGATTATGAACTACAAAGTCCTTTACAAGTGTGTTCCATTTGCTGGCCCAAGTTTACTCCCAGTACCCAGGGGCCGTGGAGGCCACGCTGTGTCTGCTCTGCAGAGCTGTGCTAGGAGACTGGCAAAGGGCAGAACAGAGATGGCAGCAGGGCCTGGGATGGAAATCTCTACCAAGTTTTGCTGCCAGGGCTGGTACATTGTAAAAGTGCAGTCTGAGCTGGAAATCTTGCAGCATCTCTTCACTAACATCAACCTGGAATTTATCTGGCTGTCTGCCATGTGCTAAATAAACCCCAAGTCATGTTGGAGGCTCCTTCTACCCCCTTGAATCCCAGCCCCTTTCTGGGATAGCAACCCACAGGCCAGGTTTTTTCTTCTGTGTAGGTTTTTTAAGCGATCACTTTGGAGCCCCTTGAAACTAGATACTAGTGGGAATTCCTGCAAGGCCTCTCCAGCCTTGCTGGCTGCGACATCCTGGAGTGAAAACGTGGCTTGGATTGAGGATTGGTTGGCTGGTGAATTAGTACAAACCCAGCCAGTCCAATTTGCTAACAAGCAGTGAAAGAGGTCTGGGTAGGTAAGAAATGCTCCTACAGTGAGATGGGAGATGTGTTCCTCTGCTGTGTGGTGGCAATTTGTAAGGAAAGCCAAGTTGTGTGGTGTGGTCTGGCTTCAGCCTTGTTCTTCTTACCTTCACCTTCCTGCCTTCTCTTTTTTTTAAGGATTCTCAAATTGTGTTGTTGAACGATGCCTTTTTCCTGCCTGCATCATTGCAGAGTCCTGGCACTGAAGACACTGTCCTCAGAATTAGAACTTGGCTTGTATTACTGTGGCATAATCAGGAGTTGTCTTTCAGCTGGAAAAGTACCGAGTTTGATTTTTCCTTGAAAGAGATCCTTGAAAAAAAGACTGTTCTCATGGTGTTCTAACTGGTGTTTGCCTTATTTTAAAAAAACTGAAGTTCAGGCCTAGTGGGAAGGAGTTGGATGCTCAGGCAGGATCAAATGTTTTGGTTTAACATGTTCCCACTGCTGTCTAGCCTCTGGTTCCTATCTCTGCCTTCCCTTGCTCGTGGAAAGGGAGAGACCAAGAGAGAGAACGAGGAGTGATTCACGCTGAGGAAGGAAATTATCTCTTATCTAGGTTGCCTCTAAGCCAGTCCTGGCAGAGTTGACTTTATCCTTGAGAGGCTGAGAAGTTGGTCTAAAAGGTAAATATTTATTCTTTAGAGTGTCTGAAATTGATCTGAAATCCCGGCGTCTGGTGCGGTTGCCGATGGGAAGGAAGCTTCACGTGTCTGTGTTCACACAGCACGGCTCATCCTGCCAGCAGAACAGAAACTTGATGAAATTTCTGTAACCTCATTGACTAAATGATGTTTCCTCCCACCTCAGTTCATGATAGATCTGTGGGAGAGCCAGCAAAGAGGTCTAATTCCTTGGCTTCTCTGCTCTCCCAGCACTGAGCTTCTTGGGATGGAGACTTAAAATACCAGCGCTCTGCTCTCCTGCATCTTAAGGAAGCCACTGGGGATTTGCTAAGCTGGCTGGGAGGAAGGTGAAATACTTGGTAATGGGGCTTTTCTTCAGGGTTATGTAGTAGGACACTTAGGGAAGCTTTTGTGGTACCAAGTGGAATGTTTCCATACTTGTTCTTTTACAAATTCTGTGGAAATTCTGCATGGCTTCCTATAGCCACCCTGTCCTTGCCTTGGTGATTGCCCAGAATTCAGCAGGAACAGAAAGTGAAACTGTCTGGTTTGTTGGTCATATGCCGAGTTGTGCAGCAAGTGTAAAAATTGTATAAATGCTAAACCAGATGAGATTTGCAGTCCTATTATTATCATCTTTATGGGGAAAGCTGTCAGTGGTAAGAATGAGCCAAGCCAATTCTTGTGTAATTAGCCCCATACAATTACATGGTATTTAGTGATGTTTGGCTTGAACTGGAAGTTCTTGTGTTTAACAGGGAGTTTCTGATGAGAACATGAAATTTAGATATATAAAGTGGATATGTTGCTATTAACCTCATAATTTGAAGTCATCTTGTGCTCCTTGGCTTCTGTCCTAAAGGTCATTGAAATCTAGACCTGGGATGCCCTTTTTAGCCTTTGCACAGCATCAGTTAGTGTTCTATTTTTGAGCACCAGCTAGGACTGGATAGGGACCCTACTTTGGAAGGGGTTTGTAGTATTTGTGGTTTATTTCTTACTTGTCAGTGACTCATACTCTCCTGGTTGCAGAGCTATTGCTGCTCAGTGTTTCTCTGCTATAACTAACCTCAAAATTACTTTTTGTTGCCTCCTTGGATTTTTCCGGCAGAGAAAAGTAGACCTGGCTTAACCTGAGCACAGTCCTCGGAGCTCCCTAGCCCAGAGCTCAGCAGTGGCACAGAATGTATCTTGACCTAAACCAAGAGCATCACTTGTGATTTGGTCCTGCACTGAGAGCTGTGCAGGAATTGATTCTCCACACCCTACAGCTTTGGGATCTCTCCCTGCTCCGTGATTTCTGTGAGCCTTCTCCTCAGAGGGTAACAGAACGCTCCAGCTATAGGAGGTTGCATCTGCTGAGCATCGCCCCTCACTGTGACATCTCGGGAGCTCTGTGGGTGCTCAGGTGGGACTAACCTGGTGTGTCTGGCTCTTTCAGAACAGGGCAGTGGGTCGGCCCAAAGGGAAACTGGGCACTGGCTCTGCAGTGAAGCTCGCAGCCAACCGGACAGCCGCGGGGGCCCGGCGGCGGAGGACGCGATGCCGCAAGTGCGAGGCGTGTCTGCGGACAGAGTGTGGAGAGTGTCACTTCTGCAAGGACATGAAGAAATTCGGGGGACCTGGCAGGATGAAGCAGTCCTGCATTATGAGGCAGTGTATTGCAGTAAGTGTACCCTCTGCCACGGCTCTGGGGGAGGTTTCTTTCATCTTCTCTCTCGCTGACACGGGGCGGAACCGAGGACTCGGATCGTGCTGGAGTGCATCAGCCAAACCAGACTGATCCCTGCCCTCTCAGTTCAGATCTCTGCTTTTTTTTCTGTCCCTTCCCCAAATCCCAAGCCAGAATGCTCCAAAAAGTAGTATGGTTTTCATTAATATAGAAGGTAAATGGGGAGACTCAGCACATTTGAATTTGGCACTTAAAACACGCTGATATTCTGGGATTTGGGGAGAATAGGAAGAGTGTGAAGTTCTGATTCAAGGGAGAAGAGACCTGCTTGGATCTCTTAATTTCTGGAGAAATTTTTGCAACCATCTTTACCATCTTAGCTACTTAGCCAGCCTGAGATATGGAGAAATCTTGGACTGGCATTCTCCAAGATTTTGGTGTGGGTGATTCCAGCCTCAGGCTACTTTAGATCTGAATTTCAGGTTTTTTGCTGGAACCTGGGCATAATGGAGAGGGTCTGATCCTGGTGAGCCAAAGAACCACCAAGCCAGGACCTTGCTGGGGACTGGAAATGGCTGTTAGGGAAAGCACATCCAAATGGAGCAAGCAGGCAGACAAAGCCAGTTTTCTGGGCTCCTGTGATACGTTGCTCAGAAGCTTCTTGAGTCATAAGTGATAGTTCTCTGTTTAACAAATATTGACAGATTAATCTTCCATTAACTTGTTCGAGCAGCTCTTAAATCCTCAGTTCATGCTGACTGTTGCAGAGCTTCTCCTCAGGTCCTATGTCTGCACTGCCCCCACACCAGGGTAAAAATTAGCTTTAGCTTTTCTCTTAATACTTTGAGAGGTGTTGTTTATGCTGTTGTAAGGTTTTGGTTTTCTGTTGATGTTTTTTTAAAAGAAAGGAATGTTGTTTATTCATAACTGAGATATCACCCCATCTATACTGATGTTAACTCTCATTACGATTCCTTAGGATTTTTTTTCCCTTTAATTTTAGTGGGGAAATTGAAGTGGAGGTATTAAATGACTTGATCTGACACTGATAAAAAACTGATAAGCACTTAAGGTTTCCAGGAGTTGCTCCTGGTAGCTCACTCCATGTTCTGTTCTAAGCCATGTGCTGTTCTTGACATAGAGGATTGGATTCAGCTCTGCTGGATCTTTCAGTAAAGTACACAGAATATCTACCTTTCCACAGAGCTCTTTTGCAGCTCAAGTGTCTTTTCTTTGAACACTTGATTTCCTGGAGCGTGGCATGAATTGAACAGCATGGATGAAGAATTTATTATTCTCCAGGGGGAAGAAATAGTGAAATCATGCTGCCTTTTTAGTGGAAGGATTAAATTAGGGCTGCAGTGTGCTTTCTTGTCCTGGCTGATGAAGGAAACTTTCATACTAAGCTGTTCCACTCTTGATACACAGGCTGAGCCTTTTGGAGGTGAACTGGGTTCTCTTCTGGCTGAGTGTAGTCACCCTCTCATCTCATCACTTCCAATGAAGTGTTTTTCTTCCTGGTATCTGCAGATGGATGTGCAGGAGCTGTGGTTTGAGCACAGGACTTGGTAGCTGAGGTGCTTTGGTTCCTTGTCCCACCTTGCATGCACTCTTCAAGACATCTCTGCCTTTTGTAGGTTCCCATTTGTGTAAGTGCCAAGGGAGCACTGCAGACTTTCTTAGAGTTCAAAAGCATAAAAAATTAACAAGGTAAAACTGTTGTAGCTTTTAATGGCGCTTTATATTTCTCTATAAGCAATCCTGTTGTCTTTACTCTTGTTACATGTTCTCTAACAACTGCAGTAGTAATACATGGTGGTTCCTATCCAACAGCTTCCAGTGGCAAAACAAAAAACCCAAAACACTGAAGCAAGGCTCTGTGGAACTAATGATCCCTACAGTTCTGGGATTGTGCTTTCCTCTGGTTAATAACTTTGACAATATTAACTAGACACAGACTTTCATTAAACTCAGAGGCCTTAAGAGAGCCTGTGCTGCTGTTGAGAGAACAGGAAACTCCTTTACATCACTGGTTCAATCAAGAAAGGAAACAGGAGTGCCTGGGACAGTTTATGCTGCATTGAGTAGGTCTGAAGGGAGTGTGGGGCTGTGTTGGGAGGATGAGTTGTGACAGCATGGCTGCTGCTCCATCTGTCAGGGGCACAGGGCTGGTTGGGGCACAGAGGAGACTCTGGACACCCTTGCTTCCAGCAAGAAAACTTGTGCTGCTCCTGGGAGGTTTGGCCTTGTGTGTGGATATAAATACTTGTGTGGGAAGTTGGACAAAACAAGTGGACAGAGCTCTTATGGCTCTGGACAACTTTGCTTTTGTCTGGTTTACCTGCTGGGGGAGTGGGATCCTGGAGACTCCTATTTTGTGCTCGGAGGAAGGGTGGGAACTAAATAGCATTTGCAGACTGCTTTTAAAATGGAGCGTGGGTAAGTCCTGGCATGAGAAACAGGGAAGTGGTGCTGTAGCCAATGTACCAATGTTGGTGTGTGGGGCAGCTCACTGACTGACCTGGTGAGGTGTTCCCCTACCAGAGGGTGCCCTCTGACTGCCCGGATGTGCCTCGGCGTGCACGGATCCATGGATGGATTTTACTTACTTCCCCCCAAAGAGATCCTTGCTGCGAGGAGCCACATCTCTGCCTCTGGCTGCTTAATAGTTGAGGGCTTGCAACCTAATCAATTGCATTTCACCTTCCAGCTGGCTCCTTAGGAGGAGCTTCCTCTTCTCTCTTGTAATGAGGCTTGTACCTTATTGCCGCAAACCAGAAGTTTGTTCCTCATTAGCACAAAAGTGGCTTTTTAATTAGGCTGGCATCCAGTGCTTTGACACGGGCAACAGATATGTGAGATGATGCAGTTCCTTTTCTTTTGCCTCAGCGAAAGACAGCAAAAAAAAAAAAAAAAAAATCAGTGTGCTTCTCAGTTGTGACATTTTCAGGAGAGGAATTCTCTTTTCAAGTGTCTGTGTGGGGCTTTTTGCAATGCTCAGGTTGGGAGCAGGGCCCAAGATAATAGATTGTCAGTCAGGAAAGGTTCTGTTCTTGGTTCTGTTGTAGGCTTGCTGTGAGACCTAGATTGGGTCCCATAACATCTGTCTGCCCTGCTTGGAAAATAGGGGAGCTGCCAAATTGCTAGTCAGATTGTGAAGCTTAATGGATGTGAATAGAGATATTCGAGGTTGCATCTTTTTCCTCCCATTGTATGCTAGTGAAGTGACTTGCATGCCACTACCTACATCAGTTTGTAGATTCAAAGGACCCACCAGAAAAAAAAAAAAAAGTGTTTTCATTCATCTTGGCATTTCCCATGAATCTGAGGACACTTTCATTCCATGAAACATCCCGTGATGCTTGGTCTGGGTACCCAGCCTTGATTGTTACCAGTTTTTCTTGCCCTCATTGCTCTGCTGGGCTGGAGCCTTCAGCAGTTTACACAATTAATCCCTATTTATCTCCTCTGTGAAATGAAGCTACTGTAAATGCACACTGAGTTGTTCTGTTTCCATATGTTTTCTGTGTCCTGATCAAGACTTCTTTCCTCTCTGTGTAAACAGCCAGTGTTGCCTCATACTGCTGTGTGTCTGGTATGTGGAGAGGCTGGGAAAGAGGACACCGTGGAAGAGGAGGAGAGCAAGTTTAATCTCATGCTAATGGAATGCTCCATTTGTAATGAAATCATACACCCAGGATGCCTTAAGGTGAGTACAAGGATGTGATACATGTTGGAAACCAGAACTGGATTAGGTATCACCTTAATGTAAAAGCACACAGGAACTGGAGAGCTTTCACATTTTCATGTTTGGAAACAGAAGTGAGCAAAGAGAAGCAGAGTGACAGCCCTGGGGATCCTCTGATCTCTCAGTGTCCCCTCTAAGCTGAGACTCTTCCTTTGGACTTGTGTGTGCATGCAAATGTCTTGTGGGTTTTGTTTTGGTTTTTTTCTTTCTGTTTTTTGCTTCTTGTTTAAGGAAGTGTGAGGAGCTTCAGTTGGGACGGGAAGCTCAAGAAGACAGAAATCTGGATGAGTTGGTTCACTGCAGGTCCCCCATACTGGTATCTCCTTTCTGTGTGCCACAACATAGAAACAAGTAGTTTGCTGTTCATCTTTGTGCAGGCACAGATGTGCCTTGCAGTGGCAGCTGCTGTTAGAGATGTTGGGAGAGAATGTAGCAGTAGGAAGACTGCAACGCTGGAGAAGAAACCCAGCGAGTTTCAGGCTGCAGGAGTACTCACCCTTGGCTGACTTGAGCCCTGTGAGCAGCTATGTATTCTCTGCTGGTAACAAAAGTGTCATTTTGGGCATATCTTTGGGTATTAGCATTTAGAAGCCTCCTTTCTCCAGAGCTGGTTTGTTGCAGCTGATCAGCCATTTCCTGTTGCTGATTTGTTTATGGTTAAAGTGATTTGCCAAAGCAAATGTACTCAAGACACACCATGCCCCAGAAAACAGCTTTTGGCCTTTCTGGGAGCTCTGGGAGCAGAGGTATGTTCCTTATGCAGGCCTGGGGTGATGCTCTCCTGGCCTTTAATTTTTCTTGCACTGTACATATCATGGCACCAAGTTTTGTGTGTGTCATTTACGAGAGCAGAAAGTGTGTTTCTGGCAAACCAGAGCTGTGGCTGTCTCCCTGATTCATGATACTGGTGCTCACAGATGGGTTCTGAAAGGGAGCTTTGCTTGCTTGGCTCTGCTTAAAACAAGGCTTCAGGGGCTGTTGAAGCAAGGGAAGGAGATGCTTGTTTTCAGAGGTGCCTCAGTTTTGGCTTCTGGCTGCTGCTTTGCTATTCCTGTCCTCCTAAAAGTGCCACTGACACTTCTGGCTGAGTCCAGAGGACACTTATTATTGTCTAGTGGCAAGTATGGTTTCCTCTCTCCATGTCACATTTGGGACTGTAGGCACGGGATGTGGGTCAGATCTGTGAAATCAAGCAAGTGCTGTTCTTTTATGCGTGTGTGGTGTGCTGAGTGCTGTTTTGGTAACCAGGAACAATGTTGCTTTGGGTGTTTCTGAAAAATTAGGCAGTGGGAGATTGACAGTGTGCCTTCTGTGTCTTGTATTTTAATTTCTCAATGCTTCTGTTGAGCTGAAATGGTGGGGTAGCTGGTACTGTTTGTTTACTGAGACAAAAGGGCACTGGTAGGATTTCAGAATCTTCTTGGAAAGCACAGGGGAACAGCAAAAGAGGAATGAAGCCTTTTCCTTGGATCTCTCCTTGCTCTCTATTCCCAGGTTCCATGATTTTCTGCAAGACAAAAATCTGTTGCAGTGTTTTCATGTTGCTCAAGCCCTTGATATGAGCTTAACCCCAGAGGACAGAGGGAGCCCATAAATAGTCTGTGTGGGAAGTGCCTCTGAATGCAGACACAGCCCCAGGGCAGCTCCTTCTGCTGTCCACCAAGGGAAGGTCCCTTTCTGTCCTGCTTGGTAGACTGGCAGTAGTTCATGTGAACTGTCAGTCAGCTCCAATTACATGTCTGGCAAATGTACCTTTGGGGGAGAGTGGAATAAACTGGGTTGGTGAAGGGAGGAGTGTCCTTTCCTGGCTTATTCCCATGTGGAGTGAATCCCCTCCAAAGACACCTCTCCAAAGCTTGTGGAGCAGTTTGGCACATGCAGTGGATAATGGGTACTCCAGGGCAGGTTCTTCCAGCCTCTTCCCAGCTTCCTGATTTGGCTGTACATGGTTGTGGTGGGGTTTCTCCATGAAAAAGCAGAGCCAGAGGATGACCTGTTTGAGGAGAGACAGGGAAGTTCAGGTGCATCTGTGCTGTGCCACGCTCAGCCTTGAGTGGTGTCCTGGTTTGGGCCAGGGTAAAGGTGATTTTCTGTCTTGTACTTTTGCTTTCAGCTAAGTCTCTTGTAAGCAGTTGCTTCTGTGGGTGCCTCTTGCTGGTGGGGAGAGCCCTGTGTACCAGGGCACGTTGGGTGCTTGTGTTGGAGCCCTGCTAAGGACATCCAGGATGCTCCATGCTCTGACAGGTGTTGGGTTCTGACACGCTTCTTTCCTTGGAAATATGGTACCAGCAAATGCTCATTTTGCTGAAGAGTTTCTTACAAAAAACATTTTGAGGAGCACTGTGCAGGCTCAGTGTTGTTTCCAGAGGGAACTGGTGAGATTTGCAGAGGAATGTTGCTTTTCCTTGTTACAGAGCATTGGAGCTAAAGTGATACTGATGAATTTTTTCTTGCTACATGTCAAATTGCTGGTAGTGCTGGTTACCATGTGTGAGTGCACTATCTGAAGCTTTTTCCACGAGGAGAGAGAAGGGGTTTCTTTTCCCCAATTTCATCTTAGGTGAATAATAGTGTTAATGGTAGAAAAGGGAGATATTCAGGTGTCTTGTCAGAAGAGCAGAACTACAGAGACCTCTTCCAGCCCAGCTGCTGTGGCTTCAGCCCAGGTGTGTCGTGCTGCCTGTGCTGTTTCAGCCTTGGTGCTGCCAGAATTCCTGGCTCTCCCCCAGGGATGTCAGGTCAGCACCCTGGGGTCTCCATTCCTTAACAAGAAGCCTTCCCAGCAGTGTAGTTCTCATGTTCAGACTTTCTGAATGACTGACCTGGTGCTGCAGGTACATTTCTGAAGAGGCCTCACGCTGTGGCTCAGACACCCACCTGCTGTTTGTAGCAAACACTCGGAACTGGCTCCCACCCAGCCTGAAAGGCTTGGGACAGATTCAGTGGCAGGTTTGTGTGTATCTAATTAGTTTGCTTACAGTTCCTCACATCTGTTCAGTTCCTTAAACTTCACAGAAGGGACAGAGCTGTAATGCTTTACCTTCAGTAGCATTTGTTCTATATTCAGTGCGGGAAATAACTTGTTCCCAACTTGGGCTCTGGCCAGGAATTGTTCCCCTGAGGCAGAGATGTATACAACAACTCCTGGAGTATCTTACACCTACCATGGGAAAGAAGGTTCAAAGGCACACAGTTGTGATAAAACCAGTATTTAAATCCTGCCCACTTCATTTACTCACTTATTAACTCCAGCAGACTTGCCGAGAGAGCGAGCCTGACGTGTCATCACTCTGGCTTGATGGTGAAACAAGAATGGCTGCTGTCTGGCTCAGGCACTTGAGGAAGAAGTTGCCCTAAAACCAAGGGCTTGCTCCTGCACAGTTGGTACATTATTGCTGAGCTGGGGGGAGAGGAGGAAATGTTTGAGAAACATGAAAAATGGGCAGATCTCTGCCCCTGCCTGTTCCAGCAGCAGTCTCCTGCTGCTGTGCTGCTGATGCCAGTGCCCAGATATTTGTCTTGACAGTAGCATGTTTTTGTTGTCTTCAATAGTCATAAATTATTTTTTTCCCTCAGGCTGTTTTTCTGACTTTACAACTAAACCCTTAAATGTGACAGTGCCATCAGTGAGCACATATCTGTGTGGAGGGGAGGGTGTTTTTACCTTAGTTCTACTTTTCATCCCATTTAATTCACAAAAATGTCTTTTCAGAAACACTTCTCTCCTGTTTGGAAAACCATGCAGGCTCCTGTCTGGAAATTCAGAAACCAGCAGTGTTTCCAGTGTGTGGGGCAGGGCTGTCATTTTTTTGTAGGGTGACAGCATCTTCTCTTTCAGAAAGCAAAATGTCACAAACTGTCAGAGGCAGTGAAGTTGTGAGCGTTTCTCTTCCTTACATTAGCTGGGTAACTGTGGGTGTGAGAAACCTTCAAAAATGCCTGAGTGTGTCCAGTCTTCTGAATAAAAGTGCCTGTTCTCTAGCAGACTTGGCAACCCTCATTTTTATTGGCACATGGGCTTGAGGACTGGAGGCACGGGACTGCTAGTTCTGATCCATAAAAAAATATTTTAAGGAACACTTGATTACAGTGCAGGGTGATTTGCTTCTAAAAATGCCGAACAGTATTAATGTATGTGAGAATGTGTGCATGGGAAAAATCCCTTCCTAGTGAAAGATCAGGCTGTGCCTTGCTCAGGGAGGGGGAAGGGAGCAGGACTGAGCTTTGCAAAGAAGTGGTGCAAGAGGACATTTGGAGATGGTGTGGTGACAGTCCTGGGTTTTGGGGGCTTTGGTTTGGGTCATTGGGGTAGGTTGTGGGGGCTTTATGGGTTGGTTTGGTTTTTTTTTTTTTAATTGCAGGAACAGAATGTGCCCTGTGTTCATTGGGGTTGTCACTGACATTCACAGAACATCCCTGACCTGAACCCTATACCAGTTTGGCCAGCAGGTTTCTTCCCCGGGGACCTTTCACATCATCAGAAGGGTGATTGTGCAGGACTCGGAGCTTGCTCAGCACCAGCAGGGTGGAGCAGCACCTGCACTGAGCTGGGTTTCTTTTCTGCAGCCATTGGGAGGGCAGCAGTCGATCAGAGAAAATTATGAGCTGTGCAGAATGCCTCTGGGTGATGTAGCCGTGGACTTCTGCAGCTTTTTGCAGCACAGTTGTGAACTGAGTTGTGTTTCTCTCTTGCCAGGTGAAGGAATCGGATGGTGTGGTTAACGATGAGCTGCCGAACTGCTGGGAGTGTCCAAAGTGCAACCATGCAGGGAAAACTGGAAAAGTGAGTTTAATGGGAATAAGTGGTGCTGGAATGAGATACAAAATCTCAAGCCTTCCCTCTGGCTTGTAGAGAATAATTTTGCCCAGTAACAGCTTTTCATTTTGTGCTTAATTTGGCTGAATTGAAGGAAATGAGCTGATGGGTTTCTGTTAATTAATAATTTCTGTAGTTCCATGTCCCAACACTTCACCCAGAACCTGGGGAATATTTAGGTTTGTTTTGTGCACTGCTGCATGGCAATTTCTAAGATGAAAAAAACCAAATAGAAAACATAAAAAATCAAAAGCAGTTCTGCAAAACCTGAAGTGTCTGTTGGAATTAGTGCAGCATTAGTTCTTTGCAGACTGAGACAGACGCGAGTGTGCAGTGGCAAAGATAGCTTTGTGAAGGCTGAGACCCCCTTTAACTCCTTGCTAATAATTTTGTCTGTTCCAAAGTGATCAGCCCACCAGTGCTGGAGGCAAAGATCAAGATAAAGAGGTGAGAAAGGCACAAGGTATAAAGTTTGTTTGTGTTTTGTGTCTCTTTGGCGTACAAGCAAAAGCGGGGACCGGGATTCAAATACGCATCAAATCTCCCCGGCTCACTGCTGAAGGAACAGAAAATGAACAGAGACAACAAAGAAGTGACAGATGCTGCAAAGAGGAAAGGGGATTGTGAAGAAACTCCCAGGCGGAAATCCGAGGAACATTCCAAAAAGGCTCAAGTTGACTCAATACTGAGGAGAAAGTCAGACGAAGTGCATCTGTGGAGGAAAAGGAAATTTGAGAAACCCCAGGAACCCACGATGAGAAAGCGGGTATGAACAAACCTCTCCTTTCATGTGCTTGCACAGATGCACGTGGGCTGGTTGGGGCTGATGTCCCTTGCCTTCTGGCTTATAGCTCATCTTGAAATCCCAGCTTGTTACAAAAGAAACTGTGATGTTTTACCTTCCCTTCTGGAAACCACCTGTCTAACAGGGCAGTAGTTTGAACAGTGACACTTTGGGTTGACGCCCAGAGGCCAAGAACACTGGGCTGTGGCTGTTGTTTTATTCTGAGTAGTGGAAAACCCACCTTAAAAGGTTCTTACAAGATGCTTGGAGTAGGAACAAAGCGAGAATCAGTTTTTAATGGAAACTTTTTCATCTTTAACCACTTGGTGGCGCAGGGCAGCTTGTGTAGCAGCTGATTCAGGGATCTACAGTACTCATAACCCATCTGAGGACCTTTGGAAGTGACACTTTCTGAAGCCTGCAGGGAGGAGGAGCTGCTCACAGCAGCAGTGCAGGCAGCTTTTTCCTGGATTTAACAGTTGGATCCCTTGAGCCAGGCAGGGATGCTCTGAAATGTCGTGTGTGTTGCATAATGCAGTACTTGGGATATGTAGAAATGCTGCTTTGCAGAGGTGAAAGGACCTAGATTTAATGTCTTGTGAGTAAATGGCTTTAAAATTGAAGTCAGTGGCAGATTTTGTGCTGAACGTGCAGCTCAGGAGGAGTGGCAGTCAGCCTGTCCCACAGGACCTGACAGAGCAGTACAGAACAGTAAAGGTGGGGATTGGGGTTGCTTTGGTGAAATGAGACAACAAAATTCCCAATACCAGTTTCTAGACACTTGTTTTCTGGTCGTGCTTTCCTTTCCCATCCCTCTGGACTCACCACAGTGGTTATGGGTGGCTGGAGTTGCTCCACAAGGGTCCCTCAGTGCGTGAGGAAGGTGCTGTGGGTCACCAAGCATTCATCAGGCAGCACAGCAATTTCCTGGTTTGGGGTTTTTACTTTTCTTTCTTCCAACAGCTAAAACTTGGGAAAGAAGACAAACTCTTCAGGAAGAAGGTACTTTGCCTTTTTAATAGATATGTTCTCAATCCCTTTTAAATCCCTCTTCTCATGTGAGCTGAATGGTGAGCCACTTTCTCCATCACTCATGTCCTTGTGTCACTGCAGGCATTTTTATTATCCCATTTACATCAGAGCCTCTCTCTCTCGTGGAAACCTTTATGCTCCAGGATAGTTCAGCTGCAGTGTCAGGTTTTGTATTTTCTGTTCTGGTGTCCCATATTTAAATACAACCCTGCACTATGCTTTGATGACCCAAGGGATAAAATTCTGTCTCTACACTTGGTGCTTCACTCTTCCTGTGGGCTTGACTCTTGCCCCTGCCACGCAGCCCCTCAGCAGCCTGTCCCACAGCATGTCCCCAGAGTCCCCTGCTGACACCCCCAGGATCCAGGGGTGACCTGGCACACAGGCCTGATCACAGTAACAGGAATCAGATACCTTTAAGCACTCCTCAGTACCCTGTGTGAAGGATGCTGCAAGCTGACTGCAATCTATGTTGTAATTTTTTTTTCACTCTGACCTGTCGTTAGCTTATGGTGACCTCTGGCTGTATAATATGTTAATTTAGACAGGGTGATCAGCTTTCTCTGCTGTGCACCACAGCCTGAACCAGAGGAGCACATCCACTGACTGGATCCATTTAGTTTGTTGCAAAGCACTGACCTTCTGATGTAACAAGTGTGTTCACAGCAGTTCACCTTTTCTTGTCAGTCCACATCTCTTCTTTTCATTTGAACAGTTGGTGGCTTCTTTCTTGCTTGTAGTGGTCAGATTAGACTTGAAGTCTCCCCTGGTCTTAGTTTGTCCATCTCTTATGCTTTTATCTGGTGTACATCAAAGAGATCTGATGAATGTGAGCAGGTGAATTACAGTTTGCTGCTATGAGCCATGACCAGGGCAGGGAAGAAGGTGCCAGCTAACCCCTGTCAGCTCTCCTTGTGCTGGAGATTGTGTCAGCCTGAGGTCTCCTCGGGCTGGCAGTGTCAGACCTGTCACGTTCCCCCCTCTGCGTGCACCGGAGCCGGGGGAAGCTTGAGAAGATGAGCAGGGTTTAGCAGGATGTAAAGGAGCAGCTGAAATGGCATGAAACGAGGCTGTGAGCATCCAGCAGGAAGAGCCCCAGCAGCACAGCCACGGCGTGGGGAGGTGGCTGTGTGGCAGGTTTCAGAGGGTGACCTTTTGGCCATTGGGCACCGGTGTCCATCAGCCAGTGGTTGAAGCAGGTGCTTTGCCCACAGCCCCAAGCCTGGTTTCTTCTGGCTTGCTGGAAAAGAAGCTGTCTATAATATGCTGCTGATCTTCTGTATAGAAATTGTCTGCTGTGTCATGAGCAAGGCCCTTAAATCTGCAGGATTATGCATGGTGAATAAATGCATTTATCACGCTCTTGGAGTCCAGAGAGGCAGTAGCTGGACTCCTCATCCATGTGATGGCACTTGAACTTGATACCTTTGGCCGGGGAGTGTACCCTGGTGTGAGCTGGGTGTGCCCTGGTGCTGGCAGGCAGCCTGACCCCCCTGGGTAGGGCTGCCTGTGCCTGAGCATCAGCGTGTGAGGTGTTGCTGGATTCGTTCTTGCTCCAGCAGTCAGCCCTTGTCTCTTCCTTTTCAGCGGCGATCGTGGAAGGCTCCGGATGACCGAACTGCCATGATCAAACCCCTGCGGCGCCTGAAGCAGGAGCCAGAGGATGACCTGGCAGAGGCACCTCCCAGGTCCAAGGATAGTGACCAGTCACGGTCCAGCTCGCCCACCGCAGGTCCCAGCACGGAGGGTGCTGAGCCCAGGGACAAGAAGAAGTTCAAGATGAGGCGGAAAAGGCGGCTTCCCAATAAGGAACTGAGCAAGGAGCTCAGCAAGGAGCTCAACCAGGAGATCCAAAAAACCGAGAACAGCCTTGCCAATGAGAACCACCAACCCATCAAATCCGAACCCGAGAGCGAGAACGAGGAACCTAAGCGTGCTTTGAACAACAGTGAGAGACTCCATAGGTTCAGCAAAGGGTTAAACGGGACTCCCCGGGAGCTGAGGCACCAGCTCATCCCCAGCCTGAGGAGCACCCCTCGGGGGATAACCCGGCCGCCGCCTTCGCTCTCTCCTCCCAAATGCATCCAGATGGAGCGGCACGTTATCCGGCCCCCTCCCATCAGCCCCCCTCCGGACTCGCTCCCCCTGGATGATGGGGCTGCCCACGTGATGCAGAGGGAAGTCTGGATGGCTGTCTTTAGCTACCTCAGTCATAGAGACTTGTGCATCTGTATGAGAGTTTGCAAGACCTGGAACAGATGGTAAGGAGGGCGGGGAACCCAGTGGGGCCGAACGCGTGGTGGGATGGACTCAGAAGAGCAGTGGGTGATGGAGGCACCTGTGTCTCCTTGAAGAGGTGTGCAGGTTGGCACTGAAGCTCTGCTGAGCCCAAGGAGCAGGGGTAGAAGGGGTGAGCAGCAGTGTCTAGAGAAATTGCCTGGGTGCTTTCTCAGAGATGGCAGTTTTTCCCGTGGGACCTGGTGCCATCCAGCCAGGGCTGTAGCACCCCAGAGGAGCAGCCTGTGCTGGGAAAGACACCACAATGTTCTGGCATGCTGGAACGGGCAGTTTAGGTCATGGTAAGTCCTGGTGTCGTTCTGCCCTCAGGACCTGCTGGCTGCTCATGTCATTGTTTGCTCAGTTCAGCTGTTAAATATCTGTTGAGGCACAGTGAAGATCTCCCAGGCCCCTCGGTGTTCTCCTCAGAAGGTCCGTGCTGATTGTTTCCCTCTAGAGGGTGCAGGGAGAACAATCCCATTCCCTGTGTTCTGCACCAGCAGAGCTGATGAAGAAATCTTCATTAATTGACTCTGTGTCTGTTCAGTGCTGGGTTCTGCAGGGTTGGTGACTGCACAGCAGCACTGGAGACGTTTCTGGGTTTCTCTGCACTTGCAGTGAAGTCTCCTGCTGGCTGTCATCTCACATCTGCCTGGGATGTGCACACAGCTGGGCAGATCCTAACAGGCTCCTTTCTGGCACAGTGGAATAAGAGTGGGTGAAAGAGGGAAAGGTTGAGAGGTTGATAGTTCAGTGCAAGGGAATGTCCCCTCCTCCATGGGCTCCCTGGTGTCACACAAAGCTGGTAAATACCTTTTCCATGTAAGTGTAGCATTTTCTAATGGAAAAGGCAGGATCTTGCACACCCACCTGGACTTGTTGCTTGTTTCTCTCTTAAAGAACTACAAAGAGAGGGTAAAAATGCAGACAGGAGTAATGCAAAACTGAGGCCAGGAGTGAGGGGGGGATCTGTTCTACAATATTCACTGGGTTTAAGTGAAGGAAGCACTGAAGAAATCAGGGCAGTAATACTGAAAAGCAGTCTTTATCTTCAAAGGTAATCCAGGGGGTGTGGCTTTTCTTCAGGCTAGAAAATTGATTTTAGTAAATGTTGTGATGACTTAAAATGGGATCTTGAGTTGTTAATGAATCTGTAATTCTGTGGCAATAATCCCAGGCTATATTGCATATATGTGACAGAGAAACTTCAAACCTATGTAACAATGTGAGGTGGCTGTGGTGTTTACCTTAGCATCCAGTTTTCCCTGCTGTTTAATGACACCTTTCAAAGTCTTGAAGAAATCAAAACCAGTGTCAAATTAAGTGCTGTTGGCTTTTTTCTTTTTGGGTAGGTGCTGTGACAAAAGATTATGGACCAAAATAGATTTAAACCATTGTAAATCCATCACTCCACTTATGCTTAGTGGCATTATTAGGAGACAGCCTGTAACCCTTGATCTTAGCTGGACAAATATATCTAAAAAGCAGCTGAGTTGGCTTATCAACAGACTGCCAGGTAAGTGATGGGCTTTGATCACTTCAGTGAATTTGGAAAAATACTTTGTATCTAACTGCAGCCTCTTGAGGAATCCCTGCACAGGGATCTGGGAATCCTAGGGGGGGAGTAGATACATAGGCATGAAGCACCAGGTGGTTAAAATGAGCCCCAGATGAATTACATTGTGGCTGTTTGACATGCTGGGGGGGCAGGTTTTTGCCAAGAGGTGCTGCTGCACTGAGAGGTGCCTGTGGTGCTGTGATTAATGGAGGGGGTGGTTGAGGGGCTGCTCTCCCCCACAGTAATGAAGCTCCAGATGGTGGGAGAGCTGGAGAGCTGGGCAGGAGGAGGCTTACGGGGTCCCTGCTTGCCCTGGAGCAGTGGGGATGATTGGCCAGAGCAGCACTGGGTTGGATGTGGTGGATGTGTCTCTGAGCAGGCCACGTGCTTCAGCTGCTTCTGTCTCTGCAGGTCTCCGGGACCTGCTGCTGTCAGGGTGCTCGTGGATAGCGGTGTCGGCACTTTGTAGTTCCAGTTGTCCTTTACTCCGAACTCTGGATGTGCAGTGGGCAGAAGGACTGAAAGACGCACAAATGAGAGACCTCTTGTCACCACCCACAGATAACCGGCCAGGTAACAGGCAGGAGGAGCACGGGAGACCTGTCCCAGCCATCTGTGGCACGTTCTGCTGCTCGTCCTGCTCGGAGGCAGCGGGCAGAGACCCCCAGCAGCTGGCAGCAGCAGGGTCCTGGGCTGTGCTGGGTGTTCAAAGTAGTGACTTGCAACATCTCCTCCCTGGAAGCCACTGGGTAACAAGTGATGTTCTCTGGCTGCTGAGCAGTCGTCTGAGCCACTGTGCTGGTTTTCTGTCTGACTTTCTTCTCTTCAGGCTGCAACGGGTGTACTTTAGAGAGTATGGAAACACTTTCTTCCAGTTCAGGGAAGGAGCAGTTCTGTGGGTCATGCCACATTCGCCCGGATATCAGCTCAGGTGAAATTTTGAGCAAATCAGATCTGCTTTCTGGCATGCACTGCACAGCCTACTGCTTATTCCCGACTTGTAATTCCGCTGGGCCCCTGCAGTTATTTTCTTCATCCCTTTAGTTTTGAAACCAGGAGGTGGCTCTGTCCGCCTGCCTGTTCCGAAAATAGCCGAGTGTTCCTGCTGATGTCCCCCTCCAAAAAAAAAAGCTCCAGACAGGCAAAAAGCGTCTGAAGTTGACGTAGGGCAGCAGTGTTGTGTGTCGTTTCACACAGACCCGCAGATGTCTGACAGAAGGGGCCGAGGCTCCTGGAGTCACACCCTCTCTTGCCTCCACTTCCCAGGTCAGATCGACAACCGGAGCAAACTCCGGAACATCGTGGAGCTGCGCCTGGCCGGGCTGGACATCACGGACGCTTCCCTGCGGCTGATCATCCGGCACATGCCCCTGCTCTCCAAACTCAACCTCAGTTACTGTAACCACGTGACGGATCAGTCCATCAACCTGCTGACCGCGGTTGGCACCACCACGCGGGATTCATTAACAGAAATTAATTTATCAGGTAAAGCAGCAGGAGGGTGGGGGTTGCCTGTGGGTGGCGTTAGGCTTGCGTGGAGCGTTCCCGGGTGGAAGTGGAGCTCAGCAGCTGGATGGGGGGGTGATCCCTCAGCTGCCCACCAGCTGCTGTGTGCCTCGCTCATCCTCCACAGGGGATTTTCCAGGGCTGCTGTGCTGTGCTTTATCTCATGGGTTACACAACACACTCGGGGGTCAGGGGCTGGACAGGAGATTTCACCCTCAGCACAGAATGAGAGGAGCAAAACAGCTCCAATCCTGTGCTGGAGAACAAACTGGGACAGGATGGTAAATTTCTCACCCTTTTTTTTTCTTTTTTTCCCATCAGACTGCAATAAGGTCACTGACCAGTGCCTGTCTTACTTCAAACGTTGTGGAAACATCTGCCAGATCGACCTGAGGTACTGCAAGCAAGTGACAAAAGAAGGCTGCGAGCAGTTCATTGCAGAGATGTCAGTAAGTGTCCCCTTTGGGCAAGTGGAAGAAAAACTTCTGCAAAAACTGAGTTAGTTAAAGGACACTTGTAAATACTGGGGCTGGGGGGGGAAGGGACTAAGAACACGTAGGGATTTTATTTTCAATTGGGAACTTGGAATATTGAAAAAAAAAAAAAATAAAAAATACTGCGATTGGATTTTACAACTCTTGTTGAGGAGAGAACAACATGAAACTACCCATGTTAAGAATCTCAACTTGTGCCACTAATTCAGTCTACCTGGGATGTCCTGCACTGGCTCTTATGCAAACCCGTAAGGCGACTGTTACTGATGGTGATTGTTCACACCCGGAGGACGACTGATCTCCAAGAAATACTGTTATTTAAAGTACCACAGCATGTGCTTGGTAGTGTAAATTTGATTTCTGCTTTTCATTTCTTAACAACAACAACAACAACAAAAAAGAAGTTGGTGTCATTCAAGTGGACCACGCACTGCATTTCTGCCTTCTTAACACGTTTTGTTTTGTTACATCTTACATTATGCAGAACTATTTTTGTACAAAAATTGTTTAAAAATTATTTATGCAATGTTTGAATGCATTACCAGTGTTTTGGTTTTGATTGCCAATTTTTATCTTTACTTATGGTAGGTGAGAACTTAACCTATACTTCGTAGACAGTATCTATCTACAAACGTGCCCAGGTCAGGAAAAGTAGGTTAATACTTTCAACTTAAAGCATGTTTTAATGGAAGTTTATATCCTGCTTTGTATACTTCAGAAGTGACATAAGCATGTTGTGGAAATAAGGTGTAAATTATAGTTGAAGTAAAACACTTTGCCAAGTTTTATCTGTATAGAAATCACCTTTTTCTCAAAATTAAAAAAAAAAAAAAATTCCAATTTCAGCTTTTGCACATAGGAGGGTTTCACTCTGTAGCATGAGCTCTTGTACTCAATATAAAATTAATTTATACAGTGAGTCCAGCTGTAGAATAAATGGTCAAACGTAGTCTCTCTTTCTTTGAAGTGTGAGTTGAGTTCTCATTTAAGGTTTATAACATGGTTATTTCCTGATTGTAAAATTCTGCATTCATAAGTGCCATTGTTGTACTGTGTTGTTTTCGTAGACCTTCCTGATGCAGTTTTACCTTTGTTGAATTTGTATAAACAATTGTACAAAAACAGGTGCTGGCTCTGGGGGTTTCTGTTCCACTGCTGGGCTGTTCTGGCAGGAAGCTGGGACTGGGGTTACAGCTGGGTTTGCTGCTGGTTTCCAGCCCGGGGATGAGGAGAACAAGTTCCCTGTCCTTCTGTGCCCCAAGAAGCACTTGGACAGCACGTTGTCTTTGGTCTGTGCCTCTCTGTTGATAAATTCCAATACATCTTTACTGAGGAGGGAATAAAATTCACATATTTGCCTTTCTCAAGCTGGAGCCTGCCCAGAGCAGTCTAGAGGAACACTTCATATCTTAAGAAGAAGGTGAAAGCTTGAGCTGATTAACCCACAGCTGGGTAAGAAAAGAGACAGAGACTAAGAAAGCCCATCACAAATCTTTATTAAGCTTGTGTGGCTAATGATCAGCATGGAAATAACACAGGGTTATGTTTTTCTTCATTAGCTTACCCACCAAACAGAGACACCAGGAATTAAGTACCATTAAAAAGTTACTTCTAAAAAGTAAAGCCATGGAGAGGTTTGCTCCCTTCTGAAAAATAACCAGTGGTGTCTCCAAGCTGCATGTTTTATTTGGAGGAGGAGATACTTTCTCTTTTTCAAGCCAGCTTTTTCACCTACAAGCCAAGAGCAAGTGCTGATGTAGCAGAGGTAAGAGGTCTGGGGTGCTGCAGCCCCTCCCTGGCTCTGGCACTTCCCTATCTTGTGGGGAACACAGACGTTCTGGTGCTCACCAGCTAGGACAGCCTGGTCCCCTTACCTCTCTTTTTTTTTTTCTTCCAGTGAAGGCAGTCCCAAGCAGTTTGTTCCTGACTAAAAGCTGTTCTTGCTGTTGTCTCCTTGCCTCCTCCCTCATAGATACTCTGCAGGGACAGTTGACTTCTTGCTCCAGGAAGCCCCTCACCCCTTCTGCTGGCACTGGGTGGTTCAGCAGCCAAGGGAAGAGGGGTGTTAAGAGTGACTCAGCCTTGGCTGTGAGCCTGTGAGCAGGAGGGTTTAAACCAATACTGTGTTTCCTTTCCCTCTCCTCAGTGAAGCCCTGGGGGCTGGAGGTGACACTGTACATACATTCCATGTTAGCAGCAGGGAGCTGGATGACCCTGATGGGTATTCACAGTACGATCAGGTTGTCGGCACAGGGCGTACAATCATCACGTGTCAGGTTAACAGTTACCAGAGGCATGAGTGGATTGAGGACCACACTACCATGGGGTTACTATACCCCTTCTTAAAAAAATAGTTTATTCCTAAACTAAAAAAAAAAAAACAACACAACCCAAAACTTAGTCATTGTTATTTGGACACCACCTGGCAGAGCCCTGTGATGCGAGAGAGCTTTCTGTACATGTACAGAGAGTGGCCAAGACAGTCCCTGTGCAATGTCAGACATTCAGAAGGAAGCAATCAGCATAAAATGGATTGCTTAAGGGCCTGTGTGCAGGTACAGTTCATGGCAGTGCTTCCTACAGGCATATTTTATACTGTTAACACTGCTCCAGGGACAGTGTCAGAACAGTTACATTCTATACTGACATAAAAGCTGAATATTCAACTGATATAACTGTTGCTTCTAAGAGGCTAGACAAGGTAAGATGCTAGTATGGTCAAGCAGAGGTGGTGTGTGACCACTGGCCAAGTGCTGGGTACAGTCATTCGAGGTGATATTCTTCAGAAGAGAGCAAGAACTGCTGTAAACAGTTTGACTCAAACAGTTTGTGGATTCATAAGGCGAGTCAGGCAGCGCTGTTCCTGTACACAAGCGTCGTGTCAGACTGCCCCACTGCCACGCTCAGTGTGCTATAGAAAAAAATGTTTCCCAAACACCTAGATCCTGCTGTTCAGAATGTTATTTGTTGAGAACTAAGAAGCTGACTTGTGCCCCAGGGGCGGGCACTCCTGCAGGGATGACTGTAAAATCCTTTTTTGGTCTTGGTTTAGGATTTGAAGACGTGCACGGCCCGTACAACGTACTGGCGGCAGATGGGGCACTCGCTCATCCTCTTGCCACACTTGGTGCAGGTGACCATGTGGCCACACTCCAGCAGGACACAGTCAATGACAGCATCCATGCAGATCCGACACAGGTTGTCATCGTTGTCATTCAGCTGCATCTTCTCACCCTCTGAAAGCAAGAGAGAGGGAGGGAGGTCATGCATTCCAGCCCCGGAGAACCTGTTAAGTTCCAGTCCAGGCAACCACTCATATAGCAGAGAGATAAATCAGCATGAAGTAGTGCTGCTCCTTGTACACTTCAACCTCTAGCTAAGAATCTTAATTTCTTCAAAGAAAAACAAACTAGAAAGCCCCTGAAGTGAACATCCAATCCTTGGCTTCATTCTTTAACTTGAGACCTTTTTAAGTTGAGAACATGATGCCTGTGAAATAACCACCTGCGTTAAAATTCAGCACGTGTTGGTTTTCCATCACTCAGCTTACCTTGTCTGACAGGATGGTTTCCTCAGAAAATTAAACACAGTAATAAGGCAGACTGAAAAGTGGAAAGGTTAAGTTGGCCATAAAGATGGCAAAGCTAAAGAAAAAAAACCTGTTCAGATGCATTGCAAATAGAAAACATACCCATCGATAACCAAATGTTCCATCAGACCATTTTTGGGGAAAAAAAAAAATTATATATATATATATATATATATATATATATATATATATATATATATATATATATATATATATATATATATATATATATATATATATATATATATATATATATATCATAATTTAAAAGCATGATTTCAGACTGGGTTTCAGTTTTCATTTATGACCAAACCAAGAGTCTGACTTAAACCAAACTTTGACTAACAGTCCCCTTGCCCTTGCAATCCTTCTCCACCCCTGTTAGCTGATTATTTCACCCAATTACTACAGTGGCTGCAGTGGCCCTGAAGGGCTACAAAGTTTTCCAGCCACCACAGTCCCCTGTTCTTTACAGCCTGACTCCTGGGTGCAGCCATGATGAGCCAGGCAGGACTTTTCCAAGCTGGTAATGACATAAAAAAAGTTGTTCCTCAGCTGGTCCTTTGTGCACAGGAACCAACCAGTCAGAAGAATACCAGTCACTGGGCTGCAAGCCACAGAGCCACCCCATTGTGGAAAGATGGACTGAGACCCAACCACTTGGGCTTTTGCCACTGTAACTTTTAATTCTGCACCACAGCAAAAGACCTGAATTGCTCTGGTCTGTTGACAGCTACTGAGCTGCTCTCTCACTGATGCCTTGTGAAACCTAATAAAGGCCACAGAAGTGCCAAGTTTCACGTTTGCTGAGGAACCGGTTCTCAGTTGTGCAATTTTACCTTCACTGTGAAAGCTGAGCTCCCAAAGCTTTGGAAAAATGTCTCAGAAAACCCAGCACAATCCTGGAAAGCTGCATTTTCTCACTAAAACAATGTTCAGCTACTCTAGATACACCTTAAAACACACTTCCCAGCTGCCTCAGCTGAGCAGACCGAATGAGATACCAAGGCCTGTTGTCAGAACCACATGGAAACCAGAAAACAAGTATTTTCAAGAAAGTGACAGTTAAGTAGGAACCTACGTGTCTTGTGGTTCTCTTCACTCTCCCTGTACAGTCTGCTCACTTTTTCCACAAGTTCCCATTTTTCACAGCATCCGGAGTAGTTGACAAAATTACAGGCCAGTATTTCCTTCAGCTGCCGAACACTCAATCCTTCAATGTCTTCCAGACTTGAGATATCAGACAAAGATGCCCTCGCTCGTTTTCTGGACAATCCAGGGGTCTGAAACATATCAATGGTCTGTTTTAAACTGTCCTGCTGAGTTCAGATGTGGTGCTACATTAAGCTTGGCTGAAGTTTTATTATTTCACAACAAGCACATACGGGTATTCACTGCTAGACACTCCTAGTTCTGGAAGAACTAGAGTGGGATCATGAATGCTGATGGAGATCTAAACACTTCAGGGTGTCACATGCCAAAAAATTAATTCTTTGGATAGTTCATCTCTCACCTGCTCTTCTGCACTTTCTTCTTCTTCGTTATTTATGGAAGATGTTTCCGTTTGTCCCTGTGTACAAAACGAAACTCATCAGGAACAAAATACATTATCCCCTCATATTTTCCTCTGTACTGAACTGCTCACAGGCAACAATGACACACTGAAGTTTCAGTTGCTTCCAGTCATCAAATTAAGTCACCTCTAAACCCTAGTTTAAACACCTAGTAAACCCTAGTTACTCTAAACTAGTAATCTTACCTGGTCACCTTTCTGTGTCCAGGTGACAGATACAAAAGGCTTTTTTTCCTGCTGCCCCAAACCGCACCAATTGATACTTAAAATATTTTAAAAACAATGATACACCATAAACCCCACGCTAATTATTGTACCCGTAAGGCTGTTCCACTTCCTGTGCTTCCCCTCCTGTTTGCAAGTTCTCCTTGGGACGACACCGAAACGGACATAGAAAAGGGATGAGTAAAAAACCCCGAAGTCTGTGAGCGTGAGGAATGCAAGCTGCTAGCGTCCATCCCCTCCTCTGCCCCCAATCCGTGGTGGCACAGCACAAGATCCACCAAATCTTCCTTCTCTCTGCAGGTATCTGTTGGTATGTTTCTGAGAATCAGGTACTGACGCAGATCCTTGACTTTCAACCTCATTAACTGAGGCCGCTGAAAGGCTGTTTCCTGCAGCAAGTGACAAGTGGAGCATCTTCGGAGGTTCTCTTGGGAGACTGAGCAAACTGAGCAAAAATCCTTCTTGCAGTCACAACACACATGCTGAGGAGAAAATGAAAAGCATTCAGCTGCATGTCACAGAAAACAAATCCAGACCCTGCTCTTTCCTCCTCCAAGCTATGTAATTTACTACTGATCTTTCCACCACCGATTTGGGCATCATTTTTAGGGTTTCAGTCCAGAACACTGCCCCATCAGCCAGTTGTGCAGGTGTTCCAAGGGAGTCCATCACTTTTGCCAGATGATTTGAGGTTTCGATGAAAAAACATTGGGAATAAACAAATGAATAAAGCATTCGAGTTGTAGTATAGGCAAGAAATAGAACTCAAGGTCAGGCAAATGTATGGTATGTTAAAAAACTTGTGAAGATACTAAATATCACTCGCTCTTATCAGTAAAAACTGATATAATCCCCAAACTTTAAAGAACATCTTGCTTCCTCCATTGATTCAAGGAATTCAAAGTAGGCCTTAAATGTGATGAATCACATGGTGGGTAAACAGCCCCCAATGCCCAGGCATCACTTCTGAAGAGAGCTTTGTTCAGTAGCCTCACTACAACACACAAAATCTCAAACAGGCAAGTCTTTCAGCAGTGATTTTAGACATCCATCCCATCTGCTGTAGACAAATCCAAACTTCTCAATTTTTTCAGGATTTTGGTGAATTAAGATGGGCTTCAGAAAAAAATCCCTACACAACCCTAACTTCAATGAAGTTTTTGCCACGCAAACAACAGGACACACAGGAAGGGGAAAACTGAACACACAAACAGAGAAGAGAGGCTTCACTTTCAGCCAAATGAGCTGCAGGTCACTGAGTGGACAATATCATGATGCTGGACAGTCATGATACACAGAAATAATACAAACTATCTCAATTTTATTTATCTGCATTAAACCCCCAACTTGCTTCCAAATGAAGGAGGAGGTTGCTGGAGTGCAATGGTGTTTAAGACAACTACTCTTGGTTAGGAAACAAAATAACACGAGTATTTCACAGAAGCTGTGATAATACATTGTCAGGTTTGAGCCTTTCTATCATCTGGTTTCTTCATTCCAGTACCCAGCCACTCCTGTTTGGTATCATCTTCAAAACCAGATTTGTTTTAATGTTCACAATTCTGAAGCTAAAAGACTTATCTTACAAATTAGAATCTGCTAATTTTTAGGTCAGACCGATTCCAATGTGTCACTGATTAATGAACATCAGACCTCTTAACTTCTAATCCTGCCTGACATTAATTTCCTGTGACCTCAGAATAAGGCATTTACTCCCTTCCCTGGCTCTCTGCCTGGGGTTTCCTTATCTACAGGAAATACACACTCATCTCCCAGCGTGCCTACAGATTAGTTTGTATGAGTAGAAACATTATTAATAGAGAATACTCACTTTTTTCCTAAAAACTGAAAAGGAAAGTCCACAGGCTTTGCAAACGATGTTAGTGCCCGCTGCGGCTGGAGACTGATAGGCGGAGAAGTCTGTGTTTGGTGCGAATCGGAAGGGGCCAGCACCTCCCCCAAAACCAGCCTGCTGACCACGGACGGCCCCGGTGCCCATGACTTCATTCAGCAATCCACAGCAGGAAGCCCACATGGAAGTAGCTCCCGCCTGAAAACATTCACAAAGCAGACCAAGGAAATGAGTTACTGAAAGCCCCGGTCTTCACTCCATCTGTCATCATCCCCAAAGCATGTGAGTGCTCAGAGCACCAGGAATTCAGCTCTCCACCGGCTGTAACTGCCCAACAATCTCCAAACCGGAGTAGGTAAGATTTGCTTCCCAGAGGCTCATTTTCACAACTCCTTTTCTGACAGAGTTCCCCACAAAAAGGGTCAGCAATTGGAGGAGGTAAAGCAGCAGCAGAGCAAAGAAGAGACAACAGGCAGTGCTAAGTGAGGGGCAAAACCTGAAATGATGAGAGGCAGTAAGACAACAAGTGGTGACAATTAGTGCAGACCTGTCCCAAGCAGGATCTTCTCCAGAAGCCAGCCAGCTCTTATATGACTCACAATAAAAATCTCTCTTAAAAAAAATGCTTCTGGGTCTTCAAATTAACTTATCTTCATTAGAAACTACCTATGGTCCAGTCTCTCCAAGAGGGAAATGTTTTTCCTGACACCTCTGAAACTGCTCTTCTGTTATCTTACCAAAAGGTCTGACAAAAAAATAACTCTAAATGAACTTATTCTGTACTGACTGCATTTCAACTTTGAGTCATACAATCAGATTTCAAAACACAACAGAAGATTGCAAATGCATAAATAAAATGCTGCTTTTTGTTCCTGAAAGCCTTTGGCACTAGATTCCCTATCAAAAGTGCAAATTCTACTTAAGGTCGGAATTTGGACTCCAAGTTGTTCAGGTCACATGTTTAATAACTGTCATGTGGCTCACTGAAAGCTACTTTAAAAAAAAAAAAAAAAAAAAAGCAAAGAAAATTGCATCAGGTTCTTTCTGGAAGGAAGCTGAGTGGTATGACTTCCTTAAAACATAACTAACTTTTTTTTTTCCTTTTTCTGGTTAGAACTGGTCTGTTTTTCATTCCAGCACGGCTTTTTTTTTTTTTCCCTTTCCCCTCCAAAGCATGAAGACATAAAATAATTGCTTTTGAGACTTGTAGTTTTGGCTGTGAAACCTAAACCAACCAGAACATGCATTTTAGCTCAGTAATGATGATTCATTAATTCCTGTAATAACTAAACTGATTTCTGTATGAAACTGCACATCTCCCCTGAACCAAACACATTCCTGTTATGTATGTGGGAACTTAACACAGTATCTGGGGCTATACCAGAGCCTCTTCTTTCAAACCACAAAGGGTAAGAAGAAAGTCTTCACTCTGCTTTAAAAAGAAGCCCTAAGAAACACGTTCAACAACCTTCATGTAATTGCCCCGAAGTGCAGAAGATCAAAAGCATCCCTCCAACCTACACAGACCTGGTATTTCACTTTTACAGGGTCATTTTGCTTCTCAGCTGCACAACAGGCAACACAGTGCAAAGTAACAACAAATGAAAGTGCAACAAATGAAACTCACTGCTGTAATTTCACAGGTATTTCAAGAGCAAAGTTCAGGCCAGGCATAATAAGAAACCTCCATGCTGTGGGCACTGCACACAGGGGAGAAAAATCTTCCTAAGCTTCCTGCAAAGGGAGTTGCAGGGGGATGAACTCCTGCAGCTCTCCCCTGAGCCCCAGCCAAGGCACAGGCAGCGTGTGGCTGCACTCCCAGAGACACCGTGGGCTTGGAGCCTGCCTGGCCTGTCACCAGGCTTCAGTGACAATCATTAAACTATCACCAAACTGTGACTGGGTTTCTGATTCTCAGTGATAAACAGATCAATAAGCACATCAATATTCATTTTTCCCTATAGAAAACAAGCTCTGCATAATTATCCTAGTTTATTAGGCATGATTAACTTTTCAGAAGTAAATTACACACAATGATTTAATCTAAGAGAGTTCCAAGATTGAAAACTTGGGACTTCAGAAAAAATATTTTTTCTCTTCTTAAGGGGAAGTTGTCAGTGGCAGAAAGGTAGTTTTGTATTTGTAAGATTTAAAAACAGCCTCATACAAATAACAAGAAAATAGAGCAAAGAACCAAAAGGGTCTGACTGAGTTCAACTTGTTTCATTCTATTACTACGTTTTTTTCAGGGGGTCACCGCAGCAGCAGGACACACAGTGAAGGGTGTAACACAGTTGCCATCACAACCCCATCGTTTAACACCTGCTTCTCTAGATTTATTTTATTCAAAGCCTGTAACAACTTTTCAAACCTCACCTTCAACTCTAAATGAATTATACTTAGGGAGTTTTTGTTACCCATTTTGGATACAAGAACACTGTTGCTATCAAACAATAAATCTCTTTACATGTGCTGCCAAGCATTCAGTCATTTTAAAGCAAAAAGTAAGACCATGTGGGCACCATTAATCTTCTCCTTAACCTAAGTCAGCTCTGGATTCTTCGTGCACTAAGTGTCATCAACAGATAATTGAATTACACTGTCTAGACCCTTCATATTACTCAGTAAAAGAAATCAGGCCACACTAAAAAGCACCAAGACAAGATACAAATGTGACATGGTAAAACAAAAACTCCCTCAAGAATTTGTTAGAATTTTGACAATTTCTGCAAATTGTCTTTCCAACTACATCACTCAGTCCTGCCATATTCTCACAAGCTGCCATCATCTGTCTTCCCTCTCCACACCCTATGTGCATCCTATAGGGGCAAAATACTCAATTCGAACAACTTTGCTCGTTTTCTGGCAACCTGATGAGAATTTCACTTCAGAAAGACACCCGCCCCACGAAGCTGGGAGGCTGCACGGCTGCTCCTGTGCAAGCAGGATGTGCTTATCAAAGCAGGCAGACCAACAGCTGAGCAGCAGGAGGGATTTTTTAATTTTTTTTCCCCCCGGTTGAAATTTCGCCTTTACATCCATCCTGAGGGGGTTCTTCAGGGATCGAACACCCCTCGGAACTCCCCGAACAGGGTCACCACAACCCTCAAGCCCTGACCCGAAAGCACAACGACAACCTCAGACGCGGAGAAGCTCCTCTGGGGAGCGGGACCCCCATCCCCGGCCGTACCCCTCCCTTCTCACCGGCCCGGCGGGGGCTGCCTCCCAACCACCGCCCCCCTCACAGGCCCAACCCCCCACACGCACCGCCCCGAGCCCGGCTCCGTCCCGTTCGGAGCCCTGCCAGCACTTCAGCCGCCGGCAAGGATCGGCCGCGGAGTGTGGAGACGGGCGGGGTCCGGGCCCGCCTCAGGCGGTGGCTCCAGGCCCTGCCCGGCTGCTGAGTCAGTGCAGGGCTCCGGGACTCCTCGCAACGCGATCCGGGAGTCCCACGGTAACGGGACAGGCCCCGGGAGGGACAGCGATCGCGGCCGGGCAGTGCGGCCTGAGGCGAGGAGGAAGGAAGGGAGGGGCGGCCCGGCCCCGTCCGGCCCACCGGGGTCCCGGCCCCGTCACGCGTCGGTTCGCCCCCCTCCCCTCAGCGAAGGAGAAAGACGCGCTCCCAGCCGGAGGACACCCCCACCCCCCAACTCCACCCCTCTTCACCTTCATGGCCGCTTCACCACCGCCACGCGCACCGCTTCCTCCACCGCCCTCGCCTCAACCGGGAGCCGTCGGCCGCGGCGACTCCCGGTGCCACCGCCCCCCCCTCCCCTCCCCTCTCCGGCCGAGCCCCCGCCCCGCCTCACCCCGCCCGCCGCCGCAACGGGCCGCCTCACGGAGGGCGGACTTTCCCGCCGCGCCGAACGCTATTGGCTGATCGCTGTGACAGACAGCCGGCGGAGCCAATGGGAGCAGAGAAAACGCCTGTGTGCTGGCGGGGGCGGGAACGGAGGTTCCGCGGGCTCGGAGGGGGGGGGGGGGTGTTGAAAATACCCCTGAAACAGGGAAAAAAGAGGGCGGAGAGAGCTGTAAGTGCGTAAGTGATGATGTCACTGGAATAAGAGAGAAGTTTTACCTCATAGTTTCGCATTGGGTTGGTTTGTTGCTGTGCAGTTGAGCAGGCGCGCAGCCCTTCCTGAGGCCGGGGCGGGTGACGGGGTGCAGGGCTCGGGGCGCCTCAGCCCCGGGGTGGTCACAAGGAGAATGAAAATCCTGGGTCCTGTAAAGAGCCAAAGTGCTGATAATTCTACCCAACCCTTTGGTGGAAAGCTTTAAGTAACAGAAAATAAGGTTTCTTATTTAAAATTCCACTTTCCGCTAGCTTCTAGGTGCTGTTATTTCCTCTATGCTATGAGTAGGATACATTAAAAAAAATAATCATAGGTTGTAAAAAATTAAGGCTTTTAACCACTAGCTGCCATTTTTAAAACAGCAACAGTGCAAACTAACTCTTGAGGAAAGCTTTACAGAAGAGCTCCCAGGGCCAAGAACAAAGGAGGCAGTTGCCAAAAAGAGGAACAGACAAAAGCAGCTGAAAATAAATTTTATCCAGAAATCAAATTTCCCCACACAAAAGGTTGCACACGCTCTTTAATAATTTCTGCAGGCTGGTTCTATTTTTGGAGGAAGTCAGATGCAATAAGTGAGTCAAAAAAAAGTAAGTATGTAAATTGCCATGAGAATGGCACAGCCTTGGCAGCTTTAGCACACTTTGTGCAGCTGAACTTCTGGATTTGAACTGACACCTCATCTTAATTCAATAAGTAATCTCTTTTTGGAAATGCTTACATTCAAGAAGCTCATAATGTGCTATGAACTTTCACAAGATTTAATAAACAAAACGTCCCTTTTTACCCCATTAATAGCTTGCCATTTTAGTCAAAACAACTGAAAAATATAGTAGAAAAGCCTGTGAGTACAATGTTGGAACAAACAATGGCAAATTTCCCACATTTCTCATGCAAGAGGTTGCTCTGAGACATCTCAAGAAGTATCAGTACACTTAGTTTTCTTTAAGCTTATGTGTCACTTAAATTCTGTCAATTAAGAGGGTCATCCCTGAAGAGATAAAAATCACACAGATTTATTTTATTTTTTATATTCTAACATTAAAACATGTGAGCTCCTTGTGCTGCATAAAAGCTCAGTCCCACAGATGAGCCAAACTGAGCAAAACCTAAATTTTTTTTCCTTTTAGCTCTGCTGAGGACTTGCCAGCAAGTGATCCTCCCAAACACAGATGTTTCAGGGACTAACGTGGGCCTGAGAGAGCTGAGATCTGGTGACTGTGCTGGCAGCTGCACTTGCCATTCCCACCTTCATTTGGGCAGATCTTGATGAATCACATTCCCAACATGTGATTCCAGATCACTTGTGATGGATTAATGTGTCTAAATTGTAACCACGTTGATTGTTTTTAAACAAGGGACTCCACGGGCTGCTCTGAGGCTGAAAAGAAGCATTTGCAGAGGCTCTGTTAATAAAAGACTTGCCCTGACTGAGCCTTCAGGATTGTGCCAAAGAAGCATTAAAAGATTTAAATCTATTAATGCTAGATGTCCCCTTTACTTCTGCCTTGAAATAAGGAATGGTGGTGGCTCACTGGAGCTGGGAAATCCCCCAAGGTTCTACACATCACAAGAGAGTGAGGTAGAGAAGTGATTCTCTCTGGGAATATGAATTTGGTTCTGATGTGACTAGTTGTAAAAAATTTAAAGTAATATTAAAAAAAAAAAAAAAAAAAAAAAAAGATTAATCACTGGGATTTAATTGGAAATTTCAGCATTAATATTTACAGGGAGAATTTTTCTAGAATTCCTGCTGCATAGCAGTGCTCTGGAGTTGCCTTTCAGGTTTTCAGACAGCAGAGGCAGCACTGCAGGGGGGATCCCCACACCCAGGCAGGGGACATTTCATGCTCCAGATGCTCAGGTGTGTTACTGGGGGCCTCAGCCTCTTTTAGGCATGATAAAAGATGACTTTTTCAATTGCACAGCCTAATCTGGAATTTACAAGACCAAAATCATCTCTTGCTGCTTATTTTGAGGGCTGTTTTTTTACGTGTGTGAGTTTATTTAAATATTCTGAAGCCACAGCACATATTGAGGGACTTTGGCAGCGTTTGCACGTTGGCTTCAGAGCACTGCACAGAAATGTCAGGAGCAGATGTCTCTTATTTCCTTTTTTTTCTCCAAGTTCCACACACATCAGCTGCAGCTCAGCCTTTATCTCGTTTCCAGCCCCCCCCTTCCAAGCCACTCAGCCATTTCAGTGTTTCTGCCCCAGCCATCATTATTTATTTTCAGGAAATGTCACTAAGTTGACCTTTATAAGGTGATCACTGTGGTTGTTGCACATTTGTATTGTAGGGTTTTCTGTTCAGCTCTTGTTCAATGAGTGCTAAAGTTCACTGAGGCCTAGGAAGCCATCAGTAACTGTGCCAGCAGCAAGGAACTACAACATTTAGTTTCTAAAATATAAATATTCTAGAAAATTACTCCACGCTTGGTTTCCCTCCTCCTCTCATCACCCCCAGGATGAATCAGGAGGAATCATCCAAAACCCCCAGGGACAGGCAGATGTAAATTAACACTGAGTTTTGTTTTGCTCTCACTTACCAAAAATGAGAACAGTTATAATAATTGGAGTGTTTTCTCTGGGAACATAATGTCTTAATGAAGTATTTCAACCAATTATTGAGAAAATAAAAACTGATGTGTGGAACGAGCCCTATCCCAACACAATCCATTCGTGAGGAATTCCATCAAGGGGAGTGAATTCACTTCCCAGTCCCCTCCAAGGAAACGCTCTCATCGGGGCATGACCGCTCTCCCCCTGTATCCCAGAAAATCCTTTCCTGGATTTTTCCATGGCCGAAGTTCCCGAGCCCTCCCAGGCCACGGTTTTGGGGGCTGCCCCCCAGGGGCAGTGGAGGCCATGTCAGTGGAGCTGTGACCAGCTGCTGGGGGGCCGGAGATGCCAGGCTGTGTCCGACCCACACAGCCACTGCCCGCAGCTCTTCACCGCCTGTGGAAGCTCGGAGCATCCCCCCGGTAACGCGGGGATCCCCGCCGCCCTCCCGCTTCCCCCCGCGGATCCTTCTCACCCCGGAACGTCTCCGCCGAGCGCTGCCCGCCCAACCGGCCCTTCAGTGGCGTCGCGCAGCCCCGACTCTGATTGGCCGCGGCGGCGCCCACGTGATTGCAGCGGCGGCGGCGATTGGCCGGCGGGTCGGGCGGGTTTCCCGGGAGACGGCGCGGCGGGCGCCGCCATGGCGAGCGTACACGAGAGTCTGTACTTCAACCCGATGATGACCAACGGCGTGGTGCACGCCAACGTCTTCGGCATCAAGGACTGGGTCACCCCGTACAAAATGGCGCTGCTGGTGCTCCTCAGCGAGCTGGGCCGCACCGGCACGCAGCTGGACCTGCTGGAGCGGCGGCGGCTCAACCGGCTGCTGCTGCCGCTGCTGCAGGTGGGGAACGGGCGTGAGCCTGGCCCTGAGGGGAGGGAGGGAGGGAGGGAGGGAAGGTGACCCCCGGGGGGGCGTTTGTGTCGTGGTGTGTCGCGATATGTCGCTCTCCGTCCCCAGGGTCCTGACATGCCGCTGTCGCGACTCCGCAAGGCCATCGAGGAGTGCTGCTCGCACCTGGCCAGCTCTGTGCACATCAGGTGAGCGCCGGGGCCTCCCCTCCTCGCACTTAAACCGGGAGGGCGGGCTCGGGGAGGGGGCTGGAAGGCACTGGAAGGGCCCGGGGGAATGGAGGAGTCACCGTCCCTGGAGGAATTTAAAAGGCGTTTGGAGCTGGTCCCTAAGGACAGGGTTTAGGAGCTGACTGTGGTCAAAGTTTGGGCTGGATGAGCTGGGAGGTCTCTTGGAACCTAAAACATTCTCTGGTTGTGTGAGGGCCCAGGGCTGCTCTGCTGCAGGGGGCTGAGGAGCTGCTCCCATCCCTTCCCTCCTGGAATTTGTGTGCTTGGTGTTGGGAAAGTGAATTCTGTGGAAGATGAGAAAGCTGGGGATGTGCTCAGCATTATCTGTCCCTGCTCTGAGATCTGTGAGGAAGTGCTCTGAAATGTGTAGATGTGCAGTTTAAAAAGTCATGAGTTTGGAGCAAAAAGTGCACTTCTGCAGTTTTCCAAGTCCTCACAAACAAGTTCTGACAGGAGCAGCAACCAAGAGCTGAGGCCATCTGTTCCAAACCTCCTGTGGTACAGAGGAGCTGTTTTCACATGAGCCAAGTCACTGAACAGCAGGAGTTAAAGCTCAGTCTATTTTGGGTGCCTGATTGCTCTGCTAGAAGAATGTCAGACTTTTCTAATTGTTCTCTTTATTAAAAGAACTTTAAAAAGCCAAAGAAAAGCCTGATTGTTACTTGGCTTATTATTGATATGTTTTGATTTGGCTGCCGAGTAGAAAAACCTTCTGGGCCCAATAAATTCACTGCCATTTGTTTGTGTTTGTTCTTCCACCTATACCTTAAATAGAATATTTTAACTGATGCATGATAGGAATATCTTAAAAATGGGGTTTTCTTTCCATGTTTAGGTTAAAACTGATGGCAGAAGGAGAACTGAAAGACATGGAACAATTTTTTGATGACCTTTCCGACTCGTTTTCAGGGACAGAGCCAGAAGTCCATAAAACAAGTGTAGTAGGTAACTGCTTGTTATCCATAAGCTACATTTGGTGGGAAATCTGTCAGCTGAGCTTCTGGTTATTATGATTTCTTGTCTCTTCTCTGCAGCAGCAGCCTCCCAGGTGATTGTCATGACTGATGTTTCCCTTTGCAGGTTTATTTCTGCGCCACATGATCCTGGCATACAATAAACTGTCCTTTAGTCAGGTCTATAAACTTTACACTGCACTCCAGCAGTACTTCCAAAATGATGAGAAGAAAAGTGGAATGGATGAGAGTGATATGGAGCTGACCAACACAGAGGAAATGGAGGGGAAAATGGAGAAAGAAGAACTTGATGCACCTCTAAGGTGATACTTTGATTTTAAAGTCTTTCCCACTTTTTAAAGAGAATTAATCTTATTTCAGATTAGCTCTTTGCACATCAAAGTCAACTTCAGCTCAAGGTTAAACCTTCCGAACTCCACGAATGCTGCAGACAGGTCCTGTGCATGTCCTGTCGCTGGTGACTCCGAGATGCAGTGTACACGAATCCTTGATTTTTTGAGCCCCATTCCCGCCGGCTGAGCGCGGTGGCCTCTCCGTTTCCTTGGTGCCACCGCGTGGTGACATTTGGAAGCGGCACTGGCTCTGCTCGGCGTCTCCCAGAAGATGGCGGTGCCCCCTCCTGCTGGCTCGGGGAATCAGAGGCTGAAGGGCAGGATGCTGCCTACGGTTCCCTTCTGCAGAGCCCACTGCTGAGTGGCTCCTCTGGCTCTGCTCGAGTGGGATGTGAGAAAGCTGTTGGAGAGGCTGCTTCTGCTCCCAGGGAGGAAAGATTGCTTGCTAAGGAAAAGTTAAACTCCATGGGTTTGGTTTCTCCTTTTGCCCAATAGAAGGCTCACCTTGATTTACATAAAAAAATGAGAAGCAAAAAGTGAAGCTTTTCACCTACTAAGCATCTGCTCTCCTGTAAGAACAATCCCCAGAGCATTTTGTGTATCCATATGTTGGAAATGTATGTTCTGAGCCCTCCTGATAAAAGCTTGGATGTTCTGCTGCAGCATGAGTCAGTCAGTTAGCAGCCTGGGCAGCCTGGCTGTGTGCTGGAGGTGTTGTCTTTCCATGGGAAACACTTCTGTCTGTTCTTGCACAACAGCTGCTTTTGGGGGTGATGGATGTGGCCACAGTGCCAGTTCATTTCCTTGTGACTGTCTTCAGGAGAAAGGAAAAACAGCAAAACCATTGGAATATGTCAACTCCAAATTTTTTTACTCTGCTGGTCTTCTCTGGGTTTTAGATCTATTTAGGGTAAGATTCATGTGCAGCCCAAATTCTGCAGGCTGAAGACTACAACTAAACTGTGAAATCACTTGGATTCCTAACTTGGATGTAGTAGATTTTATTCTTTATTTTCTCCTTTTAGTCTCCTTTTATAAAGTAGAAATGTGGAATGTCTGATAAAATGTATTGTCCTTCACTGCCCATGTTTCTAAATCAGAGTGCTTTTTATCAGGGAAGAAGAGATATCTTGCAGTGGACCTCTTTCCCAGAAACAAGCAGAGTATTTTCTTTCCCAGCAGGTATGTTAATTCTGGATACAGTTGAGTAAATGATCCATAACATGGATTTCACCCTCAGTTTTGTCCATGGTGTCAAATAAGATATTTTCTTAGATCTGTTGGTTGCTCTCTTGCTTGTAGTTGCTCAGTGTGAGCACCTGGAGCTCAGGGTGTTCAGCTGGACATGCACACCAGAGGATGATTTTGTTTCTGAGGAGGTTGCTTCAGCTCTCACTGCTTCCCTCAGATTCCATGTGCAGCTGTGTTGATTATTCCAGCTGCTAAATACAAAATACACATGGGCACCAATGTCAGTAAATGCACTGCCTGCTTATGATATCTTGCTAAGAAAAAAAAACCTCAACCCCACATCATTAAAAATGTGTATGAGATGTTGTATAAGTTCAAAGTTTCTTCTCAGATCCCCCCAGCAACTGGGCACAGGTGTTCAGCTGATCAGTAACTGGCCCTGGATTGATTTGTCTGCAGTTGCCTCCAGCAGAAAGACTCAGCACACACACAGATGCATCTCTCAGTGGCCCCAAAGGCCCCACAGGCTCTCTGTTCCACTTTCTAAATAGTGTATTATAGAGGAAATGGGATGTTTAGGTGGGTTCTGAAATATGAAGTCTTTTTATTATTCAATATTCAGTAATGCTTATTCTGGTAACTAGATTATTGTAATTTTTATTAATAATCTACTTGCTATGGATTTTATTTTTTTTATTTTTCTGGTTTTTAAAATTTTTTTTGGTGAGGAGATGGATGTATTTCTAGTGAGTGTTCCTTTGCATTAGCTCTTCAAAGAGAAACTGAAATGGAATTCTTGAAATACTTTTACACAGTTCTTTGGATGAGCTTTTCTTTTACTTGGTCTCCCTGGTCTCTGGAAAGTAAATGCTATAATTCAGTGTAGAATAAAACTGCCACTGATATTTCAGTGTCACAGAGCTGTTACAAAATCATCTTTAATGCTCTCTGCAAGTAGATAACAAACTGACAAGTGTGTATCAAAAGGCATTTGTGACCCTCCAGATTGAGTTACTTATCTTACTTGTAGTTTTCAATCTTTATTCCAGGCTTCTTTATTAAAGAATGATGAAACAAAGGCTCTTACTCCAGCATCTTTACAAAAGGAATTGAACAACTTGTTAAAATTTAATCCAGACTTTGCTGAAGCAGTAAGTACCTTTTTCTTCATCCAAAATGGTTGTAAAGGGATTTCTGATCTCTAGGATGGGATTATTTGGGAGCAGTTTATTCTGTATTGAAGCATAAGCAGATGATAGAATTGTGACTGCGTTGCATGTAAATGTTTAGTAATTCCAACTGAAACTCCTGAAGGTACAGAAACCTTAATTAAACCAAGTATATCTGGCTTTATGCACAGATATAATCCTCTTAATTTTGGTGGGACTTTGAGTGCATTCTTGCTGAACTAAATCTAAAAATTATTTCCTTTATGTACATTTTCCCAAGAAATTTCCGACCTTGTCCTCCCACAGTTTAAGAAACACCAATAAATGCAATATCTGTTGGGTTTGGTTACTGATGCTCAATTTACTTCTGGTGCTTCATAGGAATTTATACTAAAAGCAGCAGGCAACTCACCTTGAGAGCTGCTTCCAGACCTGTGCTGGGAGCATTTGCCTTGCTCCTCCACAACTTATTCCTGAGCCAGTCCCATGAGTTCCTAGTCAATTCTTTTCTGCCAGTAACTCTTCTCCCAGTAACCCTGGGCTGAGGCTGACAGGATTTTCCTTGCTCTCCTTTGGAGATGTATCCTCAAAAGTGCTTCTCAGTGTCTCCCTGAGTGCAGACACAGTGGGAGTGATCCCTCCATCCCCCCTCTTGCTTAGTGTGTAAATACAGGGATTCCACACTTGTAGAGGTCTCAGACTGGGTGGGATAATTCTGGCAGCCAGACCTTGGCTTGTATGACACCACATGGAAGATCCTGTCATGGAAAACAGCCAGTTTTATCCAGGATTTACAGAAATTCTTCACAGGTAATACCAGTAGTGCTGCAGCTTCTCATCAACCACTTTCCTGGCCATTTGTTTTGCACTGCTGAGGCACTCAGGAAGAAGATGCACATTAAAACTTCATTCTAATGGTTCTGCCTAGTTAAAACCTCTTTCCCTTTGATTTTTAGCATTATTTAAGCTATTTGAACAGCCTCAGAGTGCAGGATGTCTTCAGCTCAACCCACAGCCTCCTCCATTATTTCGACCGCCTGATTCTCACTGGAGCAGAAAGCAAAAGCAACGGGGACGAGGGTTATGGCCGGAGCCTCAGATACGCTGCCCTCAACCTGGCTGCTCTGCACTGTCGCTTTGGTCATTAGTAAGTTACTACATTGTATCACCCAGCTGAGAGTCCTCCTGTTGCATCTCCCAAGGGCTGATTGATAGAAGTTTTGTTCATTCTGAAAATCTCGATGTTCAGGAGAAGGGACTTTCTCTAATGTGATAATAATTGGGGTTTGGGTTTTTCGTGGAATCTGGACTTGTTTTGGTTAGTTTTTATTTTGTTCCCATAATAACTTAGCAAGAGGAGAGGAGTGCCTGTGTTGGGTTGCAACTGTTTCCCTGGTATTTAAGTTCTTGGTTGCTACATTTCCATGACCTCAGTGGACGTGATTACCTATTTTCAGCTATTTTCTCAAGAAAGAGGGCTTGTTTTTCTCTTAACATTCAAATCAGCATCGAGCTGATGAAATGGAAAAAGAATTAATTATAAAAAAAAGCAGCCAGCTGAGCTCTTTTTAATTTTAAAATGCCATAGGGGTGGGTGTTACTTTATTGACAAAGCTGCCTTACCCATCCCCATATGTGGCTTCCATTTATTGACTGCTGCCTGGCTGCATCATGTGAAAGGACTGGAGATGGGAAGGACATCTGCAGCATGGGCACTGACAGCTTTTTCTACACAGGCAGATACTTAATGTTGCCAGCTCAGCACATCCTCTGACAGCCCCCTGAGGGGGTTACACAGTGGCTTGCAGATGCCCTCTTGCTTATTGCCCTCAGGACTAGAATATATTGCTGCAGTGCTAGGAGGAAAGTAGAGGCTTTCTCAGCAGTCTATCAAATCAGAATTATCTCCTGAGTGCAATATGCATAACTTAGATCAATATTCCTCTCTATCCTACTGCTGTATTTTGAGCACTGTGGGAATGCTGATGTGTTCTCCCTTTTTTTGCTGGTAGCCAACAGGCTGAACTTGCTCTCCAGGAAGCCATCCGAATTGCACAGGAGTCTAATGACCACGTTTGCTTGCAGCACTGCCTGGTAAGAGCTGTGCTGAAATGGAGGTTCACTCCCCTTTCTCTGTCTTACCTTTTCTCAGGGAGCTGTTGCAGAACTGTTTTTACAGCAGTACCTCAGCAAATGCTTCAGGATTTAAAACACAACTGTCCAGCAGTGGGGTGATGTTGCTCCTGGCAGATGAGTCTCCCAGAGCCCCCAGCTGTAGGAAGATCTTGGGATGGTTTTGTTACAACTCAGGAACACTTTCTTAAGCAGAATTTGTGATCTCAGAGTACAAAGATCTCCCCTCCCAAGTTTAGTCTTGTGTGTTTAAAAGATACAAAGTGTGTCTTAAACTTCCTCTCTATTGTCTGTTGGATTCTTAAAGAGTAAACAGCAAACAAAAAGGAGGAGGGGAAGACTTAGGTTCCTCTGTGTTTTCTTCTGTAATTAACATTAATTGTTATAATGAATTGGCACAGATGGTATCACACTCCTGAGCTACTGCTTGCCACAGGTCACTGGGTTACAGGTTTTGTGTGCATTGCTCTGAACCTCCAGTGCTGCCTGCTGCCACACCAGTGTCCCAGCCCAGCTGCACTTGTGCAGCTCCTGCTGTGCAGCACTTGAGAGAAGTTTCCTTCATAGAATCATAGAATCATAGAATCCTAGGGGTTGGAAGGGACCTGGAAAGATCATCTAGTCCAACCCCCCCTGCCAGAGCAGGGCCCCCTAGAGTACATCCCCTAGGAACGTGTCCAGGTGGGTTTTGAATGTCTCCAGTGAAGGAGACTCCACAACCCCCCTGGGCAGCCTGTTCCAGGGCTCTGTCACCCTTACAGTAAAAAAATTTTTTCTGATATTCAACTTGAACCTCCTATGCTCCAATTTACACCCATTACCCCTTGTCCTATCACTGGTCACCCCTGAGAAAAGCCTAACTCCATCTCCCTGACACTCACCCCTTACATATTTGAAAACATTGATGAGGTCACCCCTCAGTCTCCTTTTCTCCAAACTAAAGAGACCCAGCTCCCTCAGCCTTTCCTCATAAGGGAGATGTTCCACTCCCTTAATCATCTCAGTAGCTCTGTGCTGGACTCTTTCAAGCACTTCCCTGTCCTTCTTCAACTGAGGGGCCCAGAACTGGACACAATACTCCAGGTGTGGCCTCACCAATGCAGAATAGAGGGGGAGGAGAACCTCTCTTGACCTACTAACCACACCCTTTCTAATGCACCCCAGGATGCCATTGGCCTTCTTGGCCACAAGGGCACATTGCTGGCTCATGGTCATCCTCTTGTCTACCAGGACCCCCAGGTCTCTTTCACCTACACTGCTCTCCTTCATGTCACATTAATTCTCAAGACTGGTTTGTGTTTCCAGTGAGTTTTTTGTGCATTCTGTGTGATCAGAGAAGCTGGGAGTGCTGCAGCCACTAACTGTTTGCAATGATATTTTCATTTTTCCCCTTGCTAGAGCTGGTTGTACATCTTGGAGCAGAAGATATTTGACAGCTGTGTTCTGCTGGAGCACTCTGTGAACAAATCTTTACATTTTGGGTTGCCGGTGAGTCCCACACCCTCACCCTTAACTTTGTGCTAGGACAAACACATGGCAAGAGGAGTGGGCACGATGGGGTTTTGTGGCTGGTCTGTTCAAAATAAGCAACTTCATTTAAACAAATGTATTTTAACACTCCAGAATCTCCCTACTTCTAATATTTTTACTCTTCGTGTTAACAAACCAGAGTTAATTGGTTTAATGCCAGTGTCTTAGTGCAAGGCTTACTGGTTTTCCTCCTTACTTGTTTGTTTTTCAGGCAGAGGAACTCCCTGTGGTTACTACCCTGGCCCCATGCACCATTTTGGCCTCAGGCCCACAGTGCAATCTGCTGGTGCTCAAGGGAGGTTCTCATGCCTCCACCTTCCCTGAAATTCAGTGCTGATTGCTCTGGCAGGACTTTGAACTCATGTTTACTTGTTCTGCTCTGTCCCAGCTGTGAAATCTTGCAAGGCAGCCCACCCCTTAGATAGTTCTGTGCCCTGAATCTGTTGGCTCCTAGTGTTTAGTTCTATCTTCTTTTTGCAATCTCTTTGTTAAGAGAACTGTTCTAAAAGAAGCTAAATTGCTGATTTTGGGAGATGAGAGCAGACGTGGCCACTTGGTGGGGAAGGGGAGGGCAGGCTCTGTGTTTCCACATATTTTTTCATTAGAGGTACAAGTCCTGTGTGGAGGAGTAGAAATTACCTTTCACATCTAACAAAATGGGATTCACATATGTGTGGGTGTGCATGAGTGGGTATTTTAAGAAATGCCTGGAGCACTGTTCCTTTGTCTGCACTGAGTAACATCACACCTTATTCCTTTGGGGTTCTTTTCTTCATTTAGAACCCTTGCAATTTGCAAATGTAGTGTACTCTATTGTCTTTCAATGCTGATTGTTTTTCCCCTTCTCCTGCCCAGTATCTTGCTTCCCTGGGAATACAGTCCTTGGTTCAGCGAAGAGCTTTTGCAGGAAAGGCTGCCAACAAACTAATGGATGCTTTAAAAGATTCTGATCTGCTGCACTGGAAACACAGCTTGTCAGAGCTTATTGATATCAGTCTAGCACAGAAAACTGCCATTTGGAGGCTGTATGGCCGCAGGTATCTTGTTTCTTTTGAACTCTGGGGTTAGCTCAGGGTACTTGTTAGCACATTTTGGGTCATTTATATAGGTGTAACAAGTGACTGTCCCTCCAGTGCACTGAAACAAAGCAATCAGACTGGGATTTGGTACAGGCAGAGTGCAGTCATTTCCATTCTCTTGTGCTCCTTTCAAACTCACACTGGAGAAGAGATTCACTTTCCATGTAGCAGCAGCAGATGGTACACACATTGTTCCTGTGCCCCCATTTTCAGCATCTCTGTGGTTAGACTGTTGCAGCTTCCAGTATGTACTGCTTGATCTGCCTGCATAGTCCAGAGTTCCTGGACTCAGAGCAGGTTCCTGGACACAGAGCAGGTTTTGTTTCATTTTTTATACAAGTTTTCATTTCAGAAAATGTTGTCACAACAAGATCAGAAATTAAAAATGGTGGTTGGCTGTTGCTTGAAAGCTTAAAGATGTTTCTCTTGCACAAGCACCATGGCACTTCAACAAGCCCAAACATTGCTGAGCATGAACAGTCTGGAGGCCGTGAACGTGGGTGTTCAGCAGAACAACACTGAGTCCTTTGCTGTAGTGTTGTGTCACCTGGCTGAGCTACATGCAGAGCAGGTGAGGGTTGGTTTTTTTTGTAGCTGGTTGCACAAAATGTCATTTGGGTGAGAGGACGTGTGGGAGTTACTGACAGAAAATGTGAGGCTTGGCTTGTGCTTTGTTCTGCCTTTTATGTCTGCACTGGGGGCAAAGAAAATAGAGGGGTTTTGCTTAGCAAGTTCTTTCCATGAAGGTTGTGTTGAAATAAAGGGGAGTGGTGCTTACCCCAGTGCATGTTCATCAAGTGCTGTTTCTGTGTTTCAGGGATACTTTGCAGCTGCTTCTGAGATACTGAAACATCTTAAGGAAAGATTTCCTCCCAATAGTCAGCATGCACAGGTAGAATATTTATAATGTAGCCTGTAAATGATATAACTATTATTCAACAGGATCTGAATTCCATGCATCTGAATTCTTCCCTCTTTATGCTTTCTGCTACACGATTGCCAATTCACTTGGCTCATGACCTCACTGGAAGCTTAGTGGCAAAGACTGTTCTACAAGAGCATGAAACAGGTGCCTCTGTTTTCAGTCTTTTGAGACATCTCACTGTAGCCTCCTAAGAAAAACCTGTTTAAATAGGAATGTCCTAATATACATCTTATTAATGAGCACATGTAGGAATTAAATGCTCTGCACTGGTTTGGAGCTTCAACCTTCTGTTTCATTAGTGCTGCTTGTTTTGATATATTATAGACCAGAAATAACTGAGAGAATGAGCAGGTTTTTGTGTGACTGTGGGAAAGACATGAGTCTGTAGGATAGTGTTTACACTGGAGTGTTCAAGATTCCATTAAATAGTTTGTGGCTTCTCTTTTCTCTACAGAATAAGCCTGTTTCCAAGCATTAGTAAGGATTTAAAAGAGCTTTTTAACTTAAAATGCAGTCATATAGGTGATCTTTAGAAATATTAATCCAGAATAGATTAGTTAGAACATTTCCAGATCCAGCTAGAACATTTCCATTGGGGGCATTAATGTAGTGAATCCAGAAACTGGGCAGTGGGGTTAGTTGTGTCTAGACATAAGATATCCACATTAAAAAAAGTAAATTCTAGCTTGGAGATAGAAAATAAGGTGGCACAACTACTAAAACTTGTTCCTGGATGTTCTTTGTTTAGCTCTGGATGCTGTTTGATCAGAAAATACAGTTTGAAAGAGCCATGAATGATGGCAGATATCATACAGCAGATTCTCTTGTAGCAGGAATTACAGCACTGAACAGCATTGAAGGTGTGTACAGGTAAGAAACCAGGAATCTGCACACACTCCAGGTGTGTCCCCTGAAGGTAATGAAAAATTTAACAAAATGATTGTTGGCAGTCACCTGTGCTTACATGTTCCTCCCTTTCCAGAACTAATTACAGTCATGGTGTCTCCCCTTGTAGTGCTTATTCCATGAAGAGTATGTCCTGCAGTAACAATTTCTGGTTGTCTCTCTGGACATTTTAAGAACTGGAATAGCACTGCTGAAGTTGGTGTTATTCTAGAGCTGTAGGTGGATTGTGAGAACACAAAACCCTTCTTCAAAATCTGCTGTGGTACCTATACTTGAACCTAAGCACAAAGCAGAATTTTATGTCAAATAGCTTGGGATCTCTGCCCTTCTCTGAGCTCATCTGTGTCCCCGATTCTAGAAATGGGACAATAGGATTTTTCTTTCACCTTGATGTGTTCTTGTTTCTAAGTGAGAATGACATGTCAGAAATAGTTAGGGTTAGAACTTGTTATTTGGTGAGTATGAAAACCAACTTAGTGATAAAAGCAATTTCTTGTTAATTTTTCAATGAGGCAAAACACCCCAAAACAGCCAGTGCTGGTAAGCTGGAAGATCAGTATTCAAGCTGTGGGACCTGATGCTTGTCCTGGAACTGGACTGTTTGTGATTTCTCTGATCTTTATGTGTCCTACTCAGTGTCTGTGTTCAGGGTGTTCATACACATCCCCTGCTGCTGTGGATTTGGGTTTCATTTCCCTGTTCTTGCTCTTTTCCTGTCACTGTCCCCTTGTTAGCTCAAGCAAATTTTAGCTGCTTTACCCCCCTACCTGTTTTTCTCCCAGATAATTGCTTGTGCTTTTTAGCTTGCATGTCTTCCCACTTTTGCTGCCTTTTAGGCCTTTGGTTTTGGCAGTCCCTTTTTTCTATCTGAAGCTGTTTTATGAATTTGAGCCTTTCTACCTGTGAGTTGCCCAGATGGTGTCTGAGATGTCTGTTTTTCTCCCTGCTGGTGTGCACATCCTGTGTGCACTCTGTCTGGATGTCCACAGTGACAACTAACAGAGGTCACAATATACAGACTTATTTTACTCTGTTCTGAAGAGCAGAATTGTATCTAAAATCAAAAATCAGATCAGTGATGTTTTCTTTCTACCACGGCAGAAAAGCCATTGTATTGAAAGCCCAAAATCAAATGTCAGAGGCACACAAACTTTTGCAGAAATTGTTGGTCCACTGCCAGAAAATCAAGAACACAGAGATGGTGATCAGGTAAGAATGTTTCATTTTCAGAGTATTAAAACCACTTTGCAGTGATTAGAATCAGCCATTTCAATTGTCTGTGTGCAGACAATTCACTAGTCTTCAGATTATCTCTTTTGATTTGGAGATTAGAAAATAATTTTGTTTATCAATCCTGGTATGGAGGAATCCTCGGAATATTGTAGTTTTTAATGTGGAAACTAAAAGGTATTAAACTTATTTTAGATTTCTGTGAAGGCTCATGGGAAAAGGAAATGCTGCATCCAAAATAAATAGGAAATAGAAATTTTGGTGTGTAATTGTACGTGGTGCTGACCTTCAGAGTAGTGACAGTGCTATTTAATCTTCCATATATCAGTGGCATCTCCTCTTAGGGGTGTGATTAAAGTTTATGCAGTAATGAAATTCATAGTAAAAGCAGTGCCATCATGGATGGAATAATTGTTTGGGAAACAAGTGGACATCTTTCATCAAAAGAAAACATTTGTAATTTTTCCCTGTTTTGCTCAGTGTGCTGCTGTCAATAGCAGAGCTCTACTGGAGAGCTTCCTGTCACACCATAGCATTGCCTGTCCTGCTCCAGGCTCTTGCCCTCTCTCGAGAATACAGTCTCCAGTACTTGGCTTCTGAAACTGTGCTGAATTTGGCTTTCTCCCAGGTATGTCTGATCTGTGTTTTCACAGGGCTGTAAGGGCAACATTTATTCTGGGGATCCGGATGCTGGTTGTACTCCTGTGAGATTTAAGAGCACAAAATTGTTGAAATTAGATTGGTGATTCTGAAGAAATATATTCTAAATGTAAATTCTTCTGAGGAAATCAAGAGAAGTTGAGTTTCCTGTCCATCACTATCATATGTAGTTACTTATATACATATATACACATATACACATGCAAGCATAACTTGGCCCAGCCTTCATTTATCCAATTATTTTTCCTGCTACTATTTTGGCTTTCTAGTAACACAGCTTGTGTTAGAATCACAAGTAATGCCTGTAATGGAGTTAAGTTATGTGGTTTATTCTGTGCTGGCAAGAGATGTGGTTGTCAGCACTGACTGGTGGAGGAGCCATGCCTACTTGTTTCAGAAGCAGCTCATTTCTACTAATAAGTTTTGTTTCTAAAGAAGATTATGGGAAAAAAAACCCTACTACAGCCTTGTCTGTAGTGCATTGCATTATTAGAAATAGATGTGGCTTATATTGGTCTTCTCAGAAGAAGCTGCTCTGGAATCAGTGGATTCCAGGATTAGACCAGCAAATGTTTCTCTTTCAGCTGATCCTTGGCATTCCTGAGCAAGCCCTGAATATTCTGCACATGGCAATAGAACCTGTCTTGGCCCATGGAGCTGTCCTGGACAAAGGCTGTGCCATGTTCTTGGTGGCCAAATGTCAGGTGGCTTCTGCAGCTTCCTACACTCCACAAAAGAAGATTGAAGGTAAGATGAAGGGGAGTGTTCCTCACTGAAACTCTGCTCAGAAGTTAATAAGTGCAAGCCAGTGTATATGCTGGAGTCCTGCTGCACTGTTAAAAAAGTTTAAATTGATACTGCAGAGTGTGTTACCCAGTTAGCAAAATCCATTTGGAATTATTCAACACATGCAGTGTTTAAAATGGACTTCTGTTTATCTGCATACTTGCACAACTGTATTTTGCAGCACTGGCTGAAGAACAGGAACCAAAGACCATGTTGCTAAGACACAAATTGTTTTGAAAAACTGAGGAATTTATAACTGGGCTCCTTAAGATTGAGCTGTATTGCTTGGAGTTGTTGTTGTGATATTATTTTAAGTATGACTGGCCCCTTTCTTCCCCAGCTTTGGAATCTGCTATCCTGAATCTAAATGAAGCCAAGACTTACTTTGCCAAAGTGGACTGCAAGGAGCAGCTCAGAGATGTTCTCTACTTCCAAGCCCGACTGTTCCACACCCTAGGCAAGACCCAGGAAAGGAACAAATGTGCCATGTTGTTCCGTCAGCTGCATCAGGAGCTGCCAGCACATGGTGTCCCTTTAATCAATTCCTTCAAGTAATGCATTTAAAGATGAGATTTGTTTGTTTTCCTGTTGTTACTTTTTTTTTTTTTCATGTCTTTTTATTATATTCAGTCATCCGTGTTTCAAACTGCCAATAAATCATGGCCTTCTATTGAAAAAAACTTGCACTTCCTTTGTAATGACTTGAGGGAAAACACAGGTTTCCACCCATCCCACTTTTATTCTGTACTTGAAATTAAGAATTGAATGGGGGAAAAAAAGAAAGGACTCTCTTGACTGCATTATAAACACACTGAGGGGAGCAGCACAGTCACGATGAAATAATATCTGTTCTTAGTAGTGACATTTTCAGAATCAATGCTGGCTTTATGAACACCAGGGTATAAAAAATAGTGGAAAATGCAGGCAAAGCTCCTTTGTGCTTGTTTTAAGTGGCACGGAATGGGAAGTCTCATTTAAAATATGTCCTTGCCTTTAACCTGTCTACAGTCACTGTTTACTCTGGAGAAACAGATGGTGCTGGCAGAAGGGAAAAAGAAGGATTCAGTTGGAGAGGTCTAACGGTGCAAAGTCCCCACATTACTGCTACCTGTGTCCTTGAGCAGAAAAGAGAAGAGTGCTGAACAAAAGCCCCAGCTCAGCTGGGATGTTCCTGTTGGAGATGTCCCTCTATAGGTGCTTCGTGTGAGTTACCTGCTCTGGTTTCACAGGTGAATAAACAAACTCAGTGTGGGATTCACTGACGTTGACTTCCAGCAATGACATCCTCATTTTGGAAGAAATGTTCACCTGGGATTTAGCGTGGGATTTCAAGGCAGTTGGGGTTGCACTTCTGTGAGGGTCAAACTTCTGTGGGTGAACCTTGGAGGTGAGGGTGCCAGTCCTTTCACTGTGTGACTGTGAACTTCATCAGTGTGTAAACATTTGGAGATAACCCTGCCAGGAAGTGCTGGATTAAACTGTGGCATCGTTAGCAACAAGAAAGCAAGACCAGACCTAAACGTGGCTCTGCTGGGTAAGGCAGGAAGAGAGCATCTCTAAGATACTATCAAAAAGAAAGTGGTCCAGTGCTAGTTCATGCATCTTATTCATTAGTGTTGCAGTGTGGCTGTTGGCAGATAATTAGGTTGTTATTTCTAATGCTGAAAAGTGTCCCATGTTCTCACCTGCCTTTGATGGCTTCTCCCATTTTACAGGTAGTGCAGAAACGATTTCTAAAGTGACTTTCAAGATCCTGGTCAATAGCTGCATTTATTCATAAAGCTCGTGTGGAGCTGTGGTTCTACCCCAGGGAGCTCCGTGGTGTAGAAGCAATGCCCAAAATGAGTCTCAGAACCAAATGAGGAAGAGGCTTTGCACCACCCGCAGCGTTCACATCTGCTCAAGGTTGAAGCTTTGTAAAGAGTCGATCAGAAAACCGCAGGTGAGCTCAGAGCAAGAATTGGGCTTGATGGGGATGTGCTCGGTAAGAGAACCCAAACAATCAGCACGGCTACAACCGGGGAGGTGTTTGCCAAGGGCTGGCGCCAGGCGGGGGAATTAAAGGCCGTGTCGGTGTTGCCTCTGTCCCAGCGCCGCAGGGATTCGTGGGGAATCTGGGGGCTCTGTCCCTGCGGGGAGCAGTGCGGGGACCCCCCCGCTGCTGCGCGACGAGGTGAGGCGGGGCCGCGCAGCGGGCAGGGGAAATATTGAAAATAATAACATTATATATATATATATCAACCCAAAACAAACAAAGAAAAACAAAACAAAAATACCACACCCCAAAAAGCGGCTTAGGGGGGGTGGGCGGGCAGGATGCGGCTGCCCGGGTGGGAAACCTCCCCTTCCCCGGGGCGGAGCGGGGCCTCCCTCCCTTCCTCCTCCTTCTATCCCTCCCTCCCACCTCCCTCTCTACCTCCCTCCTTCCCTCGCTGCTGCCGCCGGAGCGGAACCGAAAGCGAAGGCGGCTCCGGGGGCCGGGGAAGCTCCGGGGGCCGTTCCCTCCCACCGGCGGAGCGGCGCGACCCGCCAGGTACCGGGGGGGTTGCGGGGGCTGCGGGGGGCGGGCGGGAGGGCCCGGCCGGGGGATGCGGAGACAAAGGCGCCCGAAGGGACCCGCGGCGGGCGTGGGCGCCCGGGCCGGGCCGGGCAGGGCAGGGGATGCCCTGACAGCACAAAACGGCTTCTCCTTCCCACGGGGCTTTCCCGCCGGGCTCGCAGCCGGTCCGGGCAGGGGTTGTGGCCGTGGGGGACACACCGGGGCTGTCATTTCTCCATCCCGCTTCGGGGAGTTGCACCGCGGCCAGCCCGGGCCCGGCAAACATCTATCCCGCTCCCGCCCGGCGGGTACCGGTGGTACCGGGTGGGCCGGCAGTGTTCGGGCTGGGGGATGTGACAGGGCGGGGATGTCCCCGTGGGGCTCCCACGCTTGGGGAGGCGGGAGCCTGGAGCAGGGGAGGGGGGGGGGGGGGGGGAACGGACAGGCCGTGGAGTTGGGAAAAGGAGGATTTTGAAGGTTGAGTGGCTGGGAGAAGATGGAGGGGATGGAGCTGGGGGAGCAGCTGCGTGCAGGGGACAGGTCTCATGAGGAGAAGCCTCATGGTTGGGTGGCTGCAAGTGACCAAGTGTTGTTGGGAGGTGGGATTCAGCCCTTCGGCCACGTGTGCAGCGTGGAGCACCTGGAGGGAGCATGGACAGTAAGGACCAAAAGCAGCAGTGGGGTGACCATGGAGCTGTAGGCTGACCTGTGGGTGCTACAGGAGCAGAAACCATCCCTGGGAACGAGGCCAGATTATTTGTCCTTGGGGCAGGGGCTTTGTGGTGGCAGGGAGCAGCCAGAATTGCCTTCATGGTCTGTGACTTGAGAGGCAGCTCCTCCTCTCCCAGGGGAAGGAGCTCCAGCCCTCTCCTGGCCTCTCCTCATGACCACTTTGGTTTGGGAAAAACAGCAAAAAAACCAGAGCTCCCAGCCCTGAGAGCACTGCCAGGGGTGTCTGACCCACCAGCGCCGTGCTGGGCAAGGCAGCTGTTATCAGATTGGGGAGGTAATTTGGAGGAGGATTTGCTTCCAGCTCATCCCTAATGTCTTTTAAGTGGTGTTCACGAAGTGCAGAGCTGCTCTTCTTCCCTCTTGCGTGGGCATAGTGGGCTGGAGCTGGTGTTTGCAGGAGAGCCACTTGGCAGGGCTGGATGAGGCAGTGGTGCTCAGAGCTCATCCTGGCCTGTGCTCAGTGCTTACACACTTGGTTTGAGATGCTCTTCAAATGGTGCTTGAGGACTATTAAGTGTTATCACCAAGATTATAAAAAAATCTTGTTAAAGATGGTTTTGAATTCCTATTGAAGCCTGCTAGTGGATTTGGTGCCACCAGCCTAGCTTTGCATTTTTTTCCTCCAATTTCTTCTACTCTATGTTGGATGGAGGATCTTCCATTCAGGCCCAGGGACCCTGTGTAGGTGGGGATTGTTTCCAATTTCTTTTTATTTTGGGTGTTCTCTGACTTCCAGAGAAGCTGCTGGGATATTTTTTTTTTTTTTCCATTAGAAGTCAGGCAGGGATGCATTTGGTCTTTTTATACTACAGTGACTGGTATATTTCTGGCAAGGTTTGCCCTCACCCGTAGGAAGGGAAACGGTGCCCCCGTTGCTGCAGATGACACTGCTCTTGGCACTGCCACTTCCACCTCTGACAGTGACCAGAGAAAGCAAAATAGCCACTGGGCTCTGCCCAGCAAGACCCTATCTCTGCCCTGCCTCCTGGCCCCAGTTAACTTTTAACCTCAGACCTTCGGTGGTGGCAGGAGGAGGTGCCAGTAAAATCAGCCTCAGTGGGGGTGGTTTGTGTTCAGTTTTGCTATGAACAGCTTTTTTTTGCAGTGCCTGAGCTGCAATGGAAAGGTGGATGGAGGTGTTGATGCCACCAAGACTTACTCCTTTGGGAGGGTCTGACCTGGACTCTGTTTGACTTTGCTGGAGGGAAGGGGGAGGGAAAGGGGAGTGGGTGGAAGTGGGGGGGATCCGGAGTTACCACCCCACCCCATTTCCTGGGTAGACAAACAGCTCCAGGAAGGGAAGCACAGGTTGATGGGTCCATATTCTCTTATTTCAAACCTGTGCAACCAGCACTGCCTGCAAGGTGTCATCCCCTGCACCCCCCAAAACTCTGTGTCCCCATCTGGAGGTGGCCTCATCCCAGCAGGGACCAGGCACTGACAGCAGAGCTGGGGCGGGGGGGCAGGAGGTGGCTGTAAAAATCTCTTCACCCTCGTGGGGGGTGATTTCACTCCTGTTTGTTTCCTCTTAAGCCACGTGGACTCTGAGTGAGGGGGGAAAGCTGCTGCCAGGGTTTCACAGACCTCTTTTCATTTTAATATCCCTCTCCTTGCTGAATTAGATGCGAGACTGATTGCTTCGATAATCCTGCCGCAGCCTCTATGGGTTATACATGGACTGCAGCCAAAAGCTGTGCCAATAAATCATTCCTATACACCAGGCTGTTATATTTCCTGAGGATTTTGTGGGCATGTGCAGCTTGCTTTTACATAAGGATCTGCTGGAGTTCAGACCAGAGTGTGCCACTTTTTCTCAGGCAAGGACCTGGGTGGATCAGTGAAGCCGAAGCCCCTGGGCTTGCATTGCACTTTTTTAGGTTTATTCCCCCAGTTTCACTAATTTAATGTTGCCTCTGGGTGGGAATGCTGTTGTTCTCCTTCTCCTCAGCCTTCCTGTGTGTTTTTAAGGAGAACTGGTTGTGTTATCATTAGCAGTTGTCTCATGTCCTGCAGGGCTGTGTTCAGCAGCGGGATCCCACTTTTGGGTTTCTCTTGGAAGGTATCTCACAGGGCAGTTTTTGCAAAACCCCACACTTAGTCCCTTTACAAAGGGAAAAAAACTCCAGTTTTCCACCCTCACTGATGTCACAGTGGTGTTTGGGTGACTTTTAGCCTGTTTAGAGAATACAGGGAAGCCCGCTCAAATTAATCAGTCTTGATATGTTTATTCTGCTCAAGCCAATTAACTCCAGCCAGCCAGGGCATGCTCAGCTCTCGTGTGGCAGAAACCTCATAACTCAATTTTCCTTTAGCCCGACAAAGTTTAGGATCCACCCTTGGAAATTTGGATTCTGGAGGCAGCAGAGGATGAGACTGGGACCGGTGCTGTGGCCGGTGATGTTCCTGGGGTGGCTTCATCCCTAGATGATGTTCCTGGGGTGGCTCCATCCCTGGATGATGTTCCTGGGGTGGCTTCATCCCAGGACCACTGCTATGAGCTGCCTTTTTTGGTACAGCTGCAGTGCACAGGGAGGGTGGAGGGCATGGCATTCAGGATCAACCCTGGCTTTGAGGGATTGCTATTTATATGTGCCCACTGGCAGGGTGCCCAAAGCAAGCCAGGAAAATGGCAACTGGCCTCAAGATGCCCCCCTGCATGTTCAGGATGGGTAGGGGGGTGGGGGCTGCCTGTTTGTTTTAGTCCATTTTAGGAGTGCATGAAAACACGTGCTGGTGCCTTGGCCACCAGCAGCACTGGGGAGGTGAAATTTTGCAGCCACAATGCAGAGCTCTGGCTTGGCTTGGCCTGGCTGGTGGCTTCTGGCTCTTTTGCCCAGCAAATCCTCAACTGGGAGTGGATTCAGCCCCATAAATGTGGCGTTTCTGAAATAGTTTGTCCTTGTTGCTGTTCGTCAGCTTATTTATAGCCTTCACATCCCCTGTGTCTCTCTGCTTCGAAGCAGCAAGCGGCACAGGGTCAGCTTTAGCTCCAGGATCATCTCACTTGGGGAAGAAAGCTCCATTTTATAGGTTGGTGTTGAAAACAGGAATTATGCCACTGTAGAGCCTTGAGAAAGGGGGAGGCAATTTGATTTCTCTGCTTGACTTGCAATTTCTGCGGGGCTGATTCAGAGAGGTTGTGCTGTGGGTGCATCACAGAAACTTCAATGAGTGCAGCTAATTTTAACTGGGCACCTCAGCGAGGTGTGGGAACCCATCAGAAAAATGCCTCAGACTTTGTTCCTGCTTCTGGGCTGGTTTTCACAGGATTTTTTCGCTTGTTTTTCGTTTGCCTCTGTGGCAACTTGTTAACCTAGAAATTTAAACCAGCACCAGCATGAGGGCTGGGAAGAGTGATGGTTTACAACCAGCCAACCATCCAACTGCTCCGGGGCACCCAGTGTGTGTCAACTAACAGTTTTATCTTTTAAAATAATTATTTAATTATTTGATTTTAAAAAAGGAATATTCTTTGTTGCTAACAGAATTGTTTTCTCATTTATCCCAAGGCTCAGGAGTCTGACTTTTGCACAGAAGGCTGTAAGGAACACAGGGGAAGGCAGAAGACTGGCAATGATGAGCTGTGGGAGGAGGCAGTGAGCTGGTGGGGCTGATCCTACACCTCTGCTTGGTAAGCAGATCCCACAAACTGCTTCATTTTGGAGGTGTTTGGCAGATATCTGCCTGCTCCAGCACTGGGACCAAGCAATAGGGAACTGAATGGTGTTTATGCCAACATAGTGCAGGGCCTGATCCTGCCCCTGTAAAATAACCCTTTTTGGGATATTTCTGTAGAAATTTTTTAATTCCCTGGAGTGTTTTAAGTAAAGGGGGTGGCAGGTGTACAGCTCTGGTGCCATCCTTCACCCCCACTCCGGGTTGTACCATCCCCCTTGGGGTGAAGAAATTCCATCTGCAGACCATGGGGGGCACATCCCCCTGCCCGGGACAGCCCGGCTCAACCCCCTGTCTTTGCAGGAACATCTCCCCGTCTCAACGTGGCCGGGATGAGGCTGTGGGTCACGCCATGCCATCATGCATCCCCGGCAGCTCGCCCGCCCCGTGGCCCCTCTGTCGCGATAGAAGCTGCGGCCGCCGAGCACCCGGGGAGCCGCGGGTCCTCCCCCCGCCGCTGAGCCCCCGCCTCCCCGCCATGGCCTCGCTCATCGTGGTGACCGAGTACGACGCGACGGGGAGCGCGGGCGAGGAGGAGATGAACGCACCCGGCGAGGAAGGGTTTGGGGACGGCCGGGAACCGAGGGCGAAGCTGCATTTCTCGGGACGAAAGCTCTCCCTGCAGGAGCGGCCGCAGCCGCCCCGCTCGCCCGGGGACGGCACCACCGAGCGCTTCATTTATCCCTCCCTCCCCTACTCCCCGGTCACCTCCCCGCACTCCTCCCCGCGGCTGCCGAGGCGGCCGACGGTGGAGTCGAACCGCGTGTCCATCACGGGGCTCCAGGTGAGGGGGGTTTCTTGCTACCCGTTTACCTGGTTTGGTTTCCATCCCGCTGGTGGGAGGTGCTGAGATGTCCTGCTCCATCCTTGTTCCTGGGGACAGCCCTCGGGGACGTGGGGACCAGCAGCTTGGTGAATTTCTTGCCTTTTGTAGAAGCTGCCAGCTCTCGTGGTGGCATTTCAGGAAGCCGGCAGCGTGCCACAGTTTTCTTTTCTTCTCCCTTAAAAACAATAAAATATAAAATATGGGCTGCTTTGCCCATTAGAAATAAAATCACTCCGAGCTAGGTTGCTGGTGTTAAACCTCTCCTGGGGCTCTCCTGGCTGCAGATCCCCATGGCTGCCTGCCTGTTGTGCTCTCTCATTCCATCTGAGTGGTCAATTATTGCCTGCCCAGTCATTAGCATTTACAATTAGTTGTTTCCAAAGATGCTGATGTGTGGCTGAGCTGCCCAGGCCCAGCAGAGCCCAACAGGGAGGGAGTTGGCAGAGGAATTTTTGCTGGAGATTGAAGAGATTGGGGAGGGACTTTTTATAAGGGCAGGCAGTGATAGGACAAGGGGGAATGGTTTTAAGCTGGAAGAGGGGAGATCTAGGTTGGCCATTAGGAAGAGATTCTTCTCTGTGAGGGTGCTGAGCCCCTGGCCCAGGTTTCCCAGAGAAGCTGTGGCTGCCCCATCCCTGGCAGTGTCTCAGGTCAGGTTGGATGGGGCTTGGAGCAACCTGGGCTGTGGGAGGTGTCCCTGACCATGCCACAGGGTTGGAACTGGGTGATCTTTAAGGTCCCTTGCAACCCAACCCATTCTGTGAGATGAGATTGCTAAAAGGAGGAGGAGAGCAAATGCAAAGGGTTTGGTGGCTCAGACCTGTCCCCTCTTTCCCTACAGGACTGTGTGCAGCTCAACCAGTACAAGCTGAAGGATGAGATTGGGAAGGTGAATATTGGCCAGGTTTGGGTGGGACAGGAGGGATTCACAGTGGGAAGAGGCTGGGATGCCCATTTGCCATTGAGCTGCTGGGATGGCAGTTCCAGCAGCTCCACACAGCAATTCACCCATCTCCTTGCTATTCCTTTTCTGGGTGATGCCAAATGAATGCTATTTTTCTTATAAAATTAGTACTAATTTCCCCCCATTCTCCATCCCACAAAATGGGACATTTGGAGCTTTTTGTTGCTGGGGATGAGATACCAGGCCCTATACCCTGCTACCCCCAGCATCACTCATTACCTCCATGATCCTGGTGGGCCTGGGTCTGCAGAGGAACCTGAAGCTCAGTTTGGTCCTGTGGGGTTTTTTTGTTGTTTTTTTTTTTTTTTCTGGACTGTCCCTAAGTGGTCCCTGTGGCTCTGCTCCTCTCCAGGGTTCCTACGGGGTGGTGAAACTGGCCTACAATGAGGATGATAACACCTACTATGTGAGTAGTGCCATGTCCCCAGAGCCTCCAGTGGGGAGAGTGGGATGGAGGATGGAGACAGAGCCCCTCTGCTGACTTCCATGACAGTTCCATCCTGCCAGCCCCAAATCCCACGTTTCTTTTCCTCCTTCAGGCAATGAAAGTTCTCTCCAAAAAGAAACTGATGAGGCAGGCAGGCTTCCCCCGTAAGTGACACAGAAGCTTTAGGGTGGGAGTTGATTCTCTTGGGTGGGAGATGATGCTCTGGGTGGGAGATGATTCTCTTGGGTGGGAGATGATTCTCTTGGGTGGGAGCTGATGAGCTGGGTGGGAGATGATGAGCTGGGTGGGAGATGATGAGCTGGGTGGGAGATGATCTGAGGGCTCATTCCTAACTGGACCCCTCCTCTTTACCCTTCCCATAGGTCGCCCACCACCCCGTGGGGCCAAAGCTGCCTCTGAGGGCTGCCTGCAGCCCAAAGGGCCCATTGAACAGGTCTACCAGGAGATTGCCATCCTGAAGAAGCTGGACCACCCCAATGTGGTGAAGCTGGTGGAGGTGAGCACCAGTCAGCCCCTTCCCAAAGCGCACCCTGAGGGTGAAGAAGCCTGGGTGTGTGGGGATGGGCTTGGGTGGAGAGGAGTGACCACAGATGGACTGGAATGGTCATAGCAGGTCCTGCAAAGTCATCTTTTCCCTGGTTTAAAATGTTTTTTTTCCACTCCTTCATCCCAAAAGAGTTTTTTTTTCTTCCTGCCCGGAAAGAAAAATGCAGGGAATGTTTCTTCTTTGGAGGAAACAAGTACTGAGATGGGTTTGGGGGAGGATCTGGTGTTTCTGTGGGTTTTGCAGTGCAGTGGCCCTTCCTTCCACCTACTGACTGCGTGGAACAGCCCCAAAATAAAGGATTAAGGATGTGCTGGCAGGAGTTTATTTGGCTCATGAGTCAAACAATGCTTCCTGCATGTTTTAAATATTTACTTCCTCAAAGTGCAACTGTCTCTTTGTCCTCTTCCCTCACCCCCTGTGGGCAGCAGCTGGTGCAGAACTGAGATGGCTGCTCAATAAAACAATCCCAGGGTTTAATTTGCAAGTTCTTTTGGTGCTGTTTAATTTCCTTTCTCCTTCTTTCAACAGGTCCTGGATGACCCCAGCGAGGATCACCTGTACATGGGTAACTGCTCACTGCCCTTTAACATTCATGGGGGGCTGGGGGATGTCAGGGGCAAAGGATTCTCCCCATGTTTTGGGGCATCTGTATGTGAGGTTGGGTCTCTCCTCCAGAGTGTGTATGGCCTGGATGTGCTGGAGGAGCAGATCTTCAGCCTGGGTTCAGAAAGCAGAGAGGGGTGTTTTATAGTGCTTTATAGGCTTTAATCCTACATCAGGATGTGCTTTGCCAGGAGTGGCACCAGTGGTTTTGTGTTAAGTGTTTTTGTTCTCAGCTCTGAAGCTGGGCTGCTAGCAAGTGGCTTTGTTTCTTTGACCTTGCATGAGTGAAACATCACTTTTTTTGTTTTAAAAAAAATACATTGGTTTTAGAATCCTTGTCATTAAAACAGTTGCTTTTGTGCTGAGACTGCTTGCAGGAGCTCTAACCTGTAAGTGATCTGTAATCACCTTCTCTTTTTGTGTTTCAGTGTTTGAGCTGGTGAAGCAAGGGTGAGTATTGGATTCCAGATGTAAATCCATTAAGACATGAAGGTGAGATGGTTTGTGGCACAGCTCAGCTGCTTGAGGAGGGTGTGGGATGTTCATGGTGGGTTGGGTGGCATCTCCCCAACCCAGTAATAGTTGTGTACACCCTCTGTGTGCCTGTGTTTGGGGTGTGGGCTGTCACTGCCTGGTGGCAAAGCCCTCAAGGCCTGTTTTGGTGACTCCAGATGTGGAGTGAACTCCATTTTTTGTTGTCTTCACAGCCCTGTGATGGAAATCCCAACCCTGAAACCTCTCAGTGAGGACCAGGCTCGGTTCTACTTCCAGGATCTGATCAAGGGCATTGAGTACTGTGAGTCTGATGGGATTTCTTATTTTGATTTTTTTTTTTTTTCTAAACACCTGGGGCTGGACTTCCTGCTGGTGTATGGTGCTGCTTCAGGCAGCTCATGCTACAGCACAGGGGTTTTCGAAGCTGGTGCTGGTCGTAGTGTTGACAGAAAGGGTAACAGACTTGGAGGGGCTTCATGGCTCCTTTGTTGCTGCTGACTCTCTTGTTTTCCATTTGGCTGCAGTGCACTATCAAAAAATAATCCATCGGGACATCAAACCTTCCAACCTCCTCGTTGGGGAAGATGGGCACGTCAAGATTGCTGACTTTGGAGTGAGCAATGAGTTCAAGGGAGCTGATGCCCTCTTAACCAACACAGTGGGCACCCCTGCCTTCATGGCCCCGGAGACACTCTCAGAAACCAGGAAAATCTTCTCTGGAAAGGTGTTTAACAGTGATCTGAGAGGTTTGGGGATTAATCTTCCTTGCAGATCTAACTGTGCTTTCTTTGCTCTGCAGGCATTGGATGTCTGGGCCATGGGGATCACCCTCTACTGCTTTGTGTTTGGGCAGGTAAAGAGATGGATTTTTCAGTGGTCTGGGGGGTTGGTGTGTGTCTCCCACGTGCCAGGTATGCAATGGGATTTGTACCCTGCAGCCCTGCTTGAGGAGTCCAGGAGTGCTGAGGGGAGACAGGGATGTGTGAGTGGAAAGGGGAAACCTCTGCCACTCTCTCTGTGGATGCAGCCAAAAGTACTGTGTTTCTCTTTCCCAGGGAAAAAAAAACATCTATGCCAGCCAGATTTTTTAGGAAAGGAGCTGTTGTAGTAATTTGGTCATTTTTAGTAAAACATTATTTGCATTGTGTTTAAAAGAAGACGTTTCCCTCTAAGTGGCTCCTTGGTCTCCTTCAAACCTAACAAGATCTCGACGCCTGACGGCTCCCTCCCTGCTGCTTCTTGAGAGGTTGTTGCTTTTCTGATTGCTCTTTCTCCTCGTGGCAGTGCCCTTTTATGGATGAAAGGATCCTGAGTTTACACAATAAAATCAAGACCCAAACACTGGAGTTCCCAGATCAGTGAGTACACAAAAAAATCCCACCAACCCCAACCAGACCCTCAGTCCTTATTTCAGAGCTCCTTTGCTGTTTCTCAGGCACTGCCTGGGTGGGACTGGTCCTGCTCTGCTGAGGTTTTGCAAAACCCAGGCTCTGAACCCTTCTTTTGGCCCTCAGCCCCAGACAACTTCCTTTGCATTAAAAGTGAAGGCAAAGTCTCTTGGTTTGCAGCTGCTGAAGGAATGATTGAAGCTGCAGAGCTTTTGAGGGAAAGGATTAACCTCTGCCATTGCTGCCTGCTGGGTTTTAGCCAGGGTGGAGTTGGTGTCAGGCTCCCCCAGCTCTGTACATGTGGGACCATGCTTCAAATTGACCAAAAAGGGGTATTTTGCTTCCCTGGGAGATTTTGGGAGAACAGGCTGCACAGCAGCTGGGTGCATGACTACCCAGAGCTGCCTCCCTGCCAGGACTGGGGTCCAGTTCCCCCCTTCCCACTCTGGCTGGCACTGGGTGAGGAAGGGAAGCAGCATCCATCCCCTTCCCCATCTCCTCCTTCTCCTCTCTATTCCCCAGGCCAGAAGTTACAGACTTCTTGAAGGATTTGATCACACGGATGCTGGATAAAAACCCTGAATCTAGGATTTCTGTCGCAGAAATCAAGGTACTGACTCAACCCCCTGGTGCTGGCTGTGGCCTTTCACTTCTGTTTGTTTCTTCTTGCTTTCCTTTTGGTTTTTTTGGGAGTCAGTTTGATCGTGCCAGGCTAGGTCCTCCCCTGTGCCCAGGGCCCCTGGGCAGGTAAGTCCCAGCTCCTTCCCCTGCTCTGGGACCCGCTCAGCTTTGGGGCCTTTGGTGCCTACAGAAGTCACAGGCAAAAGGAAATCCCCTGAGCACAGTATTTCCTCTGCTACCAGGAAAGTACTGTGCAACAGCCTTTCGTAGGAGATTTCTGGTCCTCTGCCCCTGCGAGAGCCTGGAAGGGGCAAGAAGCTGAGAAAATGGAGACTAAGGTAGGGGGGAAGGATTGTGGGGGAATTGCTGAACCATTTTGTGCTCCTTCTGCAGCCACCCAAGATGCCAGGTGTGTGGGCAAGGAGAAGGAGGAGGTTTCTGCCTCGTGTAGTGGATTAATTTAGGTCCAAGACCAGGGCTTGGTGGGTCTCCCCATCACTCCTGCTCATATGTATGGTCTGGAATAAAGCACTCCTGCCTCTAGGTGCTGTCTCATCCGTAAGACGACTGTGAAAATATCTTTTTCCCTAAAACCCACTGAGATACCCATGCTGTAGGTCACCAAGGTGATGGCTTGGTGTCATAGTTGAGGTCTGTGCTGGCTCTGGATGAGCCACACCAGGACATTTTCTGCTCTGGGGTGACCTGCTGCTGTGGTGAGCTGGCTCGCAGAGCTGCACATCTCTCCCCTGCTCCCTGGTCTTTCAGGAGCACTTAGGGGCCATAGCTTGGGCAAGGAGATGCGTTTGCCAGGCTCGTGTTCTTTGGGTTACAAAAAAGAGGAAATCACTCCTGACAGGCTGTGTTATTAATTGAAGTTGCACCCTTGGGTCACCAAGAACGGAGCGGAGCTGCTGCCCACGGAGGATGAGAACTGCACCCTCATCGAGGTGACAGAGGAGGAGGTGGAGAATTCAGTCAAGCACATCCCCAGCCTGGCCACAGTGGTGAGTAGGAGGGATGCCATGGCCTGTGGCTGCACTCCCAGGTCAGTCCTGAGCAGCTGGAGGTTGCTGCTGAAGGGCAAAAGTGCTGGGCAGGGTTACAGCAAAGATTTTCCCTCTCTTGGAAACCAGCACAGCAGGGTGAGGTCTCAGCATCTTGCTGAGGGAGCCATCAGTGTGTTCCTGGTCTCCACGCTCGAGCTGGCTGCTTAAATATCACTGTGTTTGCACAGGGTGAAAGAGCCTCTGGTCCAGGACCTGCCCACATTAGGAGTGGATGTTCTGTCAGGCAGGAGGTCCTGCCCTGCTCTGCCTGTTTGGCCCTAGGGGCTACTGGAGCTTCCCAGGAGGGAGATTTTTCTGGGCCACAGTATCTGCCAGCCCCCACCTAGAGCTATTCTTGGTGAATTTATCTCCTCTCTTTTCAAGCTCATATTTTTATTCCTTGCAACCTGCTGCGTGGTGAGAACCACAGTGTAACCCTGCCCTGTGTGGAAAGTGAAATCCTTTTGGATTTGAACCTAATGATGTCTTTGGGTTCCTTCTAGTCCTTATTCTAGGAGAAACAACTCCAAACAACACCAAATGCAGTTCCCTGGCATGGCATTATCTGCCTGTAGACACCCAGGCTGTGATTTTTTTAAATATAGGTCTCCCTTTGAAGCATTTTTTCCACTTCGTGGCTTCGCCCACATCTGGCTCCGTTTCTGGAGCTCTCTCCCCCACTTCATTCACTGCCCTGCAGCAGTCTCTGCAACTGCAGATGTTAATATGCAAATGTGCCTTGTGCTGAAGAAGCAGATCTTGCTCTGAAGAGATCACCATCAATGAGGGGTTTTTCCCCGTTCTCCTGTTTGGAGCTGACTTTCTGTGATGCAGCAGAGGATGGCTCAGTGCTCCCAGCCCTGAAAATCCAGATGTGTTCAGCCCAGCTGAGGGCAAGTGAGCTTTTGCTGCTACTCTTGCCTCTTAAATAAGGCACTGCCTCTAGGCAGATCTTGTATTTCCCCATTTGCATTTGTTCTTCAGAATTACCCTCTGGGGCCTGGTCTCTCTGAATCCAACTGCAGGTATGAAGACTCAAGTCCCAAATTCCCATGGTTTGACTCTCACATAAAATGCCTTCCCCCAGGGGAGTCTCTGGGTGTGTCAGACACGTAAGGCTCTTGGTGCACATGGTGAGCAGATAAATAATCACAGAGGGATAAGAAACAATATCTAATGAAGCCAGGGGTTCCCAGGGTTGGACACACGTGCTGAGGCAGGGTCCAGTGCTGCTCATGTTGTTCTCTGCTCCCACCAGGAAATTAAGTTGTGGGATGTCTGGGAAGAACCTCCACACTTGCTCAGTTCCCAGCAGCCTCCACTTGCAGCTGATGCTTTGTGTTTTGCAGACAAACGGCCAAATTTTCAGCTTGGTGTTAGTAAACTTTCAGGCAAAATTGTGCTGGTTCCTTCTTTCCCCTCTTCCTTTCCAATGAATTCTTCTGCCAGGTAATTGCATGGAAGTGGGAATTTTTAGGGATGTAGTTATCAGTAAAACCTACTTCTGGGGGTGGGGGAGGTGAAGATCTTCCCAGACTTGGCCTTGCTCTCCTTTCCAGTCATTCAACCCCAGTGAGGCTTTCATCAGCTTGTTCAGTTCTTGCATTGTGGGTTTCAGAGGAGAGTACAGCCCCTGCATTAAGTAGCTGGAGACCTGTAAACCAGCTTCCTTCTGGTTGTTTTGGCTTTGGTTGGTTGGTTTTTTGTTTGGTTGTTTGTTTTAAAGAGACCTTTGGCTCCTTTTCACTGCTTCTCTTCATTACTTGAGCATGAGGATTGGATCTTCCTGTTGCTCTTGGGAATTAAAGGTGCTCTGATGAACTCCAATCTGGTCTTGCAGATCCTGGTTAAAACAATGATCCGGAAGAGATCCTTTGGGAATCCCTTTGAAGGGAGCAGGAGGGAGGAGCGGTCGCTGTCTGCCCCTGGGAATCTGCTGCCGTAAGTGTCAGCACCTCGGCCTGAAGAGGCATTTGCAGCTTGTCTGAGAATGCCTGCAAAGCACAGGAGGAGAATTTGAGGGGTTTTCTTTCCCATGGGGCCATGACTGGGATGCTGACACACCCCCTGTCAGACCCATGGGATGATTTTTGGGATGTGCTGTACCCTGCCCCTCTGATGGGCTGGAAAGCAACTTTTCCTGGCACTTCCAGTCTGTTGCAGGGGAGCTGGACACACACACATGGACTCAAAGTCCCAAAGGTCCTGTGTAAGGAAGGGGCAGGCCCTGGTGTCTCATTGTCTGCCTCGTCCTTTTCTGATGTGCTCAGCACCTTTTTTATTTCCCTTTAAAACAGGAAACAAGGCAGTGAAGATAATCTGAAATGCAACGATTTGCCTAACGTGGGAGAGGAGGAACTGATCTCATGAACATCAACTTTATGGTTCTGTTGAGCTACTCAGTCCAGGGCACGTTATCAAAGTGTGCAGCTGAGGATGGGTGACATCAACAGAGCCTACACCAAACACAGCATGACGTGGCACTCTCTCAGTATAATGCTGGATGCAGAGCTTACACAGCAGCATGTTTTAAGACATCCAACTACTTGCCATAAACATTGAACATCTCTGGTCACTCAGACCATTGACTTCCCGTGGGAAAGGTGCTGGCTCATAGCAGAGAGGTGAGCAGTTGAGCAGTGACAAGTGCTTTGCAAAAAAAAAAAAAAAAAAAAAAAAGAACAGACAAAAAAACACTCAAACAAAAATGCATTTGGAACTGCTTTTACCTGGTTTTGATGCCAAATAATTTCCGGGGACCAACACAGGGGTGTTGGGTGCCTGTCGTGGAGTTGGTGAGCACATGCAGAAGGGTGAAGGTGACAGTAAAACCCCGTGTGTGCACTTTGGAGAGTCCACCACCCACTGGAAATGTTGCATCTGTTTCTCGTCGTTCTGATTTGGTTTTAACTGACACCTTTTTATCTGCATGGGAACAAAGCAAAAAGCCACCTTTTCAGCTTTTTAAAGAATGCCTACCTTTGTGAGCCAAGTTGTACTCAACAGCATCTTCTGGACATACAGAAAGTGAGGTTAATTACCTTCTGGGGTAATTAACACCTTTCCTAGGGTCTTGGTGTGAGGAGGGCTTGGTAAGCTGAATATTCAGTGCATGAAAGGATAAGGTATTTAAGGGCTTAAGTTCAGTCTGAACTATTTTTGCTGCAGACACAGGAGTGGAAGGTGGTGTTTAGCTGAACTTGTTTTGAATAGCAGAGGAAGCACTAACAACAGTTTGTTTCTAAATCTTTTACTTGATCTAGGTAGATATATTATGAAATATAAAATTCAGGGTAAAATCCTTCACTTCCATGTACATTACATGGTTTACTACAATTAAAATAATACAACTTATGCTATTTTATAAGTATAGATTTAGGGCTTGCTTAGAACTTAAGATCTTAGGGAAATACTTAGATTAGCTAGTAATTTTCAAAGAAACTTTTGTTTTCCAAACTCTTAATTTGGATCTTGGGGCCAATGCTATGTATTTTTTGCAAGTTTCATTACCAGTAATTTGTGAATGCCTGTGGATCAGAGGCTTGTTAGTAAATTAAGTGTATACTTACTTCATGGATTGTTTCTTAAGAAGAGCTCTTTCACCTTCAGTCAGATTACTCTGATTATTTCGTGGTGCTTGTAAAAAAATAATAATCTATTGTGTGGTGGGAGAGACTCTGACACCCAAACTCACTTCCCCAAGTTCTCTGTGCTCAGTCACAGCTGGAGAATGGCAAAATGTGAGTGAGCTGGAGAAGAGTCAGGGTTTGCTTGGGGAAAGGGGTCATGGTAAGTACAGTTATTTTGAGGACTGAGGGATAGGAGGGAAGGTCTGACTTCTCTTCTCAGTCTGATGTGCTTGTGTGACCTTGAATAAGGCATTTAACATGGTGGTGTCCAGGACCTGAATGTCCCAGGCATGTAAGGGATTGCTAAGGCATAATTCTTTGCCCTGAGAAGGAAGGCACTAGGAGAGAGCTGAATATTTTGGTTAATGGTAAGAACTCTGCCTGCCAACCTTGGCCTTGGGTGCTCTGCCTTTGGGAAGTGTCTGTCCCCTTGTCTTCCTTGATCTTGGGCACTGCAAACAGCAGAGAGCTGAGGTCCTTGGCCCTGCTGCAGTCAGAGCTGGTGAGGAAGGGGCTTTGTTAAAGCCAGCACAGCGTTAACAAGCATGCAGGTGCCTACACAACCTGTCCCTTACATCCTTTTGGTCACTTGAAGCAATGCTCCCCCTAAATCACAATTTATTCCCATAACATTGTGCTGCTGGCCCCTCCTCAAAGCCACGGATGATGGTTCCTGGGTTTGGGGCAGTACTATGGAGTCTGGAGCCATAAGACATGCACTGTTTTCCTCCCATTTTAGTCCAAGGCTATGCCAAAGCCCTGCAGCTTCAGCTACGGGGAAAACCAAGCAGGGAACTCGGGTGCCAGCACTACTGCAGCTGCCTGCTCCCCTTTGCCCAACAGGACTGTGTGTGCAAGCAGGCAGCTTGGTTCTCTAACCTTGTAAATGGACTTGTTCTGCCAAAAAGGAAAAAAAAAAAAAAAAAAAAGGGGGGGATCTGATTATTTATTGCTGGTGAATAGTAATGTGCGTGGTGTGTTTTGTTCAAGGTGAGTTGTAGTGATGCTCTGTGCTGTGTATCTCGGGTTTGTGGTTTGTCTGCTGCCTAGTGAGACAGTTTACATTTACCAAACAGGTTTGCCAGGTGCACGTGCAGCTTCTAAACAGAACAAGCTGTGCCAGCTCCTCAGTGCTCAGCCACAGAGTCACTGGGCCCCAGATAATACCTTAGATCAGTGTCTTACGGCTCACAGGGTCTTGGTTTGGAAGCATCCTGAAGCTCAGCACTTCCCCAAGGTGCTCTGCAGAACGATTGTCTCTTAGTGCCAGCCCTGCTAAGGCTGCAGCCAAATGGAACATTTCTGAAAGAAACTCAATGTAGATTTATTTTTTTTTTCCTGGTGATCAGTTCTGTTGAAAACACAAAGCGTGGCTGTATGAGGAAGATCTATCTAACTGCATGCCCTGCTAGAGAAGCTGTACTGTATATATCACTGCTCAGTTCCCTAGCTGCTGTTCCTTAGTAGTAGTGCTTGCTCTCTGATAGTGAAGTAAACATTTTGCTTGTGCCTTGGAACTGGGCTGTAGCTTGATTTCCCCAGCTCCCTTCCTTTCAAGCAAGCCCAGTGCTGACTGTAGGCTTAATGCTGGGTACTAAGCCTTTTTGGCTCTGAAAGCACACAGGAAAGTGCTAAGGGGAAACCAGGTCTCTTGTCTTGGGTAGTTTTTCTTGGTGGTCCCCTCCTACCTATCAGGCAATCAATCTGTTTCTTTTCTAAGGTCTTGAACTATTGCTGATTTTTATACTGTTTGTTTAATGACCGAGGCTTGTGTTTCATTCCTACCCCTTTATTATGCATTTAACTTTATCAGGTGTATCAAGTTTAAATACTATGTATTTACCACTTTTAAATTATATTACCTAAGGATTAAAAAAAAACAACAACAAATCAAGAAACCCTTGTGTTTTTCCACACAGCTGCTCAAGCTTCTCTGTACAAGTTGAAATAAATGACATGCAACCAAAGCCAGAGTTAGTTGATCAAGTGGAACTGTTACCCTGTTGGACTGGTCTGTACCAAACTGTAAGAGTTTTGCTGGCAGGGGAGTCTGAAAGCACCTTCCTGGTGCTGACTGGCAGTGACTCTGGGTCTCTGCCATTCCTGGGGACCTTGGGCTAGGATGAGGTCACAGTGCCTGTAGCCACTGCCTACAGAGCCACCTGCATGCACAGGCTGGAGCACTGGACTCTTGGGAAGACACTGCCTGACAGCTCTCCAGGAACAGTTGTGTAAAATGAAGACAGTTCACTGCCTCTATCCTTCACAGGCCCTAGGGAAAAATAAAGCAAAACCCAGATTGTAGGACTCCATGAAGGCTGACAGTGATACTTTATTAAAAAGAAAGTAAATTTTATAGTAACATAAAAATCAGACCAAACTGAAACCATTAAGGCATCTACCATAGCACAATGGAACCAGACACTGGTTTGTCTCAGTCTATGGCCACTGGAGCTTGGCCATAGTAAATAGCTGCTGTAAATTGGCTGCCTAAATAGTAGGCACAGGCTCAGCTAAACATCACAATCCATCAGGGCAAGAAAAATGATTGACAAAATCAAAGAGTTGCTCTGCCAGGGTCAGGCAACACCTGGCAGGGGCCATGTTCACTGTAAGGAAGAATCTGTGCTTGTCACCCTGTAAGCACAGGGAAAGGAGGGCTGCCAAAACATGAGTGTTGGAGCAGTCCCTGGCCCAGGCTTACACCATGCAGGGGCCTGGCATAAAAGCACAACTGTTCCTGTGTGCTTAGTGCAAATAATCTGGAAAGAGAGCAGACAAGGAACAGACCCAGTTCTCTTAGGGGTTGGCTCCAGCCTACCAAAGAGTAATGAAGAAAGTCCCTTTCTCAGGTTTGTTCCCTCTTTTCTTCCAACGAAGAGGGGATGGGTCTCATGGCAGGGTCAGTGTAATGTTCACAGCAGCAGTTGGTGCTGTGGCAGCAGGAGGTCAGGAGTTTGTTCCATACGTCTCATTGGCTCCCTGCAAGAATCAGAGATTACAGTTCTCTGCCAGGAAACTCTTCTTTCTTCCCCTTCCTCTCACATAAAACCCTCTGCACAGACAAACTACCCTCCACTACTCAGACTTTACATTTCCAGTGCCACAAGGTGTTTTGATTCAGAAATCCACCTTCTGCAGCAACACTTCCCAGCAAGCATGGGGCTGCAGGGCTGAGCCTCTCAGCACCAGTCAAGCAGCCCCACTGAACCCTTCTCCCAGCCAAACAGATTATATGGAACCTGAAGGGAGGCACAGCTGCAGCTGTCACCACACTGGGCTCTGAAAACACCATCCCTTTGAATGAGTTTGTTCACAGCAAGAGCCTCCAAAAGCCAAGAAGGGAGCATATGATGGGGACAAAGCTGTTGTCTGCAGCTCTCAGAAGGCAACTGCCAAGGACTGCAACCCAAAAAAGAGGTGCAGTGGGAGCATTACAAGTTCTTGAATATACATTTCCCTCTCCAAGAGCGGTTGCCCAGGAAACACATTTGCTTCTAGTGCTCCTTTCTGCAACAGCTTTGAGGTAAAAATTAGCTTCCTCAACAAAGACACAGTTTTTCAGAGCTGTGGTTCAAAATCCCTATTTGATGTAGGCTGTCTACATCCTGTTTCAGAATCTCTCCAGAATCAGAGGAGGAAGCAACTTTGCCTCCACTCTGCCTTCATGATGCTTACCAGTTCACAATCCTCCACATACTTGTACTTCTTCTCCCGATAGTAGTATTTCTTCTTCATGCAGTACAGCACAACAATGTCACACAGCACTGTTGCCTAGTGGAGATTGAAAGAGTGTAAGACAATGCTCCTCAGAACTAAGGCTCTAATCCAGAACCAAGTCCAAGTGCAGACAGCACTTACCACACCAAACAGCGCTGTGCCTGAGCCGATGGTAATCATGGTAGGAATTATATCAAATTTTCCTGCCTAGAAGACAGTAACAAGGGTGAACATGTTTTTCAGCATCTCTGACAGCCCTCACCACAAGAACTCCAGAAATGAAGGCACCCTACCTTTCCAAACACTATGATATCAAAGCGGATGCCATAAGCTTTGAAAAGTGTCCGTGACTCAGTGCCACTGCTATCCTTGTAGTATTTTGCAAACCTGGAGAAAATACAGGTTAGCTGGAAATTCTGAGGTTGCTTGTGTGATCATGCAACATCCAGGTGTGTCCCCCATCCCAAAGGGATGGGCTGAACATTGGTACTTCCAGAGACAAGCCTCAAACAATAGAGATTTCATGCATAAAAGAGAAAAGCCCAGAACGGGTGAATTTAAGCACAAGCAAAATCAGGAAACTTCAAAAAGCACTGGAAGGTGACAAAGGTAGTTTTAGCAGAGGAGGAGAAAGATGGGCAGGAAGAAATTCATCTGCACGTAAAAATCAGCCTCCTCAGTGAACCAGGAGGCTGCAGGAGTGCAGGCAGCCAGGAGAGGGCAGGGCCGGGAGCAGGCAGGGAGGGAGGCGGCACACAAAGGTTGCTCCTTGTCCCGCATAAAGTGACTGGCAGGCAAAAAGAGGTAAGAACAAATAAACGAGATCAGACTTACTCTGTCACATGGTTGACAAAGCCAGGAAGAAGCAGATAAGAGAAGAAGAAGGATTGGTAAGGGACTGCACCATGGTCTGGAATTAGCTGGAGCACTTCAGAACTTTCACACCAGCTGGGGTGTGATACCCTCCATCCAGTCTCACCTGACACCCCAGCACCTCCCAAGCACACACTTGTGCTGCCTGCACGACAGCAGCTTCTCAGTGAATTCATTCAAGTTCCACCAAAAGAGATTCTCTGCACTAAAAGTTCATGATTCTAGAAATAAACATAGCCCTGAGCTGTGTTTCCTCAGCGTCTGGATGCAACCAGCTGCCCAGCTCTGAGCTGTTGGACCTATCTGTACCAGCCAGAGTGTGACAGAGCCACTTTCTGCAGGTTCTTTCCTCATGCACAGAAAAGGAAGTGCTGCATATCCCACTCCCACATCCCAGCCCCCTCAAATACTGCCCCATGAGGATACCCTGAAACATTCCATTCTCACAATGCCACCCCAGGGGAGGCTGGCCCAAAACAGTCACCTAAATCCTGCTGCAAATATGACTCAGACACTTTGACACCATCAGTGGAGCTTTCACAGACCTCCCCCCCCTGCTGTGGTTTGTGCATAGTGAGGATCCCAGCTGCTCTGTGTTTTACAGCATCAGAGAAACCCTCCCAAGTTCTACAGCACCACTGAAAGTCCAAGGACCATGCAAGAGCTGCCAGAGGAGGACTCTGGACAGCCTGTAACACTGTGTAACACTGTGCCAGGGGCAGACTGAGCAGCAGGGACACCAGGTGCCCTCTGTAGCCACATTACCTGAAGTTGTAGCCAGGTGAGACAGTGTGGGCAGAGTCCTTGTTGTCCAGGCGACGGAAGGAGTAGCGGGGCACGCAGTGGGAAGCAGCTCTGTCAAGGTCACAGTTCCAGTTGATCTGCAGTGCCATGACTCCACCCTGCCGAGGGGGGGAGAGGAGAAGGTGAGCAGCTCAAATTCCCTGCCAGGCTCTCACTCTGCTGACCCTGATTTACTGGCCCTTGTCCCAGTCTCAGTCCAACACTCTTTCCCCTTGCTACAGAAGGGCCTTGGACATAACCCCAACCAAACAAGCCAAGGCCAGATATTTCTTAAGTAGAATGAAAGAGTCAGTTCTACACAGCAGCTCTCCATTCTCCAGCTATACTGTGTCCTGTAGCTCAGGCCACGAGGTAAAGGGGGACAACAACCTACAGCTCCTCTTCTACACAGCTGAAGCCCAAAAAAAGGGTCTGTCAAATACCTCCACAGCCATTTCCTGGAAGTTCTGTCCTGCAGCTTCAACTATTTTCCCTAAACGAAAGATGGGGCAGAAGGGATCTGTGTGGGAGTCATAGATGCAGTTCTTGAGGTAGGTAGAGTTGATAGTGGGGAGGATGTTTCTCCTACAGGGGAACAGAAAGAGAAGATTGGTTGCATGTTTTGCCACTCCTCCATATCACCTTTATATCCAAGAGAGCAGCCAGTACAATGCCCCACACAATATTTACTTGCTGAAGTTGAACTTGGGGTACCAAATGTTGTTCTTCACCAGAATGGTAAAGTTCTCAGCTTCTCGTAGGAATGCTGGCCTACAAAACAATAGGAAAAGTAATTAAATTTCACTTACATTTTCACAAACAAGACTCTGAAGGGACCTTGGTGATCCTCTCTCCAGCTTTTCCCAGTAGTACCTCACAGGGAGAAACATCAGCTGCATAATGGTGGCCTGGTCCCAGGAGGGCCACTGCCACTACTCCAGTGGGAAACCAAAGCACTCACTTGGGTATCTGATGGTCATCCTCCACAGGGCACCATGCAAAGACCTGACAGGTACTAATGCTGCTGTTGTATGGTACACACTTCCCAGTCTGGATGCCTGGAAAGACATGTGAATGGAAGTACCACCAAGGAAAAATAGGGAGGCAGTATTTGCCCTATGACATCTCCTTGCTCCGTAAGGTGAAAGCCATCTGAAGTGCAGGTACCAAGACCCCCACTGTCTTCCATTGCAATTTGTAATGCAATTTCAAAGAAAGAAGCATCAGATCCTTTTTTCTGAGCAGAATCCTCATCTACATGAAATATTGCTTCATAGACTCAAGGTCTTGAAAAAGCCCTCACAGTATCTGCTAACCTACCAATGCACACATCTTCCCAGCATCCACCCAACAGAGTCTAAGCCCATCTACTGTTCCCCAGAAGAAAAATCTGAGCTTTCCTTTCAGCTCTCTTAGGTGCAAGAGAATGAAAACAAGGAGACTGCAGTGAAATGCTGCTTCCTGCACAGGAGGGAAGGCACAGCACAGATTTATCACAACACAGACTAAAAGGAGGCCTTGCAGCAGACTTCTCACCACTGCTGTGGGTGCTGACATATCCTGGAACACAGCTGATGTTTTCCGTGCACTCTGTTTTATCATCTGGAAGCTGGAGAGGAACAATAATGACAATAAACTCTAAGAATTCTCTCCCTTGCACTTCCACCCACAAAAGGCAGGATTAAAGCAGATCCTGTACCTACCTCTGGGCAGTAGCCTTGAGTCTGGTTTGGTGTGACTATCACATTGGTCATGACAAACACAGTGTTCTCCTCCTGAACATGCAAAACATGAAGGAAATTTAGAAGTGGCAGAGCATCCAAAGTCCTGTCCCAAATGCCTTTGCTGACAGAGCCCAGGGCGCCCCACAGAGGGGACTTTGGACAGTGCTGCTGTAAGCACTGAAGGAGCAGATCCCCAGATGTACCTCCTGATGCCTCTGGCTTTAGGCAGAGGAAGGACTACTTCTGTCCTCCCTCTTGGAAGGACAAACTTTTCTGTCCTCACACTCAGTCCAAATTTCCTCATTCACATTATGAAAACAGAGATCATGCAGCTCCTTAGGGGAGTCCCAAGCAGAAGCAGAAATAAAGCTCCAGCTGCAAGTCTGAGCACAACTTTCCTCTTTTTGTTTTTGCAATAGACCTGTGAGAAATGACACCAGCCCTGGTTTGTTTCTCCAGGGAACACCACTTCCATTATTTTCAGATCTGTACAATTCGGGATCTGTTTGCTTCAGCTCCACTGATATGCAAATACTATCAATTCAGCCAAAATCTGGCCAAATCAGTCAGTTTTGTCTGCACCACATCTCATGCAGACAGGGTGACCCATGACTAGCAGCTTGGCCATGCCTGCCACCCCTGAAGGCTGCCACACTGCCCACACTGTGCAGATTCCCACAGACACAGTCAATCAGTAACTAAACCAATACCTCCTGTTTTGGATCAAGTGACTTGCAGGATGTTCCGGGGACTCCTGCCAACAAGTTAACTTTCAGTTCTTTGGTTCAGAAAGCCACAAGAAAAAGGACGTGGTTATTGTTGTAACTCTTTCTCATAGCCTGCAAAATTCTCCCTTTTAATACAAGCACACACAGACACAAGCTTTTCTTGGAACAAGTGGTTCAGGCACTCAGCATGATCTGAAACAAAGCAAAGCTGCTTTGTTTTCTCATATCAAGGCCATGCTGGAGCTGAAGCTGCTCCAGACCTCCATGGACTCTGGCAAAGCAGCAGCTATTAGTCAGAAAACCCTCTCCCTGCACCTAAAAACGATGGATACCTGAGGAGGGATTACATAGTCAGCTACATCCCAGATCCTGATTCCCAAGGCAGATGTGTTTGTCAGTGTTACTCCTTTCACCTTTGTGGTTACAGAACTGACCACAGAATCTGTTTCCTGGTAGCCCTTCTCCCTCAGAAACACCCAGCTGCAAGAAAGAAACAACAGACAAATACCAGTGGGAATTTTTTTTCTTTTTTTTTTTTTCCACGTGTCACCCGTCCATAGTTTCATAGTGCCTCTCTGCAAAAGGCTCACAGGACCAACAACCTCTTTGTGCTACTTCTTTTCACAGAGTGGTTCAGCAGGGTGCACCCATTGCTTTTATGACCCCCACCCTCGGGAGGGTCCCATCCGGCCTCCAGCCCTGCCATCCTCCTTACACAGACACCCGGTGAACCTGTCCCACCAGCAGATTGTCACCCCCGGGGCTTGTCACCCCCCCCCTCACCTCCCCGACAGAAAAAGGGGTCCTGGCAGCCCCTCCGACCCGGGGACTCCCAGCCAGGAGCTGCTCTCCCTGCTCCAGGGAGCCTCCCCGAGCCCCCCCCGCGGTCCCTACAGCAGCATCGGCGGCGGGGCCCGGGGCAGAGCCCGCCGGGGGGCGGACGGGAGCCCGGCAGTGTCCCCCTTCCCGCTCACCCGATCACGTAGGCGAGGATTAAGAGCTGCACGGTGCGGTTGATGAGCCCCACTTTGCGGCTGCGGATCAGGACGACGCGGGGAGTGCCATACTCGAAGACAAAGCTTTTGAGAAGCTCATAGGACGCCATAGCGGCGGCCTGGAGCTGTCAGACGGCGGGCAGCGGAGCCTTCACCCTCCGGGAAGCCGCTGTCACAGCCCCAGAGGAACCACAGCGCCCCGAGCAGCCCGGACAGCGATGCCGCAGCCCCGGGGCTTGTCCCGGGCCTCGGCACTCGATTGCCGGCCCAGTTTCGGGCTGCCTGCCAGCTGCCGGCCCGGCCAGAGGCCGAGGAGGAGGCAACAGCTGCCCCGGAGGTCCCGCCGCCTCCTCCCCGGTGGTTTTTGGCAGGGAAAAGGGGTTCACCGATGCCCTGGTGCTGCCCCGGGTACCTCGGGCATCCCGGTGCTGTGCGTGGGCTGGGAGGTGTGGGTGGTGGGGTCACCCACGAGAAGATGCTCTCACCTGAGCTGCTAGAACCTGGCTTTTGTTATTTTTTTTTTTTTTCCCATGCTAATCATTGTTAGCAAAGTTTATGGAGAGTTCTTCAGCTCCATATTGGCCAGGTATGAATCAGACATTACCTGGAAGTCTGCTGCTTGGTGCACACAAAGACAGATCCCAGGCAGGGGCCATTCTAACACCAAGACATCACCTGCAGCCAGCACAGGGCAAGCACCTGCCTGCAAAAAATAGCAGAAGCACATCTAAGGCTGTCACCTTCCCAACCACAAAGCACAAATGCTGTATTTATCCTCTTGCAGAATTTATCCCTATAAAAGCAGAGATCTCCACCACCTGATGCATCTTCCACCTGATGCTGAGCTGCCCGACACGGTGCTTGTTTTAGAAACATCACCATAACTCTGATAATTGCAGGTAAATTAGTAAAAAGAGATGAAGTGAGCTGACAAACTGGCAGTGGGAATTCCAGACAGTATGAAACTGTTAAAGACACTTTGACTCTCTGTTAAAGAGATCTTTGACATTAGATTAGTAAAACAGTACTACAAAAAAAAAAAAAAAAAAAAAAAAAAAAAAAAAAAAAAAAAAATCAAAACTGAAAGGTCCAAAAAGGGGCAGAGGATAAGAAAGAACATATATACAAATGTGAAAGGAGATTAAAATCATGGTCTGGAGGGAAGAGTCAGCATAATTATTTCCAAAAGTTGGTTGATGTGTCAAAATAAGAATGCATTAATGTCAACTGTAATATTTTCCCACTCTAGATATATAAGATGCTGCAATATGTTAATACAATTAATGCATATTAGAACTGAAGATAAAAATAATCTGCCAGTGATATATCTTAAAATACATCTTAAAATATATCTTAAAAGTGTAGAAGTGTTCTTCTAGATTAGCTTAGAAAGAACAAAGCTTAGTTGAAAGGAGTGCAGAATATACATGTTACAATCCTTCTCACCTGGTTTCTACAAAAATAGAACCTGTCCAAGTTTAACAAAAAGAAAGAACTGAAAAGGTGTTGGAACACAGATTCTTTTACCTTGAATTTGCTGCTCCTCATCTGAACTCTGGTCCTGTGCATCACAGCACAAAGCAACTTACACTGTGCCAAGTTCAGCAGGAGGAGGTGTAGGAGGTAAGGCCTGTTTGAAGCTAAGAGCAAACAGGAGGCCAAAGTCCAACATCAAAATTTCACTGAGTATGAATGAAATACCCAAAGATATTACACAAAGACTGTAAAAGTACTGTTCATTGTAACTCCTGAGTTGAAGCTAAAAGGAGTAACATAAAGAGAACAGCAAGGCTTTTCAGAAAATATTTTGTCTGTGTCCCTGAAATAATTTAAAATGTTTAATCTGAATGGGCCATGAGGTCCTCAACAAGAAGTTATGACACTACGTGCTCAGTGGCCTTTCTAGAGCCTCGTGATCCAGGGCTGCAGAAAGGTGCTGAGGCAAGAAATTTCTCAGGAAGTGATGTCTCGTTAGGACTTTTTTCTTTCAGGACTCATGCTTTGAGATGAGTGCTGGTCATCTCCTCACTCAGCTGGATTCTGGTATTCACCAGTGTAGAAACAGGAGGTCTGGAACCTTCACTGAAATGTGGTTGTAAGAATTCATCCCTGAGCCTACGTTTCCAAACCATGTGGAGAAACTCACAGAATGAAGCAAAGGCAGAAGCAAGCACTTTAGCTCAAGGTATTTGTTCCTCTATGATACACAGTTGACAACTGTGCCTCTCCAAAGACAGTATACAAAGACTCAGCTGTACTACAGAAGATTCTGGGAAGTGACATGCTCTCTTCTTTTTTTTAAAGGTCCACGAAAGAAAGCAGAGGTTAAATGTCCAAGGTCAGTCATGGTGTGAGCTCAAATTGTGCTACATCCTCATTCCATCTTCAAGCCAGTATAGCTGTTCACTGCTTTGGAAAAATATCTCTGTATTTACCACCAGTAGCAGCTTGGGATGATGGCTCTGCCTTACAGCTCAAAAGAGCCAAAGCACCAGTGAACATATCACTTGTAAGCAAGGTAACACAGCTGGCTGATGATGTTGCCATCCACCACATCCAGAAAGGGGGCTTTGAAGAGAAGGGCTTTCTTCAGGGTGTGGCTGGACAGCACCAGCTGCTGAAATCAATGGGAGGTTGTCATGCAACCCCCTTTTATCCAGAGATGTTCATTCTGCATTGGCTGGCATGTGACACAGCAGCAGCACTTTTGGTAATCTAGGGAAGAGGCCCCTTGTCTGAGAGTTTGCCTCAGTTTGTATTCTTCATTCTCATGGTTCTTGTTGGACTCTCTGGTGCAGCAGCTGCCAGCATCACAGGACTTCACAGGGTGGCTCTGCAACAACCATTCCCAACATAAATTTGAGAAGAAAATAGCAATTGCTGCTTCATCCAACCACAGAGAGAATTTGCAACAGTGGTCCTCACCCCTGGGTTTTTTTTGACACAGCACAATAGGGATAATGATGATAGATCAGCAGATCTGGAGGAGGATTGTCTTTCTGTGTTGCCAACACCCACCCTGGTGAGATGGAATTGACACCTCACAAGTTGTTTCCACACCAACGCACTCCTGCTGGCACAGGCCCACCACAGGAGAGCAGCACTTTTTAGCTGACTCTAAGTCAGAGGTCAGACTCTGGTCAGAGAACCTATTAGAGTGCACAATAGGAACCTAGCTGGAGCCCCTCAGAGTCTAATCTGGAAATCTGGGAGGTAGGGGTTCATTCACAGGTAAAGCAGATAGCAAACCCCAGCAAGGATGTGTGAGGTGGCAATGGCAAGAGCTCCCATGCTCTTAAAGCTTTAGTATCTTGTTAGTAAAGACCAAGTCTGAGCTCCTGAGCAGACTTCAGCATGCTGGATAGCAACCCTTTTCCATTCTTCCATCAGTAGAGAGTGGCAAGAACTGTGTGGCCCTTTACTGACTTACACTTCCTTATTCTATCAAGAACATGATCCTCCTGATGCACAGCTCCCATCAGCTTGTGGATCAATAAGCAGTCAGAGAGTATGGAACACAGAGGTCTTTTTAAACCTGACAGTGGAGAGCTGGCAATACACACAAAATCATTACATTAAACTGAAAGGCTTACTAAATACACAGTGATACTAATTCCCAGCCTCTGATAATAATACCCAAATATCTTCTGCCTAAGACATGTTGCCAGGACTTGAAGTGCTGTATCATTTGTTCTTGACTGGTTTACTTGAGTGATCTCAAAGTGCTGTTCTTCATTTAGATAAATAATTTGGATGGGAATGTGCTTAGCTGAAGGGACAGGAGGTCAGTTCCAGGGGCAGCAGATACTCACAGATCTCTCATTGCTAATCAAAATTTGTTTTATAATTTGTTGCCTGTTCAGGTACCAAAAGAGTAAACTGTTCTAAGAGGTTATGTCTGGTGTAAATGCCATCAGCTCAGCCCTCTGCTTCCTGGTGTCTCTACTCATTTCAGATGACAGAGACACCTAAAGAAAAATATATTTTTCTCCTTTCCCTCCTCTTTGAGTTCAGTCCCTGCCATGCTGCCATCTTGATGCTAAGAAACCACCCCAGAGCAAGCTTTCACTTGATTCTACTTTCTCCTGCACATCCTACTGCAAGCTAAGTTTGGCAGACTTTCAGAATGCTTTTAATCAGAGTTCCCTAGATCATGCAAGCATTTGCTTCCCATTCACCACGATCTGATTTGTGTTCTCTGAAGGCAGTGAGTCACTCAGAAAAACACACTGTAATGTGTTCTGCCTTCTTCTTGCTTGCACAGACATGAAATGCCCTTTTTCCTGTGCTGAATGGTTCTACAGCCTGTGGCCAAGACATGTTTTACTGGCCAGCTCTTAGTCTCTGAAGCCTGTAGGTCAGTTAGGTTTTATTTTAAGGATCTTTCAAGGATCAGAGGTTTTCTCTGGCCCTCAGGGTAGAAGTTATTCCCCATCTGTTCTTGATGGCATGGAAGTCCTTCTCTGTAACAGTTCTGTGCTCAAAGCTGAACTGCTAAGAGCTTTCCTACTGCTGGCTGAAGCTTTGCTCTCTTACACCTGGAGTAGTTCTCTTATTTTTTGAAGGCTAGAGCCTGTTTCCACTTAACCAACTTAACCAAACTGCCTTTGGAACTGAGATGAAATCAACAGAGCTCCATGCAGAGGTTATAAGAATGGCCAGAATATCTTTCCTGACTGCTAGGACAGATAGACTGCCCTGCTTCTTGCTCTCTTCTCTAAAACTTTCTCCTGCTGTTGATTTTAATTAGCTTTAGGACACTGGGCTGGATGGACCTCTCACAAGATAACATTTCACATTCTTATGCCATGTCACTGATGTAAAAAAAGTTTTCTTGAAATATATTAATTATAAAATCATTTCTAGTTCTCCCTCCTTAGTCATTTGGGTAGTTCTCCTGAAATGAGCAGCTCTGTTTACAGAAGCTGACATACATCAGCTCAGCAGCATGGCAGAGTTTGTGCATGTTCTTTGCCAAAACATCCGTGCTTTTTTAAAATAGTATTATGCTCCATCTATGAACTGCTCTTCAAATTTCACTGTGTTTGCATTTTAAGTTGCTGCATTGAACTTCTCTGCTCTTCTTTTTTTTTAGTTTTGAAGACATCAGAGAATGACAGCTCTTTGCCAATAAACCCCTTGATTAACAGATACTGTGTCAGAGCAGGATGTGGTCTGGCACCATGCTCAGGGTCCCAGCAGCCCATGTTCTCAGACCAGACTCACTTTCTGCAGCAGAGAGTTCAGCTGAATTGCAGCAGAATAATCTTGCTACAAACTGGTACTTTGATGCTTAAAAGATAACAGATTTTGGGCAAACCCATTCTTGGCATTTTGACCTCTGACATTAAATCTGTTAATCTGACATTAAACATCCTCAAAACTACTCAATTATTTTCTTCCAAAAGCCTTCTCAGAAACTGCTTTGCCTACAAAAACATATTCAACAGAAAAGTTCCTGGCCTTGGCCTCACAGAACTGTTTTGCTTTCTCCCTGTGATGTCCCCAACCTCCTGTCCATGGTTGCCAGAGGAGAGGGAACACCTCTTTGTTCACTGCACAGCTCCAGCACAATGCAGCTTTGGAACATGCTGGTGTGGCACTCATGTTAGCATCCAAAATGCATGAAAACCCATAATGTAACAATAACAATGCCATGAGTCAAAAGCAAGTGCTGTTATACAAGAGTTTTTACCTAGATTTGAGGGACAACAATGCTGACAAGCATTGGATAAATGCTTTGTGTAACTATTTAGAACTGGAGTCACATCAGAATTTTTTGTCAAAACTTCTCAGAAATCTGCTACACGCACATCAAACCAAAACCTGTCATTTGCTTTTGAATACATTCAGTGAACTCCAGGGTAACCCAAAAGGAAGAAACCCCCTTGGTTATTTTATTGGTGTTGCCTTGGAAAACTCACAAGTTTAGGAAGTTTCAAGCCTCAGTTGTCATATGGTGGAATGGTGGAATCTACCCAAACTATTCTCTGTGTTAGTTCCCAGAATACTTGTTGGAAATTTCTAGGCCTTGCAACACAGAAATAAAATCTGCTCTGTTCCCAAGCTCTCCTTATTTCTCTTGGTTCCTGATGGATTAATAGATCTTAGGAATTACAGAAACCTGGTATTTGTCACTCAGGCAGACACAGTCCTGACTATGTAGCCTTTTAGAGTAAAAAAGGTGACAATTTATACAATCTAATTTTTCAGAGCACAACTACTCACTCTTCAGAAAGCATTAAGGAATGTTTGCACTTACATGGAGTGATTAAATTTTGGGAAGTGAATGTTGCTCTTTATTAGCACAGTGAAGTCTTCAGAACTCCTCAGAACAGCATGTCTAAAAAAGAAACACCAAATTAATGAACTTTTCCTTAAATGCATCAATTAATGTTATGCTACTTTACTATTACCTGGAAAGCTGTCAGTAGGAGGAATAAGTTGCTAAGAATAACAAATGGAAATGCATGTAGTTACCTGGCTCAGGGGATAGAGAAAGATATAGATGGTTTTCTTAGTTTTAAGTGTAAATTGTTCTCTCTCTAGTGCCTTTGCTGGTGTGGACCAAACCTAACTGGGGTCCCTGCATGCAGCTGAAATACTGAGGACACTTCTCCTAAATCCTATAGAATATTAGGAAGAAATCACAGCATTTCTGCACAATGAATGAGGAGTTTCATTGCTGGTTCCCAGGGGCAGGTAGCCATTTACACCAGAGCTGCACAGCTATTAAGAGTGTCAGAATGAGCCATGTGCCTGATCCTAGAGGCTGACTCTAGATGCCAGGTGTCAATCACACCCCCACAGGCTGTCCTGCCTTCCCAGGAGATACTGGTTTGAACATCTCCCCTGCAGTGGTGTCACTAAAAATGGAAACACAGGAAAGAAGGGATTTTCCCACAGGTTGCCAGCTGGGTAACCTTGGCCTAGGCTATGTGAGATAACCTCTGCTACACTCCAGGACTTGCCAGGGCTACAGGAAAGTAAGAGATCCAATTTTTAGCACTGTGTCTAGCATAGGGACTGTGCTGAATTGCAATATTGGCACTGCTCCATTTTAAGAATGAGCCAGGAATATTTTCATTTCCATCAAGACAGCCATTCCAAGGGGGAAACACAGTTTTCAAGGCAGTCATCCACACAGAGGACAGTGTTTCCAAGCAGGGAATACTTTTCCTATCGTTGCATTTTAAGCACTGCCTCTGCATCAGGGACCTGCAATGACAAGGAGCAGAAAGCTGGATGACATGAAGCTTGCATGAAGGACTTCTCAAGTGTCTTCTAAACCAAGTCAGTGAATGAGACTTGATTGCAAACCAATTAACACCCGTGGATTGCAAACCACCTGGACATGCAAGTCACTGATGAGTCTCAGTGTATAAAAGTCAAGACATGAATAATGTGTGCTAATTTTTAAAGAACTAAAGATGAATAAAGATGAAAATAAAGATGAATAAACCTATGAAGTGAAACTGTCCCATATCCCATCCACTGGGAAGCATTTGGAATCTTATCCAAGGCTCTTCTGAAAAAGATGTAAACACCCATCCTCCAGCCAGCTAACCTGACAACTGTGCCCTGCCCCAGGCAGAAATGAACACTCAAAAAGAGAAGAATCCTCTTGCCAACACTCAATGGTTTGTTCAGCTCCTGCCATAACTGATGGGAAGGAAAAGGAGGCTTCCAGTTTAGAGTCTTACCTTTCACAGGAATGTGGACAATAAAGACAATCCTGGGTGTAACCAAAGCCCAACATTACTCCCTCAATCAGTCTCTCAATCAGATGGGAAAGCTTCCTGGACCCTGACCTTGGTCTTCTGCATCATTCTGGTAGAAAATAAAACCTCAACTTTGCTTTTTAGTGATTCCTCATTTTTTCCTTGCCAATGGAACTTGTGAAGGAACTTCATACATCAGAAGTTTGGAGCAAACCTCCCATATGTTATTTTTGGTCCTTGGTAGTGACTTACTAGAGGCACTTTAGAGGAAGGGTTAGGAAACAAGACAGAATGTGTCAACTCTGCAATGTAATTAAAAGCAAAATTCCCTCTTGTAACATATGCAGCAGGGAGCCTACACAGTGTGACATTTAAAAATGAGTGGCAGTCACTGGAACTTTATAAAAAAACCTTAGGATTTCATTAACTCAGGAAGCTCATGCATATCTTTCCCGGATGCTGTATGAACAATTACAGCCTTCCTGTTGCTGTACAAAGCCTTTTTCAGATCACAACTCTGTCCACAGGAGAAGGGAACAGAAATTCCTCTAAAGAGCTGAAAAATCTCAGCAGAAGGAGCTGTAGGAGGCATTGTGAGCTCTGGGGGGGCACCTGACAGTGGGAAAATTGCTCAGTCTCCACAGAAAACCCTAAATTAGGGAAAAGATGGGATAGATATGTAGAATCATGCTTGTTATCTTTTAAAAGCAATGAGTTAATAAAGGTGATAAATGACCTAGTTTCTTACACACATATTTCAAAGCTAGTTGAGTGGAGCTGAAGTTGATTGTTATTGGCTATCCTAGAGTATAATTTGCATAATTTCAGGTGAAATCAAATATTTTGGTTTTTTTTTTCATGCTTTGGCTGATACAGAATAGAAAGTGTACATTTTCATCTTGGAACACTGTACAGGCATAAAATCACAAAAAAAGATGACCATGAGGCCCCTGCATCCTCTTCTCTAGGTCACAGCACCATCATTCCAAGAAGTCTTTTTCCTAGAGTTTTATTCATCTACTACACACGTCCAGCACAGAGGTTTTCATCATTTACCCAGAGAGACTGGGAAGATTATTCTTCAGGCTGAGGTGGTCCCCCAAACACCAGCCTGCAGCCCAGCAAACAGACCAATTTCTCCCAGTTATTGTGGGAGGTGGAAACAACCTCACTGTGAGAAAGGAACCCACAAAAAACTTCTACACCATGGAGCCCTAAGCTTTGCAGAAGAAAATCAAAGTTAGGAAAACTTTTTCTTTCTCTCACTGATGAAACCTATCATATGTTGATCCATTTTCCTTGGCATTTGAATTAATGAGCCAAATGCCTCTGGTGAATTCAAGATGAGCCTGTGACATCTACAACTTGTTTCTATGGTAGCTGCATGATGATACAAACTGGAGGCTATGACTTCACTGCAGAGTCATAAGGAGGACAGATTGTTATAAGTTATTTAGGTACTGTAATGACTGTTAACAGTATGGCATGAAGGAAATAGTTGTTTTACATACATGAGATCTGTGTGTCCAGGCAAAAAGGGATTATCCTGAAATTTCATGACTGTCAAAGTAAATCCTCCTTTTGACATAAAAAATTGCAGGTATTTCTTTCACTTACTCAGGGTTTTTTTTTCCATGGATTCCACAGGGCACCATTCCTGACCTCTGAGGGTTTAACAGTTGCATTGTAATTCACAGCTCTTCCTTTTTGAATTCCTGTAAAGAAACAAGCTCTTACTCAGCAAAACCAAGAGTTTTGCACCAGTTAGAGACAGTTTCAACAAGTCAGTGGATTCCTCCTCAACTGTAAGATATGGAGCTTGACATTTCAGATTGTTGCAGCTTTCTATAGGAGGAAGCTGTAGGAAGAACTACCCAAACCATAGCCCAGCCACACCTCATTAAACCCTGTTGAGCTGTTTGCTTGGGTGAACAGTGCTTGTCATTGTTTGGGCTGAGGGTGAAGTAATTTCCTTCACAGTTTTATATGAAGTTACATATCTGAGCCTTGGGATAAACTGAGAAACCAACTGCTGCAGCCAGAAGTTTAATTCAACAACATGAGCAAATTAAACAAGGATATAAAGGTGGGCAGCAAACCCTGATTTTCTGTGGGTGTTTGGTCTTTACCTGGGGAAGTGATGATCCAGCCAGCAGCCCAAATTCAGGGAATCTCAGCATTACCATGAACTCACTGATGGAAAACAGTATGATGCCTTCTGGATAACTGGTCCCAAACAAAGGACACAAGTCCCCTGACTTCTTCTGAAAACTACCTGACCACCACAGGGGTGGTGCAGACCCCTCAAACAGGCCCTGTAGCCATGGACTCCAGTGGGAGTCACTCCCTTTTATTAAGGGAGGAAGGGAAGACTTGGCTGTCTCCAGTGGGAAGGGATCACATTGAGTGGTAGCACAGAGACACCTCAGGAGAGCAACTGGATGGATCAGTGGAAGTTCAGTATTGGAAAGATGTTAAATTAAGACTTGGCTGTATTGGTACAGTGTGCTCTGCTGCATCCCAGATCCTCTCATTTGTACAAACCAGTGTGAACTGAGCTGGTAACTTCAACTATCTCCTGGCAGTCTGTAAGCAATGAGTACAACTGGCCAGAAAAAAACAGAAAGAAGTCAATAAGAATAAAAGAAGTCAAGAAGAATAAAATGAGTTGGCTTCTCTGTATAATTCCTAGAGAAAAGAGTTTAAAAAATGTAGTCCTTAACTTTCTGGAGTGATTATTTTTACACCTCATGGTGACTGCTTCAAAAACCTTGGCCTAATATTGTCACTTGCTCATTAACTGAATGAATTGATAAAAGGAGGAAGAACACCCGTGTTTTTAGGGGGACAGGAAAGTCACCTGGCTCATCCAGCACTGTTGACTTGAATAAAAATTTTGTAGGCTCAGAAGATAACTTTCCCCACTACATGAAAACAATAGAAAAGGTTTGCTCTGAAAACAAGCCACAAGACCACTTCAGTTTAACACCAGACTGTCCTGGGGAGAGGGCTAAAATACTACCTGGAGAACAGAAATGCAAAGCAACTGATCACTGCTCCTTTATTTATATCATCTATTTTAACAGCCTTCCAGCCTTTTCCTCCTAGAGAACAGTGCTTTGGGATTACCAGGTTGTTGGAAACTGGCAGTGGGAACCCAGGTCAGAGCAGCAGTAGGTGGGCAAAGTACCTTAGTAAGGCAACTTTGATTTCCTGCAGACTTTATTCTTTGTGAGATTGGGATCAGTGTGCTCAATGCCCTGGCTGGCTGCCCTCCCAGGAGAATGAAACCAACTTTATGAACTTCAGCAGACTTTGTTCAGCAAACACTTATCACAGAGAACAGCTCTACTTTGGCAGCAAAGAGGAAAATCTGCCCTTTAGAGCCAGTCAGTCACTGCATATTCCTAAAACATCTTATTGTTCTTGGAATGTGCTGCAGGGGCTGCCTTGCCATTCCACCTGACCCCAGACAGGACTCCACAGAGCAGACTCTAATCTCAGAAACACTGGTGGCAATCTGAGATTATTCCACGGAGTTATTTTTGATTTTTTCAGACAAGAAACAAAACCAGGCAGCATGGCAAGAAGTGAAACTGCAAGTGTTTTTTAGAGGAAACTGAGTCAACTCTGTCCAAGCAACCCCACCTTGTTAGGTAACAACATCCTCTGCCACACTCTGACCACAAAGTTCCCACAACCACGTCCATCTCCCAGGAATGGTCCAACACCAGATCAACAAAGAGCCTTTGGTTTGCCCACACAAAAAGGACCAAATTTCACCCTGGGGCTCAAGAGCTGATTGCTCAGCACTGGTCTTGTCACCTTTTTTTAATGGCACCATCTCTCCTCAGCACTTTGCCAGCCTGAAGTAATGCTGGGGCAGCTGCAGAGATGCAGATAAATGGATGGAAGCCATCCTGAGGTCATGGGAATAACAGGGGGTGACAAAGTCATTAATCCCTCTCAGCAGAGCCAATCCCTCGGCTGCAGCCTCTCCTACTCCACAGAGCTGGTGTGAGGCCTCCATCTGACCCTGCAAACACAGGAGGTGGAGCTATAAAGATGTGGAGCTGTCAGGGTGGGACCTGTGAATCTCAAGCTTTGAGTCTGAAAGACAAGAAGTTTGGATCTTAATCCACCAGCCCCAGATTAAAAGGACCAAGGTCCCCTCTCTTGCAACAGAAGACCCATAAAGAACCACAAAGTATACAAACCCTACAAAGTATACAAACCCCAAAAGAGATCTAATTTTTTCCTTCCAATCCATTAGTATTTTACATCACCCAGGATGCTACCTGCAGTTGTAGTTATGACAAAACAACAGAAGCAGAGAGGCTTCTTGGCTGTCAGTATTGTCTTAAATGCTTTAGCACAGAGGAACAAGTTACAGTCTGCAAAAAGAGGTTTAATCTTTGAGAGATCAGTGGTGACTCCTCAGGCTTTGCTGACCACAATCCATACCGCAAGGGTTGGTATCGGAGACACTTTCAGCAAGCCAAATCCTGCTACAAAATAACAACTGGAAAAGCTGCAACCGGAAACCAGAAACAGAGCTGGGATGCCCTCAGCTGCTAGAATAGCCACAAAGAAAGGCATTTTGAGTATCAGACAGCCAGACCTATGTGTACATAACATAACCCAATATTTATAATAAAGAGAGAAACAGGAGGGCTCAGATTGCATAAGGGAAGCAGAAGTAAGTTGTGTCTTCTCCTCCAAAATGTTCCTTTTCACATTAACATCTTCCATCTGTTTGGGATCTGACCTCAGCAGCTCAGCCAGCCGTGTTCATCTGCTTGCCCATGATGTTCCCATATAAGGTGATCTCTCTTCACCCATGGAACATGGATTTTGATTTGCTCAGGTTTCCTTTCACTCTGATTTGTTGGCCTCTCTGGTTGAGCTCTCACAGTTTTGTGAGGCAGCCATTGACACAGCAGTAGCTATAAACGGAGAAGAAAGTCAAGAGTGAGTAATGAAGCCATGCCTGGAGATCTAAAGAACTCTGGAGAGTTTGTTTGCAAGCTCCATTCCCTTCCTCCTGCACGATGCCCTCCCAATAAGCACCTTCCATGAGCCCTTCCTGAGCAATATGGAACACAAGCCCTGCCCAAGGAACTGCATGGAAATAGAGGCTGCTACAATAACTCTCCTGTCAATCTCTGGGTCACACTCTCCATGCAAACTTAGGAATCTGGAAAATGCCCCAGAACTGTACCACAAATACACATGAGTGCTGGCCTTTGATTCTGTAAGGCTTGATCCATCACCCTGAGATAAATTAAGACAAGTTAAGCTTATCTCAGCTGCTTCCTGTAAGATTTACCCAAGGCTGCACTGAAAGCTCTTGTCTCTTGCAGCTTTGGGAGGAATCTGTTGTGATACAGAGGTCAAGACATTGAACTAAAGCTTAATTTTATTTTAAGCATCAAGTTTGAAAATTCAGCCCCAGCTAGAGGCTGGAACCATCAGGCAGCAGGTGGGCAGCAAGGGGAAGCAGCACAACAGTGCTGGAGGAAGGACTCTCCCACTGTCCCCAGCACAAATCCCTCTCCATCCTCAGCACTCTGGGCACAATCCTGCTGTGGATCAGCAGGAAAGGATGGAAGGATGTGTAGCAGTGCTGACTGGACCTGTGCTTCTCCAGCACTGAGTGGTGGATCCACACACACCACTTAATCCACCCATGAATGTCACCTACAGGGAGCAGCCCTGTCCCCTCGTGCCTCCAGAAGAAATCCCATTCCCATCTGCTCCCTCTTTGTCTTCTGTACACCCAAAATACTCATCAGAAGAGAAGTGTAACTGATACCAGGAATGCAGGTCAAGTGAAAGTGTTCTCTTTTCTGGGAACTTGTAGGTAAATGATTCCTAAAGGTCAGCATCCAGGCTGACAGCACAAAGGAAACATGATCTGCTTTGAAAGTTCAAATCCAGGAGTCAGGAGAATTGGATTATGTTCCTGGCTCTACCACAGCTTTCATGAATAATCACAAGCAACCCATCCATCCCCTCTGTACTCAGTTTAGCCAGCTAAAAGCCAGTGTCACTTTTCAGGCTTCCCACGAAGGCCAGTGAATTATTAATTTATGAAGCACTTTCTGTTCCTCAGGAAGAAAAAAAAGAAGCCAACCTAAGACAGTCGCAGTGCTTAGAATTGCAAAGCATTGCATTTATAATTGCTATTTACTGAGTCAAATTCTGCAGTGATTTACAACCTGTGCATTTCAATTGGCACCAATTTAAATATGACTCACTGCATATTTTAATCCATCATCTGTGGACTCACATGGGATCCCAAGACTATCCAAGAAGCTAATTGCAACAGCAGAGACTCCAAAATCCACCTATTTAAGGTCCAAACACGGGTTGGCAACAAAAATCTTGCAGATTTTGAGATACTGGGTTCACGGAGAAGTTTTACTTTTATAGTTATTTTTGACTGCTGGGTATTTCTGAAGCTCCTGTCCCTCTTTCAGATTTAGCATAGCAAGCACTGCATATTTATTGCTCCTCTGAGGCACAACTGCAGTTCAGCCCCGAGGACACGAATTTGCCATCTGCCCCTAATGGAGCCTGGGCACAGAACTGCCACTCCTGCTTTACCAGGATCCTCTGGGCGTCTGAAAGAGACGAAGTTCCCATTCACTTGGTATCTACACCAGCCACACTCAACACCTCCTCACGCACTCCAAGACAGCCAGAAACCTTAACTGAGTAACCACATCAATGTCTGTACATCTCCTACACACCAGCCTCCCCCTTCAGAGACCGCAGGGTTAAGTAAATACTTCACAGGGTGAATCTCAAACCTATTTCTGCCGTTCTTCGCATCAAAAGCACTCGTGCTGTGAAGCAGCCTCCTGAGAGGCCCGGCCTGAGGCGCTCCCGCCCCAGCAGCATCTCCAAGCCAAGGCCCGGGCTGCCCCTCACGGCTCTCCCGCCCGTGGCTGCCTCACACCGCAGGGCAGAGCCTCCTCTACGGCACCACCGCTCAAAAATCCCAATTCCTGCCCAATTCGGGGCGGGGAGGGGGTGTGGGGGAGGCCTCGTCAAAGCGGGGTGGCGGGCAGGGCCGCGATGCCGGCGGGAGAAGTCCCGGTGCGGCCTGCACCGCGCGGCCTCCCCTCAGGGCTGTGAGGGCAGCGAGACGTGAGAGGAGAGGGAAACTGAACCACTCCGGCCTGGCCCGGCCCGGTCCGGCCCGGTCCGGTCCGGTCCGGTCCGGCCGTTCCCTCACACACTATTCGCCCCCTCCCTCCCTTTCCCGCCTTTCGCCGCCCTGCGCGCGCGGCAGCGGCGGAAGTGACGGCATCGGCCCCGGCCTGGCAACCGTTGCCAAGGCAACCGGGAGAGAGGCGCGCGCTGGGGCCGCGGCCGTCCCGTTACCTCAGGGCGCTGCCGCTCCTCCGGCCGGACCCGCGGGGGCCGCCTCCCCCTGCAGTCTCCGTGAGGGTTCGGATCTTCCCTTCACAGGGCTCGGGGCTGAGAGGGCGGCGGGGCTGGGCCCGGGGCCCGCTCACCGCCTCAGGGCTGCAGTGCGGCCTCGCTGAGGTGAGGCCTTCACCCCCGTCCAGGCAGCCCCCAGCTCCCTCTCCCCTCCGAGGATTCCTGTCATCATCTGTCTCTTCTGCAGGGTTTTTTCCAGGACACGATCATGAGTGATCAAATCCAGTTCATTGTTGAGAAGCTCAATCAGGAGCCCTTCAGGAAGAACTACAATTTAATCACGTTTGACTCCTTAGAGTCAGTGCAGCTCTTGCAGCTGCTCAGTGATGTTCTGGGGGAGATTGACCCAAAGGTAAGGAGGGCAATCAGAGGTGCTCAAACCTGTGTAATTGCCAACATCTTAAATGGGCTTGGCACCAAAATTTGCTTTTATTTAGGTCTGGCTCTCTGTAGTTTTGTGGCATGTTGGATTTACCAAGACAGCTTGTCTGAATCTTCCTGGAAATAAATGTGCCTGGCAAGGATCCTTTCTGTCTATACATCTGTGTTTTTGGCAAACCAGCAAATGTTTCTAGGACCAGGGGTACTGAATTCCTGTCCCTTAGAGACAGATGAGTGTGGATTTTTCCTTGGCGTGCAGATTTTAACTTGATTTATACAACCACTGTGTGAAGTCAGATTGTCTCTTGCACACATGCACAGGGCAGGAACTGATGAAGAGCTGAACCTTGTGACTTAGCTATTGCAATAGATATTGAATCCCTCTCTGAGGCTACCAAAATGTGTGTAAGATCAGAGGGAATCATTCATCCATCTGGGATGCAGATACATGTGACTTGGTGTGTCTGCATGTCTGACCCTTGGTGGAAGACAACAGTTTGTCTGCATAGGGGAGGTGCCACGGGCAGGGGAAATGTAGGATAAATTTATATGAATATACACGTTGAGAAATATCCACTGGAAGATGATTGAAATTAGGTGATAAAAAGTATGTCCTGTATGGAACATCTCTCTTCATTGACATGAGATTAATGGATAAAGTGAATTCTTTTTGAGTTGCTAGTTAATTGACATGACCTGGGCAAACAATGGATAATTAATTTTTTTTTTTTACTTTTTTTTTTTTTTTTTTACTATTTAGCATGTTGTTGACATTAGAGAGGAGCTGCCAGAACAAACAGCTAAAAGAATGTTGACCCTTCTTGGTATCCTTAAATACAAACCCCCAGGGACTCTGACAGACTTGTAAGTATCCTTTTTGTCTACAAATCAGAATAAAACATCCTCTACAGCTACAGCAACGACCCTTAAGTCAGTAACTGTCTGTTTTGGACCTCGACGACCCCAGGGGGGGTGTGTAACGCCTCCGAGAGGGCCCTGCGGAGGGCGGTCCAGTGGGTGTCAGCAGAACCTCCCGCGGGTTGTGCTGCGATTGCGGAGTGAGCCAGGAGGGGGTGCAGCGCGACTGGCAGGGTCCGGAGAGCACCCTCCTGCCCCAGGGTATCACCCAACACCCTCCCTCTCCCCATTCCCGAAGAATATGGCAGCAAAGGAAGAGTCGTTGCTGCTGGCTTTGGCCTCCAGACGTCTTGGGGCTTTTTTAAATCTTTCTCGAGGTAGAAGTGGGATCATAAACACCAAACTGGCCTCATGAGTGTTCCCTCATCACTGCACTAAGCAAATCACCAGGCAGGTAGAGAGAGGATGTCAAAATATTGCAAGTTGTTTGTTCCAAACCAGTGTTCTTCAGTCTGAGATTTATTGGTGTTTTCTTTTTGTTGTTTTCACACAGGAGTGGATTTCGCCAAGGGTTGGTTACTGGGAGCAAGCCTGTAATCCATCCTCTCTTACATTGGCTTCTTCAGAGGACCAATGAACTCAAGAAAAGAGCTTACCTGGCACGTTTCTTGGTGAAATTGGAAGTGCCAGCAGAGTTCCTGCAGGATGATACAGTGGCTGACATCAACAAACAGGTACTGTTGCTTATGAATGCCAACGTTTTACATTAATTAATTAAAGTGCCAGTGGGTTGAAGAGTTACTGTTGAGATGTGTGTTCAAGTGAGGTGTATTGAGAGTGTGAGAATCCAGGGTGAGCAAAGATTTGTAATGAAAATTATATATCCTGACCACCTTGCTTCCCAAAACCCTGAAATTGTGTGTAAATAGGTAGCACTGAATTAAAATATTTTAAGCCCATCAAGTACAGATCACCAAGTAATGTTCAGAGCCATGTTGGCCAAGATTTTTATTTCTTAAGTTTTAATTTTTAAAATTTTCTCCTGTTATCTACAACATAGATATTTTTAACTTTATAAATTACCACTTCAAACAAATACAGAAAATGTTATGACCAAAAGCCAATGTCTCCCAATTTTCAATTGACTGTCTAGTAATTAGCACCTAATACTTGTATTAGCCTTATCCCACTCCTGCTCCAGCCATTTATTTTTTTGTGAATAAGTAAAAAATGTCTTTTTCCTAGGCTGACATTCCTACACATTATGTTCCCTCTTCTTTTGTGAACATTAAGTGTTGATTTTAGATGGAGTGGGTGGGTTTGAAATGTAAAGCTTAAAATGAACCCAAAGTTTTGGGTTTAGCTCTGTATTATCTGAGGTACATATTTATCCAGTTTTTAACCCAGTATCTAGTTTTAATCCAGTTATTTATCCAGTACTTAATTTTTATCCAGCTTTCCATGCCTTCCTTTCTGTACAGTGACTTGAAAAATCAGTGGGTTTGGGTGTTTGTAGCAGGTAACTTATTTATCAACTGTACACAGCAGTGTACTGAGCAAAGCTCAGTGAAGCTTGACTGAGGTTTTTATTTTTTTGTTATCACTAATGGAATTGGATTTATAACTTGGAATATCTAAGCAGAAGGAGCAGAGAGAGAGAGGAATGCAGCCCTCTGTTTGTTCAGTATGTCACAGTCTTAAGATGTATAAATATCCAGCTCCATTGTTTCCATTACGTAAGATGTTATTTTTTTGGGGCTTACAGCAATATAACCATCTTATTAAAATAATGCCCTGCTGATTAATTCAAAACAGAAGCTGGGCTAATATAGTGCCTTAATGTAATTTAAGATTACAAATATTTAGACAATAATGAATTAAAGAATTTAACCCAAAGTGTTTAGATAGGCTTGCAACAGTGAATTTTAAGAGAAAGATTTCAGACATGAGAGTCTGGAGATCTTAGAACGTGGCAAGGTTTATGGGTGTATAGAATCAAGCTCAAATGTACTTTTGTAAATTAATTAAACAAGATACTCAGAGTACTTGCCACCTTCCCAACTGTGTTGTGACTTGGACTTCAGATTGGCTGCAGTATATATAAAAAGTAAGCAACCTCAGGCATAAATCTTGCTGTCCAGTCTTTAGTGAGTTTCCCCAGGTACTTGGAATCTTTCAACAGGAACCTGGGTGTTCTTTGATCATTTAATGTGTCACTTATTGTGGGTGCACATAGGGAAGTTGCAGCTTTTATTTGGTGAAAGTGGGAAATCTTCCCTTCGTTAGGAGCTGGGATCTGTGCTGTGCCCTTGTTTGAATCCTACCATTGGTCTTGAGATTTTGTGTCCCAATAAGGAAAGGATTAAACTCCCTTTGGGTTAGAAAGTGGTAGCAAATCCCCACAAAGGAGAACTGTTGGACACCAGCAATAGGAAACACAGTTGCTCAGAGGCTACCTGCTAGTTCATTATTTGTTAAAGTATTTAACTTCTGTAGTGCAGGAGTGATACAGTGCAGGCCAGTTGGGTATTTACTCCTACTTTTTAGTAACTCAGTCTGTGTTATCCAGCATGTGCATGCCTGATAATAATACCTTTATTTACCATTTAATCAAGCTCTTTCTCTAATATTTTACCTTCTTCCCAGTAGCCATTCCATTGCTATTTTTTTGGAATTCACTACAGCTTGTCAGTGTGTGCCTGATATTGAAACAGTCAGAAGTGAACAGCATTCTAGATGCTGGTTCCCCAGGTTTTGATAGAATTGCTGCTTCACTGCCCAGGGATATGGGCAGTTTGAACTGGCCTTTGCTCTTGCCATTTTCTGTTCAACATCCACACCAATTGCTCTTTACAGGAATTTAAAAATTACCTGATATTCTCCTTTTAGGTTTTTCCATCTTATTGAATGGCTGTTTCTGTGGAAATGATCTTTCCTTCTATCTCAGCTTGCATTTCTCCAAGTTGAATCTAAATTTATTTCCTATCCATATTTCTAAACTCTTTCTGTCCCCTGTTATTTCTCTACCCACACAAACTTTCACACTGCCTCTCAGCTTAAGATTCCTGGTGGGCAATGTACTGGTGTGGAAGTAGCACACTGTCTACTTCTCTCTAACTGCTGCACTCTATAAATTAATCTCTATTACACTGAGGCCATGATTATGCAATGTGTCAAAACTATTCCTCACATGTTAAGTCAGGTGTGGCCTTGGACTGCTTTGCTGGGTAGAGCTCAGTGCTCTATAAATTCCAGTCCCATTGCATGTTGTTAGATAAAGCTCTTCCTTTTGGGGGTAATGAATTTACATCTCTGAGATACACAGATTTATAGTAGGAAAGAATAATTTATATTAATATAGCATTGTCCTTTACAGATGACTTCTTTTCTTCCTCTTTTGAAAATACACTTTGTGTTACAAGGGAAGAGATGAAAATGCTAAATTGTGAAGCTCCTGACTTCTAATGAAAATTAATCCCCTGTATTTATTTTTGCTTTGTTTTTTGCTTCATAAGTTGACAAGCTTTTGTGATGAGAAAATGCTTTTAATTGTTGTTCTCACCATATTTTTATATTTACTGGCTTAGTAGTAAAGCAACACACAGATCTGAAAAGCCTTAGACACAGAGCTCATGCTGCATGTTTTTTATCTCATTTTATAGTATGAAGAACTGATGGAAGCATTCAAAAACCTTCATAAGGAGTGTGAGCAGCTGAAAACATCTGGTTTATCTACTGCAGAAATAAGAAGGGTAAAAAAATCTGACAACTCAATCTCTCAACTTTTGCTTAGATATTTTTTTGAATGAAAGTTGTGGTTTTGTGGACTCATTGCAGTGCCTGAGTCATAGAGGTCAGAGCTGGTAGGCACTGCAGCTGCCTCTCTGAAACTCTTCTCTGTTGGCAAACAGATTATTAAGTCCTCACTTGGGCTAAGAATTGAGCTTTCTGAAGCAGATTGGGAAGTGAGGCTGCCAAGAGTCTGTTCAGCACGATTTTCAAATATTAGAACTCTCTTTCCTCTGAATATAAACTGATCCAAAACCTTTTGCTTTACTGGTACAGGGTAATAATAATTTCAGAGGGTGTTGAATGAATTAAGAGCTCAAGTCAACAAAAAAGATCCTGTAGGTGCTAAGTAAAGATATTTGCCCTGTTTCAGCAAAATATTTACAGTGGGTGCAGTTTTCCAGTAAGACATATGGACAAGTTAAGCAATTGTTGAGCTAAGGCCTAAATTTGGAGATTTTATTTCCCTTTTGCTCAGAATTATCAGTCTGGTGTCCTGCTGTTATAGGATTAAAGGAGAAGAATAATCAGATACTTGTTTTAGCACTAGAAAGTGTTTCTTTTAAACACACTTTTAATATAAAATGGCAGCAAACATCACTGGTATGCAACTTCTTGCAAGTTTGTCTGCTAGGAAGTGGGTAATGATGGTAACTTTTAGACCCCATCTTTGATGCATCAGGTGTTGAATTCATGCTGATTTTTGCTTGGTTGTTTCTATTTGTTTTATTTTAGAGAAACCCACCTGCTTGGATTCTAAATGCTCACACAAACACTCAAGAATGCAGATGAAGGGATATTAGCACAGAGTGGGAACTATGGGGGAAGTTAGAGGAGAGATTGGATTCCTGAATGTTCTGATCACTTGTCAATACATACAGCATACTCAGAGAAGAATTCTGATTTTCATATTAATTTGAGCAGAATTTAGTCCTGTCCATTTCATATTGAAATAAATGAACGTTTTAAAATCTGTTTCTTTTCTGCTTTTTAGGACATCAGTGCAATGGAAGAGGAGAAAGATCAACTCATCAAAAGAGTGGAGCGTCTTAAGAAGAGGGTAATAAGAGAAGTAACACTGTTACATTTCAGTGTCATAATCCTTGGCTTGCAACTCTGATTTTGGAATGCAAACAAGGATTAAGATAAACACACTGTGTGTCTAGGAAGGAATCAAATAACTAATTGACCTACAGGGAATCTCCCTAGGCTTTAGTCCAGAGCTTTTAAGAATCTTGACTCTAGTTCCTTGCTGTCATTTCTAAGTAGTAACATGTATGGAAAGGAAGTGCTAAGTGGGCTTGTAAGACATACAATCTCTTTAATGTATTTCTCAGCTATCTGACAGTAACATGCACTATTTATCCACTTGCTGTAGGTGGAGACAGTACAAAATCATCAACGAATGCTTGAAATAGCAAGGCAGCTTCGTTTGGAGAAAGAGAGAGAAGAATCTTTGGCTCAACAGAAGCAAGAACAAAAAAGTCAGGTACTGACATAAAAGCACACCTATTAAAATAAAGAGTTACTGGCTTTTTTTTTTTTGTCATATATTTTAAAAGGTACATCAAGAAGAGCAGTGCAGTTTCTCCCAACATCAGAAAATTAAATCACATTTAAAACTGAAATATTTATGTACATTTTAAGGGAAGAGGCTTGACCCTGCAAGTCAAGAACACCTCATTCAAGGGACTTGGCTGCCTCAGCTGCCACTGACATCACTTAACAGGCCTAGGAAATGTTCCATGACTTACTGTTGTAGCACCCAAAGAGGATTCTTTGTATTTATGGTTGTGAGCAAATGTTTCCTTAGTTTGATCTCTATCTGTGTGCATCTGCACTAAATTTTCAGGTGCTGAGCAACATAGCAACTACCTCAGTCTGTATCTGGGCATGGAAACAAAAGCAGTCAGTAGGCTGCTGGGTCTTCCCTTGGACCTGAGTTTAGAGATCACAAGAAAGATGAATGTGTGTCCAGCTAATTCCAGTTCTTAGTACACGTCTCTCTGAATCACAAAACCTCTGATCACCTGGGTGGTGTTTGGCACCAAGCTTCTGTGTGCTCTCAAGTTGGACAGTGGGTTGCTGTGACAGCTCAGCTGTCTTGCAGAACTGCAGTGTAAGGACAGTTATCTGCTGCAATCCTCAGTCCTTTTTTTCCTAATGTTTAAGCCACTCATATTTTTGGCTGAAAATTCTTTAACAAATTTCTGCCATAGAGAACATATTACTCCATAGTACAAGAATACTTTCCTCAGTTAACACTAGAGAATAACAAGTAAACCCAGCCCAATTGCTGAAAATTTGTTTTGGTACATTCCCTTGTGAAACCAATAATCACCAGGTTCTTATAGCTGCCATTTTTTGATATTTGGATTTCTTTTTTGTACTCTCTTGTTTTGGTTGTTTGAGTATCTGTTTCAAAGGAATGAGTTTATGTGTCCAATTCTCTTTCAAAAGTTGTTCCATGCAGAGCAGAGACTGCAGAGAGCACAGCTCCAGCTGAAAGAAATGCATCAGGCAGTGGTGGATTCAAAACCTGAAAGTAAGTAATAATCTGTAAAGGGTGGGGGTTTGCACCTCTCTGTTAGAAATGAGCAGAAGCCTCTAGCAAAGAAAAACTTCTGATTTAGTAAGGTTGTCAGCACCATGTTGCATTGTTGTGACTTTGTAATTGTACTTCAGTTTTCTTATGATGTTCATCAACCACTGAACCACAAATGGAAGTAAAGGGTACAGGAATATCTTCTGTACTCAAAGGAAACTGCAGTGAATTTTATAACTGTTCCATTTTTGCAGTAGCTGTTGGAGAGTTTATACAGCAAAGCTGTGTCAACATTTCTGTTTCAGTTCCTGGGTTTTTTTAAGGCCAATGGAAACTTGATGGGTTCAGTTCACAGAAGCAAAGGTAGCATAATAAAAAAACAATAAATATGTCATTTAATAATTGAGATGAAAATAAAGATAAAGTTAAAATACTTCATTTCCTTATCTTTAGTCCTGCTTGCAGGGAAAAAAAAAGTGTTTAGATGTTCTGAAGAAAAACTTGGAGTCATTACTTAAGAAAACTTGTGTTGAAATTTTGCCCAAATACTTCAGGACTGAGCTTTATAATTGCCTTCCCCCAGAGCAGTTACAAAGACACTGCCTGTGGTACTGCAATTACAGAATGCCAACTGTGTTTTTTAAATAATTGAAATTAGGTGACCGCAGTGCACGGAGTAGGGTTCCATTTATTTTAAAAGCTTTGTTGGTCTACAGCTAACACAATTTTTTTTATTTTAAAACTTCCCTTTGGCTGCAGTTTGGTACCTCAGCTGCCTTCTTACATGGGTATAGTTTATATGCTGACTATTCAGGGGCTGGTTGGTAGCTGTGGGTTTTCACTGGGAGTTAGAGACCTTCCCTTAAAATAACTTACCTCCAGTTTTAGTATGCCAGGTGTTTTTACTTCTAAAACAAGATAAATTATGAAATTTGCTGTTTATGAGGAGGAGATTTTTGGTTTGTCTCGTGGATTCATGCTGCTTTGATTACTTCATCTTTTAATTAATTTAGGATGAAGTACTTTAAAGAAATGTAAAGGAACTCTTTAAGGAATGCAACTAACACGTATTGATGAATTAATTAACATGCAATTAACATCAGTCTGCTTTAGCTGTGCCACAATAATATGGCTTCTGGTTAACAGAACTTTTAGAAATAGGATATTTTTCTCACATCAGGAAAAACAATTAATTGTTATGAGATGTTTTGTAGACTCAAATTGATCCAGGTTTCCACATTACACTCCTGACTTGTGTAGTAGCCTCAGCACCACTCAGTATGTTCTTTAAATACAGAGAGGCAGTGACAGGGTTTGGAGTTGTTTATTGTTTTTCTGTTGTTGTTCTAGATATGAATAATATTAACACTGACAAGCAGTTTGAACAATCCCTCTCCTGCTTTCTCAGCAAGGTTGACACCTTGTTGCTGTGAATCTCTCTTCTGGCACAAACACAATTTGTTAATGCCAAGATTGGAACTGAAATTCTTGATCTCTGTCCATTTTACAGAACTTACTGTTCACATTATTGGCAGAAACCTAAAGAATTGGGTGACTAGCTTGAAAGTATTGATGTAAAGAATGTGTTAAGATGATTGTGGTTGAACAGTGAGATGTATAATTTATATACTTAACTAAGTTAATATTTAGTAGTAGATTTAGAGCCCTGAGAACATCAAAGATTCTGGTCAAAGAGGAACTGCTTTGTACAGATGTCTGGTTTATGCTATTGCTTAAGTATTTCCTCTGAATGAAAATATTAACATTTTTATTTTCCACAGAACTCTTTCCCTGAAATTTCAAATTTAAATTGTACCACAGTACAATTAAAGTTAGAGATGTATTTGGTAAAGGAGAATGGCTTATGTGGAGCATTATTTCCATCTTTAAATTATTTTATTTATTCTAAAAGACTGACAATAGATGCAAAGTCAGGGGTGCAGAGTATTTAAGGTAACTTGATCTTGGTAAGATTAATATTGCTCTGGTGGTTTTCTTTAGCACCATTCACTCTTAACTTGCATCCCATTTTGAAAAAACAAATAAGGCAGCAAAAATTCACCATGTCTTATGTTAAAAGGATTAAAAGAAATTTATAGTAAGTTTTAGAAAGGAAATTAATCAGGGAATCAGGACCAAGTGGATGTGTTTCTAATCAGGCCATGCAGAAATCAGTCCTTGGCTCTATTTCTGTTTCGTATTCGGATCAGATCCGTGAAAGAAGATACAAAATGATCAGCAGTGCAATTATCAGGTGAAATAAAAATTAAGGAAAGGCCTGAATAATGAGAAGAGCAGACTGCTCAGTACTCTTACTGAGGATGGTTGAGGAAAGGGAAGTGAAAGCTTTGGTGTAAGTGAATGCCATGTGAAAGGCTGTTCTAGACTTGGCTTTGTCATGGTCTTCCTATGTGATCTTAAACAAAGTGTTGGCAGATGGTCTCCATAATGAGTGTTCCACTCTTTTTTTTTCCCCTATCTAAAAAGATCTGTCATTGTTGTAGATGGATTCCATATAGGATGCACACAATCTGTAGAGGGAAAGAAGGAGGAGAAGAATTAAGACTGAGCAAAAGGTGAATCAAGTTGTAGATTCATTAGCGGAATTATGCAGAGAAATTTGCCTCTTTTCTACATGACTGAGCAAGCACTAAGAAACTCTCTCCCATCCCTCTCTTTGTAATAATAACAATAAAAAAATCTGAATGGAAAACATGAGGAGTTGCTCTTAATAGCTCTCTGCATGTAAATACATGGTTGGCAGAACCTTGCTAAAATAACCTTAGGGCACAAGGCCAGACTTTCTGTGCAGCTTACGTGTGTGGATTTTGTAACCATAAGTCAATGTTAAAACATTAAAAACAGAAGTTATATGTGTAATGGAAAGATCTGAAGTATGCTTGCTTTTCTTTCCTCTAGCCTGGGAATTTGAAAAAAGAGTGGTTTTCACTGAAAAAAAAATTTAAAGCAAGAGCTGCCCCGTGTTTTCCTTTTTAAGGTTCTGCTAAGCAGCAGAAATAGCTCTTAGGTAGTTACTTTTCCATATGTTGAATTGTATAGGAGAAAAAATACATCTAAAGTGTTGTAGGAAAGAAACAAAATCAGTCATGAGGGATGTTGACATCATCATGTCTTTCCCCATCAAGATGTCAAGTTTTAACTTGCTTCACTGCTTATTGCAGTGTCAGGAGTAACCATGATGCAGAGCCAGTCAGTGGTTAACAGAATCTGGTAGCAGCTCTAAGGTTATCTGAGGAATAAATCTAGATGATAAATGGAGATCAAGGTTATACCCTGTGAAGTCAATAGTTCCCCACTGGCAGAAAAGCAATTGTTTAGGCCTGGCTATGTCTCAAGTTCAGTGTCATATCTACAACAAATTGTTCAGGCATTTAGCTTTTTATAAAGAAACTGAAGTAGTACAAGAAATAAAGCATAGGCTGTATATGCATATATATATGTATTTTGCTACTAAGGGGAAAACAAGAAATCAGTGTGGTGAAATAAAAATATTAATGTTTAATATAAGAATAATTTAACTGAGATATCTTTGATTTGCACTCCAAAGATCTTGGTTATAAATATTAAACTGGGAGTTGCATTCTAGTCAGTTGTGAGGTGATATTCAGCTCACAGGGTTATGTGGGAAGCTCTGCTGCATTTGCAGAGGAGGTAGATTTCTGGAGAGCCATTAAAAATGTACCTCCTGCCCAGCTCTGTCGTGGGCTGAGGAAGATTGGAATTGATTTCTTCTGGAAGAAGGAAGTGGGAACTCTCTCTCTCTATGTTCAGGAGTGTTTCTTAGGATTTGCTGTAATGCCAAGAACATAATGGCCATTGCATGTCTAGAGAACCCCAGATACCATTCTGAAACCAGTCCTGGTGCCATTTGGTTTGCACAAGATCAAGAACCTTTCCATGAAGAGGAGAAGATGATGTGGTAGTGTTGCTTTTCTGAAACACAGAAATCAACCAACCAAACTGCTGGAAAAGAGGAATTCCTGCTCATCTTTAGTTTGTGGTGACTTTGTTAGCAGCACTGCTCTCCCTAGGGTTTGTTTTCTTTCTTTTAGTTCTTGAGAAAGCCTAATAATGACTTATTTCCTCTCTGGCAGTTAAACCAAGTAGATTCCCTTTCAGTCTGAGCTGGGAGCAGGGGATGAGCAGGACCTAGCAGTACAGTATTTCTAGAATAGTCCTGAAACTAAACTCTTCTTCTTACAAGAAAAAAATAGTGTGCTATTTACAGAGAGGCAATTTATAAGTGTTCCAGCAATGTAAAAGACCCTGCAGTTCTGCTCATTTTAAGGACTTTTTTGATGCCAAATTGGAATAAAATTTTATTTTAAGGGAGAGTTTCCAAGGCTATACATGAGCTAAGCCAAATTCAGATTTTTGTACAGATAAAGGAATCACATAGAGATTACTTCTGTCTGTAGATAAAGTAATGCACACACAGCAATGACTTAAGCAATCTGTGGGTAGAACCAACTACAGGATCCTTGCTCCACTGCTCCTGCCAGGAAGTTTCAAGGGATCCAAACTGCAAAAAACCTGAGCAATTCAGCATAGCTGTGACATGCTTTGCTGCCCCTCATCTTGCCTGCACTTGAGAACCAAAGTCTAGCTCTTAGCTTTGAAAACTTCAGAAGAATCTCATTCATCTCACAAAAAAGTTACAGTAGAATCCAGTGTCTTGGTGAGTGTCAGACACCCACGGGGTTCATGGTGTTCTGTGCAATGCTCCATGGTGAATTCTGCATCTGATTGAGCTCAAGTTTCATGTCAGAAGAGTTTCACTTGTTTATTGATTAAAAGAATCTGTTGAGTAGTTAATAATTATGTATTAGTGATACAAATGGATAATAATATATTACATTGTTTAACATCCAGATTAAGAATCTAAATCAAGTTCCTGCCTGCTTCTTTGAGTGCTAAAAAGAAGACAGAAATGCTGTGCTGTTGTTACTGTAATCTGCTGCTAAGTAGTTTGATGTGTTGGTGAAATCAAACTTAATTATCTGCTGTGCTTAGGTTTAATGAAGAAATTAGAAGAGGAGATAAATTTCAATTCATACCTGGTTACTGAAAAAATACCTAGAGAGATTGAAAATAAGAAGAATTCAGAATATATCTTACAAAGGGTGGTTGCAGAGCCAGCCATGAGTCAGTCTGATCTCAGTGAAATTGAAGCTAAGGTAAGCTGACCAAGGTCACACTTCATTTGTATTCTGTAGCACAATCTGAGGTTCTTGTACACTGTGGTCTTGTCCTTACTTTATGTCCTTGAGATATTGTTTAAGTTACAAAGGAATGTCCCATCTCTTGGAAAAGAAAAGATCTGTTTATCACTAAATGCAAACTCTCAGATAAGTTTAAAAAAAAAACAAACACAAACCACAAAACAAATAGAAACAAACAAACCCCAAACCAAATCCCAAACCCAACCCTATTGTTAAATGTTAAACTTAGAAAATTGTGTCAGCAGTTTGCAATGGTCTGAGCTTAAAGAAATGCTTTTAAAAAGGGGTTTTGGATCAGACAAGAATCAGCCTTCAAGTGTCATCAAAAGTAAGTCTTATTTTAAGGCTAAGACTACTTTTTACAAAAGTAAAATCAGTGAGAGCCCACTGTCATTTTGGATCCTGATGGTTACTTAAGTATCACAGAATTATTAAACTGTAGATTAGGTCTGAAATATTAAACCAGCTCTGTGATTCAGCCACTGTTTTCCTAATTTATTCTAATCAAAACAATATTGGTGGTTGCAGTCATTTCTTTTAGGCATGGTTGAAGTCCTGTTTTGCACCTTCCTTTTCCAAGAGTTGCTGGGTTTTGGCAATATTTTAAAAACCTTCAAGCTTGTTTCCTTTTCTATCCCTCCATCAGTTAACCTTTTACTCTGTTATATTTTGGAAGCATGTTCCTCTTAATAAAAACATGCCTTATATTTAGCTGTTATCACAGCATGGCCTTAGACAGCATTTTTTTTTCAAAGTCAGCCTTCTGTTATCACAGTGTCTTAAAAAGGAGATGAATTGCATTAAGCAAATATACTGTAATATACATTTTAGTATTTTATAATGTATACATTTTTTCATCTATAAAACAAGAATCTATTAACAGCAGGGAATTCTTATGCTGTCTTGAAATTCAGGCCTGTTCTAACTTTTGTGAAGGAATAGAATTTACAGGAGATTTTTTTTTCCAGGTGTTGGAGTATTTTTAGTCCTATTGAATAGTTTATTTGAAATAATTTTCAAGGCACACAGATGTTGCTCATAGAAATGTCAGAGTAATGCCTGCATTGCTGTCCCTGCATTAGTTTTGACTTCATTGGATTTCAGCACATATTTACCCTGCTTGCTTATCAGCACTCATCTTGTTAGCAGAGAATTAAAGGAAGGTTGCTAGGGCTGTGGTTTCCATGGATGATGATGAGAGCCTCAGCTTAGCATTAAGGCAGGACTGGAAAAGCTGCAGGCAGTGCACTGGGGTGAGGGGTGCTGAGTTTCCTGGTGCAGTGGGCTCTAAAGCTGGAAGGAAGATCAGCAATTTGAGACTATGGGCAAACAAGTGCATTCTGTGGCAGGAGAAAAGGTACCACAGAGCTGGAATATGATGGTCTGTGACTCCTGGAAGTATGGATGAAATTTGGTAGCACTTAGTCTTTATTTGCTCCCCTTTTGATAAATAGTTGAGAGAAAAGAGATTTAATGACTACAGATAAAATTACATTTTTCACATAGTGTGTGACATCAGCTTTTTCTCTGTCTGAACCAATTCACATGCTCTTCCTCTCCACACACACAACAGTTTACTTCATTTTCAGGGCCAATGTCATGCTTCTGCCTTATCATCAAGGCACAGAACTGGATATCAGAAATGAGAGCCTCTTCCTGGCCAGTAGTTAATGACTCACAGAGTGTTCTGTGTTTGTTTCTCTATTTAAAAAATGGAATTAGCTGGATTGTAAGTCTGGTTTGCAAAGCATTTATTTCTTGGAGAAGACAAAGAAATAAAGCTGCATCTCCTTAGTTTTCTACTCTGTCTTGCAGATAATGGAGGTCCATACAGAAATTAATCAGCTTACTGAGAAAAGAATGATGAAGTATGAGCCAGCTGACAGTAAATTTTCCATGTATCGCCAGCAGGTAAGAAGGAACAAACCCTTTTTAAGCAGAAGAGCAATTTCAGCCACTAATTGTTTTACACACTGCTTTCTTCCCCTTTGTTTAGCATAAATCAATAGAAATACATAATAACAGAGGGCAAAAAGGAGATAAATAGCTGTTGACCATACTCTGTTCAGGGCTGAGTCAGACAATTGCTGTCAGTCGTGTTTGTGAGTTTGTATTGACTGCTGTCCTGAGGCTGTTCAGTGTTGGCCTTCAGCTGCATCACAGTAGTTCTGGAAGGATCATTTTAAAGGAGCTGTTTTGGGAAAGCTCCAGCTGTGGATAGATTCTTAAAAGGCAGCACATGGGCTCAGGGCTGCAGTCAGAGCTGGAGGCAAGGCTTGCTTTCAGCTACAGCCCTTGCTTGGCTTTGACCACGAGCTTTTTCCTGTTCCATCTATTAAGAAGGGTATTCTTTGAGTTTTTCATCTTAAAGCTATAAAATAGCTTTTTTATAAAATAGGTTTCTGGTCTAGTCTTAGTAAATTCACAAGTTATCAAAGAGATTTATGAAGCCTGAGGTTTTTCAGGGCTTACACAGAAGTGTGATTTCCAGGCAACCTGTACCACTGCTAATTTTATGGAAGATTTTAATGACGATGCTAATGGTGCTGGTTTGGAAAATAAAAAGATTTCAGTCAAATAGATCAGGGGGAGTTAAAAAAATAGTGATAAAATGTATAATACCATTCAATCATGTAGGCAACATGAAACACATCATTTTGTAAGAGATACAAAGGGCTCAGACCAAAGACCAACTGGCTTGTGATATAATTCTGTTCAGTGGAGGAACCACTCCAGGAGCTGAGGTTGAAAACCTCATCAAAGGGCTGAGAGACTACCCCAGCAGAATTCTATTAGATATATTTTTTTGAAATAAAGCTGGTCCTTTGAGCCTAGTGGGAGAAAGCTGGTGTGTGTGTGTGTGTGTGTGTGTGTGTGTTGCTTCATTTTTTCTTAAGTTTTCCTTTTTCTATGAACAAACCAACCGTGCATCCAAATGCATGCACATGCAAATAAATTAATGTGTTATTTTAAAATGTTTTTAAATAGTACCCTGTGGCAAGATAAAAATGCTTTTATTTTTTCCTGAACTCGTGTAAACTTATGTTTCCAAATCTGTTAGATTCTGGTCAAATGTTTTATGTCCTATTAAATATTCTGCCTTATATAAAGTATTATTTTTTTAAACACTTTGTCTTCTACACTTAAAAAACCCCATAATAATCTGTAATTACACTCTTTCTATACTGTATTGTTCTGTTCATCATCTTCTAGCTATTTGCCAAGATTTAGTGGCTTGGTTCTGCTGTTAGTATAACATATTTCTGTAGGTTGGAGTAGGCTGGAGTTATAAAAATCTGTATTATGACATTTGTGAAATCTTGGATAACTTTCCAGTTAAGCCATGTTGGTGTATCTTACATATGCACAAAAAGGGACTAAGTACAAGAAACAGAGCAACTAAAATGCTTACTTTTCTCTTCTGAAAAAACTGAGGTGAAGAAATGTAAATCTAAAATATAACACCTATCAATATGAGTCTGGGAAAAAAAGGGTATTCTGGAAATCTTGGCCCTACTGCAGGAAGTTGGGAGTCTGCAATCAGCTTCAATGAAGCTGTGGTTTAACCCACTGTACAGAATGAGTAATCAATGCTTTTTGCTTTGCTCTGAGACCTGCTCACACTTCTTAATGCAAATCATTTGCTGACTGTCACAATGTGGTTTCAGTGGTGCAATGCCTGAAGTGTAATGGATTGGATCTTACTGACAATTAAACAAGGCAATTTTTACTTCATTACCCATATGCATTTTTAATGATCACACAGGCATCTATAATTGCCCGGAAAAAGGAAGCCAAGGCAGAAGAACTTCAGGCTGCTAAGGAAGAGCTGTCCAGCACAGAAAAGCAGATGATGCAGAAGAGCAGCCAGGCCCAGGAGTTGGGAGGCTCTGAAGTTCCCAGGGGGGATGAGGTATGCAATATAAGGAAGAGGAAATTTTTAAGTGACAAATAATTTGTGTTAACTTGCAATTTCCTTTTGACTTTTTACATGGCAATAATTGCTTTTAGAAAATCTTGGGCATTTTTATAGTGCATTGTCAAATGATATGGTCTTAGCATTGCAACAGATTGGCCTCTGTTTTTTTTAGTGCATAATTTTTGGCATTGAATCCCCATATTAACACATTTGAAGACTTTTTCTTTTTTTAATGTGCAGATGGTGCAATGCTGTCCAGTGCTTTCAAATGCCTTCCAATATTTATACTGCATCAGTGTTTGATTTGTAGCTATTTTCACATTATTAATCTAAATTACTCACATTGCACCCAATTGGTGTGTGAGGACTTAATGCTGGGCTGTCTTAATAATCCAGACTCTGAGTCAAAATGATGTCAGTATCATCACATTGGTATGATGGTAAATAACTAATTATAGAGATCAACAAGACCTAGGGGATTAGGAGTTCAAGTGGTAAATCATGTGGATTATTTTTATTATTTTATGTGTAAAATCTGTGTTATTGTCATTTTCTATGACCTGTGATCAGAAAGCATAATACCAGCACTCACCAGAAGTGCAGTTAGTCCTGTCATATTTATTACCCACAAAGTTTTTGACTTAAAAAAAAAAACTGCAGACCCTCCTGAAGTTTTTCTGCAATCCAGAATAGAGTGGCACGATCAGCAGAGCTCAGGCAAAGTTCTATTTGAAGCTGTACTTATCAAAGCAGATTTTTCTTCTTTCAGAGTTTGCAGAGAATAAGGCTGCTGCAGCTGGGTAGTGGTTTGTCAGCAAAATTAATTGACTTTTCTTAAGACAGTAATTTTTCTCAGTTTGGAAAAAGTCTGCTCAGTGTTCTTACAGGCAAAGTCACTAAAGCAAAGAGTATTTTTGCTGCATCATTCTCTGAGTTAATATATCTTCTCATCCCCTCACATATTGTCAGCATTTGCACTGCCATTATTTATCAAGAATAACACTCTTCACTTTGTCTGTTTCTGTGCTTTTTTTGCACAGTACTCTCAGGGAACGCCCTTTGTGGAAGGAACTCCCTTCCTGATCCCTTAGGACGTGCCTGCTCCACAAAAAGAATTCTCTTTTTAAGGAGTTTTAAAGAGTAAATCAAGTGTGGGAACGTGTATGTGTGCACTTGTGCATAAAAGCTTCCTGAGCAATATGGAATCTGTGCATGTTTCACTTGTGCCTTCTTGCCTTTTTCCTCTTCTCTAAATCAAGATGAAAGCTACAGGTGGGAGCAAGGGCCCAGAGCCTCTGAAGAATGAAGGTGTTGATTTCTCTTAGCATGACATACAGTACCCATGCCATAGGTGTTCTCTAGGCAGCAATAACAAGACCTCTCCATTAGAATTCTCTCCACTACAAGGTTTTCAACCCCAGTGGGTATGTTGCTAGATTCTTTGACAGCTTTTTAAGTAAAAATAAAACCAGAAAGCAGACAATCTGTGTTTTGTGGATGTGATGGGAAAGAAGTGTTTAATTAATTGCCAAGAATGCATTACCAGGACAGCAGCATATGTTTTACATTATCTGTAAATGCTGTAAGGTAAGAGATAATTAATTCCTGTTGTGCCTGTTTGGGGGACACACACCATACTCTCATCCACAATAATCCAAGGAGAGCAGGGTAGGAGGGAAATGTGGTTACAGAACCTCGTAAGAGGCTCAATAATAAGAAATTCAAGTTAATTGCCTTACACAAGGAAGAAGCTGAAGATAGAAAAAAGACCTGTTTTGACCACAACTTCCATTCCTTTTGTTCAAAATATGTTCTGCTTTTGACTTTTAAAATATTTTCAAGTCTTCATTTTGGGGAGTGAAGAATAAATGACTAAGCACCTTGGTCAAAACCATCTGCTTAAAATAAGAAGTTCTTGTCTTTTCCTGAGCAGCATTTCCTCTTTTGTGCAACATTTTCTGCACATTTGCCCAAGGAAACCCAGTATTACACAACCTGTGTCCTCTTCTTGGTCATTACTCCATTAGGGACACTGGAGTGGTGCTCACAGGCAGTGTAAAGCAGTAAGAAGTGTTTCCTGTGGCTTAAAACTAGGAAGGGATTTGAATTTGTGATGATTTTGGTAGCTTCTTTTTCCAAAGGTTGCAGTTGCCTGATCTGGAACATGGAGATAGAGATATTTAATTCTTTTGTGGATGTCTGCTGCCAAAAATGCTGCACAGGGCCTGGGTACTTCAGTCTTCATATTTCTTTAAAGTACATTGCAAATGCCTCCTGCAGGGACAGAGCTGAGGCTGTGAGGACTGAGAGGTGAGACAAATGAGTTGGCAGGGAAGAGGTGATGGAGCAGAAGTGAGCAGGTTATCTCACATCAGTAGAAGTCTTGGTTCATCCCTCACTGGACAACCTTTTGCTATGGATTTGTTTCTGTTATGCTTTTAAATTTGTGTTTTCTGGTCCAGTGCTCTGCTACTCCAGCTTTTAGCCAATACCAAAGGAAATCTTGATTATTGTAGGGGTGAATCACTTTTGCAGTGCAGAGATTCAGTGGGGACAGGAGGAGGTTGGACATTCAACCCTCACTTTGCACTCTGACAGCTGAGAGCTTCCTGAGGCTCTCTTGCTGCAGTCATGCACATTTTACATTTAATTCCTCCATTACATTTACATTTTACATGTAGTTCCATTTACATTTAGTTCCTCCATTTCCAAAAAGGAAGGAAGAGGGGTTTGTAACAAAGAGCTTTGCTGTCTTAAGCTTAGAATGAGCTTCTAATCCTGCCATGTTTAACCTATATAAATACTACAGTTCAATCAAAAGGTTCTTTTTCTGATACCCAATATTTCTCATCTTCCCTTTGTCTTGCTTTGCTGTCTCCTCTTATATCCTGGCACTCCCAAGGCTTGGCAACTGAAGAATCAGTGCCTTCTGCTCCCATTCCAGTATCTGGCTCTCTGGTTGAGGTCTTCTTAGCATTTTTTTCACCAAAAGGACAATCCTGGCTGAAGTTTTTAGGTGTTCCTATTTTGCTTTCTTTTCTAATCATAAAAAGGACTGTTACAGCATGCCAGTTGGTTGGAGAGGTTGTACAGCCAGGGAGAACTTGGAAGAAACAGCAGGGAATAACCAATTCATTTACATCAAACAAAAAAAAAAGCAGCAATAGGTTGTCTGCTTTGGGGATTATGAAATCTTTGTAAGCACTTCAAACAAAGAACAATGAGCACGGGGCAAAGTTGGCAGGCTCCTGGCTGCAGCTGTCAGATCCTGAAAATTAGGGAATCAAATGGTGACACTTAGAAGGCTGGATGGTTCAATTACAAGTGATCCTAGGTAATATGTGATATTTTGAGCTCCTTACACAATGCATTCTGCTTCTCAGAGTTCAGCACAGGGCCCTGAGAACTCAGACCTTGCCCAGGTGTCAGAGCAGAAGGGTATCAGAGCCCTGCTTAGCTACAGTCCTTGAAAGGAAAATGTTTTTGTGGCACAGAAAGCCCTAGCAGTTTGTTAGCAGATAGGCAAGTTTTGCATATTTATTTACATGCTCATCCATGCCTACATGCCCCTGGTAAAATAATATTTAAAATGTTTCAGTTCACAAAAAGAGAAACCAATTTTGGACCATAAATCTTGTCAATTTTTCCTTGAAATCCAAATCCACCAGAGACAGTTCTCTGGCTCCAAACTAGGTGGATGGATTTTTAAGAGAGCAGCTGTAAAGGACCTGACAACTCCATGGTTTGAGCCAGCACTCAGGGTATATTCTCCTCTCAGTTTGCTTTCTCTTAACTTTTCACTAAGGTTCTAGGTACAGTTACATTCCTGTCTGTCTGTCCTTCCACATGAAACCAGGAGAGTAGCTGGTAGTCAAGCTGGAAGAGGCAAATCTGTTGGATTTTTACAGAAGCCAGAAGCTTTTTGCTGTAAGAAGCTGACCAACATTTAAGCTGAATGTATGCAGTGCTTCAGACAAATCTGAACTGAACCATGCTCTTTCAGCACCCACTGACACCAATAAATCAATCATCTCTTTTGTTGATCTGGGCATTTTTGGTGATAAATAAGAATGTTTTTTAATTATAAATATTCGGATTGATCTGATTTATTACTAAGAGCCACTTTAATACTTCTCTCCTTAAGGAGATATCCTACTTAATGCTATTGAAGAATTTTCCTACTGATCTGTCCACTGAGCAAGCTGTAGGCTACTTTCAGATTAATAGATTGAGGTAATGCTGCTCATATCTTTTACAAGTTTGTCCTTCTATCTTTGTGTTATTAACTGCACCCAACAGTGGCTGTACCAGCTTAAATTTAGAGTCTTTTAAGAAAAAGACTGAAAATCTGTCATAATCAGGAACTTTTCCTAACTGAATTTTAGCACTTTGGACAGTCTGTATCTTCTTAATTGATACAGTTAAAAAATGAAAACATCTGTTCCTCAGTTCTTCACAAGGACAGCCAGAGCTAAGATTTTCTGGAATTATTGTGCTTATACAAAGTTGATTAACAAAACTATTTATTTAGAACCTTGTTTAGATTAGGCATTTCAGAAAGTACATTTTTTTACAACTAAAACTTCGTTTTCTGTAGTCTTTTGTATGAAAAAAAATATTTTGACTCCTCTAACAGCATCAAACTGATACAGCAATCCAGAAAAATACTGCTTTTAAAGACTTGACTCAAAAGTGAGGGATTAGTCTGAGATTTGTTCTTTCCTGAAAACAAGATTATCCATTTTCTCCTTTAATGACAGGCTTGGAATAAGAAACCCTGTGAGAACTTCACGTGGGGAAAAATGTTAGTTTGAAGGAGCTGAAATGATGGGCTTATGGTGAAAGTGTAGGACTGAGCACAGAGGAGTTGGGTTTTGTCCCAGTTTGTGCACTGAGGCATGTGGGCAGCAAACTCCTGCTCTGTCCTGGAGAGGTGCAGCCTGACAGACTCCCTCTGGTCCTGGAGGAGCCATTTTAATACCCATGATTAGATTTTGTTGTATTTAAATTTGTCATCATGCTTAATTACTTCCCCAAAGTGTGGTAAAATTTAAGGTGGTGATCTTTCAGTCTACTGAAGAAGCATAAAGTTCTGGCATTGCTGGGTTCTTTCACTAATAATGGAACATAATACAGGAAATCTGCTAGATACCTGAGTGCTGCAGGACATGATATGGGAGATCAAAGTCCTGTTTTCATTCACTGGATTCCACGCTTGTTATGTTACAGTCAAACCATAAAAATAACCAAGTGAAAAAGCATGAACTTTCTTTGCTTTCATTTGGAGAGTTTTTATATCTCAGGGGGCTCTGACTGGGCTCACAGACATGGATCTCCAGGCTTGTTTACTTGAACTGCTAACTCAGTGCCAGCACTTGGTTCTCATCCAGTCATTGAATCTTTGAAGTTTAAATAAGTATTTGTGTTAAGTTGCTTGAGAAAGAAAAGCTTAGTGGTGGACACAGCCTTGAATGGTGCATCACTGTGGCACTGACAGATCCCTGGGAACACTGTGGGATGAGTCCCCTCAGTTCCTGCACAGGGAGAAGTTGACCTGGTCTATGGGAAAATGCTGCTGCTCACAACTGGATTGCCCTTGGTTGGTTAATTGTCCAGCCATATGGCTTTAAAATGTTATTATTTCATGAACGACTCTAATTATTTAAATCGTGACCTTTAACCAAAGTAAAATGTAGGGTTTTACAGATCTTATAGTATTGTAAGGGCTTGATTGTTCAGCTACGTAGAGATGGGAGCTTGAGATATATAAAGCTTCAGCTAAGGCAAACAAAAGCACTGGCATTTTCCAAGATGCTTATTTGTAATTTTTATATTTGTTTATTTATTTATTTATTACAGAATAATTCTCAGCTTTCAAGCCAAAACCCCCTAATTTTGCCATAAGGTCCCTACAAGCTCCTGTTTTAGGTGGAGTAGAATCTAACAACTCCAGTTCTGAATTTAGATTCTAAAGAAAGCTTCACTAGGGGGACTCTGAAGGGGTAATCTGCTGCATTTGGAGCAGATTTGGAAATTCTGCCAAACTGCTGATTGATTTTCTACAGATATTATCAATTGTTTTACCTTGTTTTCTGCAATAAAAGCCATGTGAAAGGTTAGGTTTGGTGAAAGGTTAAAAAGCCAGAGATTGCAAGGAAAGATAGACATCTGTGTCCTAAAATGAATAGGTTTTGCTTGTCAAAGTGAGCAAGTTGCAGTTCATTTTGGATGTATTTTTTAATTTACAGTCCTAACTTAATCAGCTAATAATAGAACACTGGTGGAATCAAGTTCTGTAAAGAACAAGATCCTTTGACTTCCATTGTAGAATACATTATGCTCTGAATATTAAACATTGCAAATACTTTACCTCCCACTCGAGCTATTTTCAAGACTTTAGAATTAGCTATAGAAGTGAAGAGAATAAGAGTTTGCTTTTCATCCTGGAATAAACTGACAGAAAATCGTTCAGATTTGATAGCTGGATGTGGTCACATATTAAGTTTACTCTTTTACATCATTCTTTACTACATTCCAATGGGCAAACAGAATCTCTCAGGAACTGCTCAATCAAGACACCAGACTCTGCTGCCCTGCAATTTTCCTCAGTTAGTTGGAGAGATTTTACTTTTATCACCTCTTGAAAATCACAGAAAGCTTGCTGATGTCTTAGCAATTAAAAAAAAATTGTATTAACTAATAGGATATACTTGAATTTGTTACAAAAAATAATTAGTTCAGGTAATACTGTATTGAGTGCTGGTAACAGAGCAAAGCCAAAGCAACTGTGACAGAACTGCCACTGCTGTGCAGAGCTGGGGTTTGGGTGACCTTGTCTATCCTTGTCCTAGGTAGTACAGTGTAAAATGGTATTCCAGAGCCACACAGGGTCCAATCTGCATAGAGCACATTGAGTAATTTGTGGGTTTGTTCTTTCACCAAAAACGTTTATAGCTTTTGGCTTTAAAAATAGTTCTGGAGCATAGCAAGAGAGAAGCAGCTTTGGCCTAGATATTGCACAGGATGGCAGATGAACAGGGTTGATTTCATTTTGGGCATTTTGCCCAGGACACTTTTTATAGAACACACAGCGACTCTGGGGGCTCTTAGGCTGTGGTCACATTGGGGTTTTGGATTTATTCTTTAGAAGGGAGAGGTTTAATTTTGCAAAAAGAAACATTAATGTACATTTCATTATGGAAGGTCTTTTATGTTGGAGTTTTCAACTTGTACCAGTGGTAGAGGGACTCCTGATTTCTCCTGGGGACTGCCTGCTCGATGCTTACTCTGCACATGCTGAACCCCTCCACACCAAGGCACATTCTGAAGCCTGTTCTTACATCATTTACTCCAAGAAATTTGACTCCCATTCAGATCCAGAGTTGGAAAGCATGTTTGAGCTGTGACTGGCATCTGCCTCAGAGCTGTCACCTAAAATAGAACAATAAGAGCTAAACCCTGTTTGACAGATGGAAGACATAAAGGCAAAGAAAAATATTACATGTTTGTTTCAACATCTGGTATTTCATCTGTATTGCAGACTGAGTACACACAAATGCAGATGTAAATTAGCTAAGGCTGTTGATCTGCAAGGATATCTATTATTTCACTTAGTCTTTAATAAAAATATAAATTCTCCATTACTTTAGGTTTTGAGTGAAACAGATACTGCATTTCTCTGCTTTTATGCAAGGATTCTGCTTTCATTTTCCTGTTTTTAAAAGCATTGCCAGTGGTATCATTTAGGTCTGCAAGAGTCAAGGAAAGAGAACAACAAATAATAATAATTTGATTTAAAAAAAACCCAAAAGATAGTCTTTTCCCATGCCCTCTTCCAATTTCTCTGCACTTTGTTATCATGTTTCTTGGTCTGCAGAGCTCCTCAAGGCTGCACACAGCTGACCTGGTGCTCTGTTACAAGTGCAAATTACTATTCCATCAACTTTTTTATTGTCTGTGATTCTCACATTTTGCAAAGAGTAATTACTTTTCCAACTGTCAGGCGGTGGTGAGCACAACCAGATGATCTCACTATTACAAATGAGCTGGGACAGAAAGCAAGGGAGCTGTTTTTCTTGATCTCAGTGAACAAATGCAGAGCTGAAAATAAATAAGACCCCGGGAATCCTGAATTCCAGTCCTCTGCTCTAAACACTTAATCTCCAGTATGTGGCACAAATAGGATAAATACATTTTATATAGCAACAGTCTGTGATAAGGCCCTTTCTCCAGTGAAGATAAATGGTATTTCTGTTCTCTCTCATTCCAGTTTAAACACTATGTCAATAAGCTCCGGAGCAAGAACACAATTTATAAAAAGAAACGACTGGAAATAGCAGAAATTACAGCTGAGTATGGGATCCTCCAGAGGACAGAAGAGCTCCTGAAACAGCGCCACGAGGCTGTTCAGCAGCAGTTGGTAATACCAGAATGTTCTGCTCCCACAGCCCAGCCTTCCCTTCAACAGCTATAGAATGAGATGTTGTGTTAGATTCTAACATACATCATCCTCAGCTCTCCTGCTGTCGTTATTAAAAGAGTATTAGAGTATAAAGTTTATTTTTATCTGTTGACTGTGCTAAGCTGCTGTACTTTATGTTCAGCAACTGTGTCTTGGAGGCAAGTCATGACTGTTCTGCAGCTTCTTTTTAGACTGAGGGGCTTGACCCTGCTTTTTAAAGTCAATGGTAAATCTTCACTAACTCCAGCGAGGCTGGATTCTTAAATTAGTTTTTGGTATCCACATGAGCAGTAAAAGCTTTGCAAATTATCAACAGCAAGTAGGATTCAGGTTACTGCTGCAAAATATATAGGACTAGTGAATAAAAAAAGAGCAGGCAGGAAGAAAACATTCTAAGCCCAGAATATTTAGAAGAAAATGTGTTTCGCAGTCAGGGAAAAAATTAGGAGTGGATAAATGCTCTTCTTAAGCCAGAACAAGAGGAGAAGGATTTCTGCTGCACGTAACTGAAGGCATCCAGGGGATATATATGCACCCTGAGTACAATGAGGGCCCCTGTTTAGTTCATGAAAATCAACTGCTGCAGTATTTCCTTCTAATAACAATATTTTGGTTACCAGAATATTTTGCTTTTTTTTTAAATCATCTGTCTTTTTTGCTATACATACATATTTGGTATTTTTAAACATAAAAGTATTTGCCTTCTTAAAGAAAATTGGAAGTGTGAAAATACACGGGGTAGGGTTTGGAAAGTTGCTCCCATAGCTGCAGTGGATGAAGTTGCTCTGTTTCAACAGGGCATCCTTTGCTTCATGAGGTGAATGGAGTTCTGGAATGGTGGCACCTTAAAGAAGGAATGGTTTGCTTTGTAACAAATTGTGGATGAATAAATCAACTCCTGGCTTTCAGATTTCAGAAAGCACCCTCCTTACATACTTACTGAGCAAGCATTGTTAATGATCATGACATTAACTTCTTATTAAAGATTATGGGATGTAATACTAGAATTCGGTAGGATGGTTATTAATGTTACTCTAATGAATAAAATATTGATTTAGTTGTGTGTGATACTTGTTTAAAAATAATTAGCTACATCTTCAGATTAAGCATAGGGATTTTACCCACTGAACTTCAGACCCTGACCAAAAGCTCACTTCACTTTGAAGAAACTTTCTGTTCATTTCATTGGGCACAGAATGACCAAACAGTGTATTTACAAAATGTTGTTATTATCCTACTGTACAGGCACTAGATAAAAAGTTAATTGTTCTGACAGATAGATTATTCATCACTTTTAAAATAAATTGATTGCAGTACTTACCTGTTCCACTTCCTTACAATATTTTGGCTCAGGGAAGGAATTTGCTGCTGTTTGATTAATGGACTCCAATTTGGCATTTCTTTTTTGCACATGCAGCAAGCCATTGAAGACAAGAAAGGGATTTCTGGATACAGTTACACCCAGGAGGAGCTGGAAAGAGTATCTGCAGTCAAGAGTGAGATGGATGAAATGAAAGGCCGGACACTGGATAACATGTCTGAAATGGTGATGTTTGTCCTAAACTATTGCATTTCCTCTGTTTGCATACCTGGTTTCTCAGCATTTTGGGGGAGGGTTTTACAATCTATGTTTTTATATGCATAAAAAGTATTTTCAAACAGTGTCACTCAGGTCCACAAAGGTAATCTTGAAAAAGTTTATTAGAAGATGCCTTTATTTTAATCGATGAAGAAGGAATTTAAAATTCTAGAAAAAATTAATCTTACAAATAAATCCTACTTGCCTCCCCTTCAGAAACAGTAGGGATACTGAGTCTTGTCATTATTGGTTTTTACTCTTGTGATTTCAGAACTGGTTTTATATTTGTTCTTGGGTATTATTTGTAAGAGACAAATGGTTTGAATCTGTACTAGAATCTTTTTCTAAAATGTTTGTAAATCACTGGATTTAAGCAGTTCTTAGAAAGATACTTATTAAGCCTAAGGAGACAAATATCTTGTCTTTTTGTCTGTAGCCTAATTGTCAATTGTCCTTAGATCCATTGTGTTTTAATTTAACTTCCCACATAGCTACAGAAACAAGACAGAACTTGAAGTTTGAAAATGCACTAAAAGAGCAAAAAGCAAACCAGCATTCTTTGAAACCATCAAGTGGTATAGTTAAAGCAAAGTTACTTTCAAATAGAAAGCTGGATGGAATTTGAGTTTTCAGTATAAATATTTTAAAATGACTGTTTTAGCATTTTCAATCTGAGTTTAACCAATGCAGGGCTTTTTTTTGTTTGTTTTCTTAAGGATCTCTTGTCCTTCCTCTCAGTCCACCTCTTTGCACCCCCTTCATTTTCCCCTACTCTTTAAGCTCTTTAACTTCCTAGCACATGGGCTGTCTTCTGGAACTCTCTCTGGTGGTCTCAGTTGAAAAGATGGGAGCAGAATTTGTCTTATTTGTGGCAATGACCCCACTGCAACATGGGCTCTTTCCCTTTATTCCTTAGGCCTGAACACGTGTTAGGATGTAGGCTTCATCACCTCTCCTTTTTCTCTTCTCTTCTCTTCTCTTCTCTTCTCTTCTCTTCTCTTCTCTTCTCTTCTCTTCTCTTCTCTTCTCTTCTCTTCTCTTCTCTTCTCTTCTCTTCTCTTCTCTTTCTCTTCTCTCCTCTCTTTTCTCTTTTCTCTTTTCTCTCTCTTTTCTCTTTTTTCTCTCTTTCCTCTCTTTTCTCTCTTTTCTCTTCTCTCTTTTCTCTTCTCTCTTTTCTCTTCTCTCTCTTCTCTCTCTTCTCTCTCTTCTCTCTCTTCTCTCTCTTCTCTCTCTTCTCTCTCTTCTCTCTCTTCTCTCTCTTCTCTCTCTTCTCTCTCTTCTCTCTCTTCTCTCTCTTCTCTCTCTTCTCTCTCTTCTCTCTCTTCTCTCTCTTCTCTCTTTTCACATTTCTAGTTATATAAATGTACTGTTAGTGTCATCTTGTTAACAGACATTGTTTTATCCCTCTTATCAGGTTAAAAAGATGAATGCCATGGTAGCAGAGAAGAAGGCAAGCTTAGCTCCTGTTATCAAAGAACTGAGACAGTTACGCCAGAAGTGCCAGGTTAGTGGAAACCCTTCTCTCATTCTGTGTAAACCAAGCCAGAATCACAAATAAGTCTTAATTTCCAGCTCTCAGTGGTGTATCTATGTCTGCTGTACATAATCAACTCTGAAGGAAAGCTGGAGATAGCAGAATGGGTCAGCAGTGATTTCCAGCATTCAAAAGACTGAAATTCATAAAACCCAGGGAGTGCAGGTACAAAATCAGGCTGAAAAATTTGTCTGTTATGACAACTAAAGAAATCACTACCCCAAGGAAAAAATATAGAACTCCTGGTTGAAAACCATAGTGAAGTTAGGTATTCAGATTGGTTTCAGAGCTTTTTCTGCATCTCAGCAATAATGATCTCAACCAATGCTCTCCTCTTTAAATGGATTATATTATTATCTCAGCCAAATACTTGAGTACATTGCTCTGTCCTGTGGTAGTCTGTAGGGAGGACAGATCTATCCATTTGTTTTCATGATTTTTGGTACACAAACAAAAAAAGACACTCAGGACCACAGCTTGTAATAGTGGGCTCCTTGCTGTAGAAGGAACCAGAGCTGTCCACTTATCTACCAACTGAATTTCCAGAAAACTTACTTTTGATGGGTCTATTGCAAGTGTCAGCAAAGCACATCCAGCTCAGGTGTTTGCTGTGCAGCCCACACACTGGGCTGTGCTGTGATCCTGTGGGATGGGGGAGCCTGGCTTCCCCCTGCCTCAGAATCCCCACGTGCCTGCCAGGTTTCTGTGTCCCTGAGTGTGCCAAGAGCTGAGGCTGATGTGTGAGACTGATGAGAACACAGCCTGCCTGAATGTCATCTGTCAGTCAAGTGAGGATTTCATTGACATTTCCTTTCTGCCCCTTTCACATAAGGAATTAACTCAAGAATGGGATGAAAAAAAAATCCAATATGACAGCTGTGCAGCGGGGTTAGAGAGCAACCGTGCTGTGCTGGAACAGGTAAGATTGAGGTTTGTTGGTACACAGCAATAAATGCTGTGCAACATGTTCACTGTGGTACAAAACCCTCCCTGCTTTCCCTCTGGGTATGGAAAGTGCAAATCCAGTTCAGGTGGAAATGAGTCAGTGGTGATGCACAAGGACACAGATCCTGCCTGAAGCTGCTCGGTGGGACATCAGTCCCTCCACCAAGATCCAGCTGTGATTAGCAGGAATTCTGTAAGAGAAGGTGCACTGGCCAGAAATCCTGATGACTAATCCTGCTAGAGAGTCTCTGTTAGGGAAGAATTTGACTATAAAATAAGAACTAATTTATCAAGACAAATCTTTATATGCACTTAGCAGATTCATTAAGTTAACAACCAATCCAATGGATAATTAATGTAACTGAAACTGATGGCAAGGTTACTTCATTACATGTGACTGGTTTGCATACAACAGTTTTAAAAATACAACCACTGAAGTAGCCAGCACCTTGTGTGACTGCAGTCTATGCATTGCCTGAACTCTAGCACTTTTAGGAAGGAGGTACCTGAACCACCACAATCCTTTAAGGTAGGGACAGAGATACCAATAATAGAGTGTTCATATGAATCTGCTTTATCTCACTAAGTCACCTCCTGTGAATTTTGTCTGGACTTGATTTTTCAAGGCCTTGACCACATAAGGAGTATATTTCAAAATAATAATTAAAAAGATGTAATTCTGGTGGATATATAAGTAATTATTTTCCTGCACTAGAAGTACCTTTGCCTGGCTTAGTCCAGGCCAAACAAAAGAATCCACAGATGAACCTATTATGAAGTACATCTTCCACAAGAAATATTTTACAATAGGAATCAAGGCTGTTTTTTTTCTTGGCAGACAAATCTTACTTTCTAACACGTGATGACAGTCACAGCCACTGATTAAGCTGGACATGGCTGTCACCAAACTCTCACAGCTGAACCACAGAATTCAGTTTTCCAGCTGATAGTCTGAAAATCACACAGTGACAGAGCTTTGGAGTTGACAACTGCTTTGCAACCCAGAGTACATGAATTCCACTTGGATTATTAGGGTTTTTTTATAGGAACCGGTTAGAGACAGGACTAGCTCACTATCTCCATAATCCTCAACATAATTATTGATTGCTAATTAACATTCTGTTAACACGTCCATAGCTCCTAACATATATTTTGTGGATGCGTTCCAGGAAATGCTTATTCACAACTGGATTTGGCACTTCAGATGTGCTTAGGAACAAGAGTCTTGGCAGCACTTGTCTGTTAGAAGTCAGTCATATTAATAAGCACCTATTAGCAGCCATTTAGCATCTCTAACTGTGACTGAAACTGCAAATCCAAAAAAGTGAGTTGTCTCCCCCTTTGAAAGAGACTTCTGTAAAGCCCGAATTATACAGAAATTTAAGAAATTATCAATCCATTGTTATGGCTGTTTCTATTATGGACTCTGCTGGTTTAAATGCAAGACAGGGCACCTCCTGTGGACTTTAGAGTTGTGATGTCCTCTGAAATCTCACTCTTATATGACAGGAAGTGAAGGGACTTCTGGAGGAGTGTGCTCAGGAGGAGAGCAACTACCGCTACATCAACTGCATGAAAAGGGTAAGCTCAGAAGAGAGACCAAATTACTCATTTTGAGATGAAATAACAACTCTAACTTTTTTTTTTAACATTCTGCATTTCTTTCCAGAATCTAGAGGTACAGCTGCAGCGTGCTAAAGAAGAAATGAAGGCTTATGTGTCCTCAGACCCACAGGAGAGACGGAAGGCGATTCGGTGAGTGCATGAAGGGGTTCCCTTTGTGTTAACTCCAAGGACATTCATAAACTGAGGTTGGAGGTAGGAATTTTCTCACTGGCATTTGAACTGGAGGAGTTCACCTGATAAATTTAGAAACACTATAATAATCTAAAAATAAGCATCTCAAATTCTAGTATATATTGCTGTAAACCTACTGGTTCTCTCAGGCATATCAGAAGATTTTCCCTTCCTGCTGGAGGTTGTAGCCCCCTGATAGCAGTTTTAATTTGCAGCCCCTGTTGGCACAAGCTCAGAGAAGCTTCAGATGGGTTCTGCAGGAAATGTGGCTCTATCAGAGCACCTCTCACAGAGCAGCCAGGTGCTGCTCTCAAGCTCTGGCCATTTCTTGCAAATCTTCTATACTTCATTCACAACAGGAGAAGAGAACCAGTAGGAGATGAAAGAATAAATTGAATTTCCAAAATCTCTGCCCTCTTAGGGTTTCCAACCTTTCCAAATAATTTCTGGAGTCTTCTGTTGTAGTGGTGGCAATAAGGGAATCACTGCTGGCTGAGCAGTCAAATGTCATTCATTATCACCTGAGGTTGTTTCTTCACACATTGTCGAGTGAAAAAAGGAAGTAGTTGACCACTAAGATTTTATGGACTCTGGAACAGAGCCATTGACAGAGATAATAGTGATCTGTCAAACTGAGTGAGAAAACTCCAGTTCCCTGAGGAGACACTGAGAGATGAAGTCATCTTCCTCCATCAGATCCTGCATGAACCAGAAATTGTCCCAATGCACCTTGAGCTGGAACCTGTGGAGCTGCATCTCCTGTGGTTCTCAAACATGATGCAGAGGTCAGGAGGAAATAAAGGGCTCATTAATGCCCATCACAGAGACCTTCTGCAAGGACCTGAAGTGTGGAAATGTTTAAAAACTGTGTAGGAAACAATGCAAGAAAAACAAAAATAAGAAAAGAATTAAAACTACTTGGGGTGGGAGAAGGCAAGGAAGAGGAGATGAAATGTGAGTGGAGGCTAAGAAGCCTCTTACCCCATCTCACAGAATAAGGCTATGGGAAATAAAAGTTTTATCTAATGTAAGACTGTTAGAGAGCAAAATGAAGAAGGATGAAAAGAGAAGTGGCTGAGAAAAATCTTACTAATAATGTGAATATTCCTTAGCCTGAAAGGCAAGAGGGCTCAGCAGAGCAGCTGAGAGGAAACCTGGGTCAAGCAGCAGGCACTGTCCATTTATGGCCTGGCAGGGAAGGGGAGGGTCTGAGTTTATTCACAGATGCTCAGGGAAAAAAAAAATGCTGCAACTGAAATACTTGTGAAATGAACATCCACAGTGTGAGTATCCACACAGAGAAGCCAGCAAAGCCAAGGCTGGAATTAAGCCTGAGTCCAGCCATGTAATTCCAGGTATGGCAAGGAGAATGTGCAGGGAGCTTTACCACTTTCTCCACTGTCCCTGTTTCACTTGCTAACTGTGGACACACAAGGTAGGGAAATTAGCAGTGACTCTACAGATCTTTGACCTTCTCTAAGAGGTTGCAGGCCCGGGGCATTTAAATGAATTATCACGAAGTTGAAAAGAGAGATCTTTGCAAAATATAAAATAAAAAATATAAACCAATAATTATTGTTTCTAGACATCATTTTAGAATGTGAATGTATTTTTCAGCAGGCACTGGAATGTAAACGGAGTAAAAATGAACCATAAATAGAACAGTACTTTCCTAACAACGTATTGAACAAAAAATGTCTTAATTCCAACCCTCTTTATTGAATATAAACTCTCAGTTCCCTCAAGTCACTTCTTAGGAATGTGAAGGGTTGTTTTTGTTTTTTTTTCTTTCTCTAAAAATAGAAAGTTGTGTGTTTTTTAATGAAGTTATTAAGTTGCATTCCTTCCAGTCATCATTATAAATAGTAAAGAAAAAACTTATGAAGAAAGACACCTCATCTTCTGATTGCTTTGAAAACTTTACTTTAAAAATAGAAGTATCTTCTATTGATACTTCTCCATGTTCACAGCACAGTGAACATGTGCTGTGCACCACTGGAAATCAGAAGATTGAGTGTGGCTCTCTCTGCCTTTGCTTTGGTGAGGACTGCTGGGGATCAGCTGTGCAGCACAGCCCCTGGAGCAGCCTCAAGACAGCTCCGATTTGTTCTGGCTGCAATTGTCCAAGCCTGTGAGCTGCTAAGATGATCCAGCTTCATTCCTTGCACGTCTGTTCTGCAGGGAGTGTGGCAGGCAGGACCAGGTGGCCAGGGGCCCACATGCTCCAGTTGTAAGCTTGGAGTAGTTTGTAGAAATGGAAGGAGTGTAAGAAACACGATGCCTTGGCTCCACACGGCTGCTCACCGTGCTCTGGCAATCCTTCAGTCTGGAATCACAGAGGCTGAAATTTCTTTCTGGAAATTCTGGCAATAATTCTTTCTGGATTTTTCTACTTTTCTGAGCAATTTGGGTAGTTCTTTAGATGAGTTCTTTTGTATTCTGCCAGCAAACTCAGCCTCTCAGTTTACCCGTTAAATGCCAAATGTAATAATTTATGGTTTTACGAGTGAGTCAGTGAAGAGGGATTTTTTATTGTCACATTTCAAAAAACTTGAAAGTAAGTACATAGTAACCTATCTGTGTCCCACTGTTATGCTTCACATATTATGTTGTCAGGTTTCATGTGGCAGAAAGTGATCCAGCCACTTGCTGCAGACAAAGGTGTTCAGCCAAGATTTTTAATAATGGATGTCACCAGTGATGCTTCTAAGCCTGTATCTAGGCACCTCAATGTGATGGCTGTTTTCTGAAAGTGAGGAATGCATGGGGTTCCACTGCAGTCACTGGGTTGCTCAAACAAGGGGTGAAATACTATTTATTCCCTTCCATTCCTCTCTTCTCCCACTATTTGTCCCACTGCATTCACAGCAATTAAGGGTTGTGGACTTGTAAGCTCTGACACCTGTATAAATGAGGCAACTGTGGCTAACCTCAGAGTATCACTGGGAGAAATGCAATATTAAAAAGGGATCAGGTACATCCTATTGAAATGATGTTGCTGCTGTCTCCAAGCTGTAAGGATCAATAATCATGCCTGCTTGAAAAATGTAAGAGATCTCACCCAATATCACTTTTCCCAACTGCACAAGAGAACCAAAGAAATCTGAGCCTGGATGACAAGGGAAATGTTCAATGACAGGAAGGTTTCTTCATGCTTCTGTCTCACTTATGAACCTCCCGATACTTTCATGATTTGCCACCCTTGCATCATTATTTTGTCCTCTTACATAGAATGAAATAAAATCAAACAAAATTATTTTATATTTCCCTTAGGGAGCAGTATACACGCATGATCCTTGAACAAGAAAACCTTGGGAAGGTAAGAATGAAGAGTTTACCTGGGAAAAACACTGCATAATTTTTTTGTGGGGGTTATTACCAAAGGCTGTGGTCAGACTTTTATAAAAAGTATCTTGCAGCCTACAAAGAAAATTCCATTACTGCTGGCATTGGTAACTAATTCCCCAAAAAGAGATCATGCTTTCTCTCCAGGGCTTGATTTCCTGCAGACCAGAACATGAGCTGCTTGTAAAAGATAGTCAGACAGCTTAATGTGACAGCACATTCTCTGAAAACCATTTGGGTAAGCAACAGAAATGTGTGAATAACAAACTGTGCCAGCTCAAATTTGATGTTGTATATAAAGCAACCTGTTGAAGACCATAAATATGAAGCCTGTCAGCCTGTTGTTAAAGGCCAGGGGATCACTGGCACAGCAGTGTGAAACAAAACCACTTGTCCATTTTTAAGCTTGTATGAAGCTCAGGTCAGCATGGATGATCTTGGGCTTACCAATTCACACTAAACATCTCTCTTTTATTAGTTTCCTTTTTATGAGTCAGCCTGTGAGCAATTTTTACAGTCTTGAGCTGCCACTATTAATAATCAGTAGCAGATTTCATCGTAAAACATTAATTTCATGATTATAATACCATGATGGAAACCCACTGCAGCTTGCAACTTGATACTGCAAGAGCTCTCTATGGAAATGAGCTCAGAATTTTAGCATAACTTCTTAAATAGATAAGGCTATAATTGAGACAGTTTTAAAGCACTGAATTATTTGTCAATCTGGACAGAGCAGATAGCTGAGTCCCAGATGTTAATGTGAATGCATTTATCACTTGCAAGGGGAGCTATAGAAATCATTGTAATTCCAGGCTGTCTGTCTAAGCAATTTTTGTGGTGTAGCACTGTCTAAAACTCTGATATTTTTGTATTTTTCACAGAAATTACGAGAGAAGCAAAAAGTTGTACGGGAAAGTCATGGGCCAAACATGAAGCAAATGAAAATGTGGCAGGATTTTGAGAAGTTAATGGAATGTAAGAGGGAATGTTTTCTGAAACAACAGAATCAAACAGCCATTGGGCAAGTCATTCAGGAAGGAGGCAAAGACAGGCTTGTGTTATGAACTCTTCCTTTGATATCAACACGAAGTAGGAAGACAGTGTGTTGGCTTCCTAAAGGTAACCTCTTACTAAATGTTCTTGGTTTTGTAATTTCTACATAAATTTGTTGTGAATTATTTGGTTTTGGTGGATAAGCAAAGAAAGGAACTCTGTGAAGCTTTTTCTCCATTGTTTTAAGTGACAACACAGTGTGGTTAGGAAGATCTGTTCTGAGAGCTGTGCTGGGGTGAACCTCATTGTAAATCTTTGTTTTATGAGGCTGGGAATGGCATGCATCTGCTGAGAGATCAAAGGGAAAGAAACCCTTCTCCAGGGTCACAGAAAACTTGCGTAATTGCTCTGCTCCTTACTCTCTATCACTAAGGTTACATTTTTGCAAGGCCTGGGACTCGGTATTGTATAATTGTGGCCCTCCTGGCTTGGCCCTCCCCTTCCCTATTGTCTTTATTCATCCAGTGTGACTGGCAAGAATGGAGCTGGTTTTGCTCTGAGTTGCACAGCCCTTGCCTGCACACTCCTGGCCATGCTTTCCTTGCATGGTTGAATTAAAGTGATTGTGCTTCCAGGAGACAGTTCACTGCTACAGCGTCAGGGGTAGGTTCAGAGAACAATTGCTTGGATTCTGAGCTTTTTCCATTATCTTTTGCTGTTGTTTTTAACAAATGTACTTTGCCTGCACATACACCTTCTCATTTTTCTGAGTTGTCCATGTGGTGGTGTAAACAGTGGCTGTCTAAAGGTTTTCTGCACTGAGTGAGGCCATTTTGTGCTGTTTTGTCTGTGCTGTGTGGTTCCAGAGTGATGACACTTCCCAGACTGGGTCATCCCAGGGATGGAGGGTTATTGATGGATGTAAATACAGCACAGTGGCTCTTGCACGAGTCAGGGGGTGCCAAATGGGTAGATGGGCAGCCCTTGCACTCTGGTTTTGACCCGTGAGCCACAGGGGTCACTGTCCTCAAAACTGCACTGTGAGACCCAGAGCTGAGCCAGGGCAAGGGGATTGAAGGTGAGGTTTGAAAGGGTCCCTCACATTTCATCATTTTGGATGAGCACCTCAGCCACAATCCCTGATCAGAAGCAGAGAGATGAGCCTGCAGGACCAGAACTCCTGCTGATCATCCTCAGTCTCTTGGCTTGTTGAATTTCTAGATAGGTTTGGGGGTTTTTTTGTTTTTTTTCCTGACGTAGAATATCTTTTCAGGACGTTAAAAATAATGTTGCTTTCTTTTGATACTTATCTATGAGATCTTCTGCTGTTTTCTATGTCAAGAGAGAGTATGGTAATTATATAGCTCCTAGTTTGCCTTTGCATTAAATATATTTGTTAAGAGAACTAAAATAAAATCCAATTACTACATTTTGACTGAATATTATTCTGGGTTTTTTTATGCCTCTTAGGTGAAAGAAGGTGAGTGACAAGTTAGTGACAAGTAGCTTGCTGGGCCATAAGCAAAAGAGGTTTAAATGGGTCATTGATGAAATTTATTTTAGCAGCCTCCCCAAGGGTTTAAAACTGCAGCATATGTGTAAGGAGTGAGTGTCAGATCCATACATTCCCAGGACATCCTCATGGGAGCCCTCCCACAGTGTGGAGTAGCTGAAGATGGTCTCTCCCAACAGCTGCACAATAATCTTGCCCAGGACAAGGAGGAGCAGGACAAGGAGGAGCTGTTCCTACACATGAGTGTGGAAGAAAGGCTGAGCTGCAGGACACAGGCACAGGCAGAGATGAGGAGAAGATTCTGCATTGCCACCACCTGCTGCCTCCATGAGTTCCTGATGAGGCACTGGAGGGAGGACACATGGACTGGGAAGGGAGAAGCTCAGGAAAAGGAGGAAAGGACACCTGCAGACTACGGAGTGTGAGAACAACCACCTCCAGTGACACCTGTACACTTTCTCCCTGCTGCCCTGCACCATTATTCCAAACTTCACCTGCACTGTAGGGCCTGTTGAGCTGAAGAAAGTTGTCCTAGTAACATACCTGGGCTTGTAAAGGAGGATTTTACTGAGTACTTGGCAGTGCTGGAAAGCTAACATAGATAACTAGATGTGAGACATGCTGAAAACATGGGATAAGCACCAAAAATGGGCATTTAAGTTACTTAGGAATCAGCCTGTGGTTCACCAGCCTATGGAGTCACCAGATGTGGCTGGGAGAAAGGGGATTTTAGAGACCTCAAGTCAACACTTGTAACAAAACCCTAAAACTCTTTGAGTTGACCATTTATACAAAGATGAATTACACAGATGGGCCTGTTGCCCAGGAAAAAGCAGTGCTTCTGAAATTCGTAGCAAAGATGTAGAGTAAGATTCAGGATAATAATTCTTCTGTTTTTCAATTCAGAGTTAGCCTAAAAATAGTTCATCTTTCTCCCTTGTAAAAACAGTTTACTGCTGGCTAGTCAAAGATGACGTGATTGTTGTTCTGATCTGATCAGTGTTCTGTCATTTGTGCTGCACCAAGAAAGGACACAGATTATACACTACAGCAGCAGCAAAATGGCTTTCTGAGATGAAGCAGAAAACCATAATAACTGTTATGAAAAGAAAATTGGAAAAACTGAAACACAATTTTTAGCTTTTTGGTAAGTGGACATTTAATAAATGCAACTTTAATAGATTCTGTTCACTGGCTTCCACACCTAGGTCATGATTTGATGTGAGTGTTCAAAAATCTTTGACTTTCATAGTTCCAGCACAGTTACCCAAATCTAGGATTACTTTCTATACCTTTATGCACACAGATAGTCCTGCTAACACAGTCATACACATAGAGCTGCCCATAATATAAAAATTGGGCCCTGCTATCATTTTATGTTTAAATATACTGATTTCCTGAACTTTTCTTGACAAGAACTTTCCTACAGTGAAAGGCTGTAGAGGTATTCTACAGCCACAGTTCTGCAGAAGTATTTAGCAACAGTTCAATGCCTAGAAAATGTCCTGCAATGAGGATGTTCTGATTAGTAAGCACAGATAGGATACTCCCCAGTCAGCAATATGAAACCTGTTCTCTGGGTGACTTGCTGGTTGAGAAACTGAAGTTCAGAGCTGCTCCTCCTCAGAGCACCATCTCATGCCTGACTCAGAGGGCTCTGCTGACTACCTGGGGGCTGTCCTCAGCACAACCATTTGGCAGGATCAGCCCTGTTCCTAAATCACCTCTCTGGCCATGTTTGGCCTGCAGCCTGCAGCCAGCTTCCACGGGAAGGCAGACAGACATCTGACTGAAAGACCAGAGACTGAAGTGCTGTCACCCAAAAGCTGTCCCCTTGGGAGGAAGGTGGTGACACATTGACACAGTGGGGTGTGGGAAGCTGTTCCTCTGTCATTTTGGCTGCAGATGAGGAGGGAGCTGATGCTTGCAGATCTGGTTTCTCTCCTTGGCCCTGAATTTGCTCAGACTTCAGTGAAAAAAAAAAAAAAAAGAAAAAGAAAAGAACTCACTCTGAATGTGTGCCCCGTTGTTATCATTGGTAGCAGAAGGTTTCCTCCTGAACACTTATTAACTCTTCAGCTGCTTTTCTCTGCTGCAGTCTGGAATGGAAACAGAATTGAAATTTTCATGAACAGCATTCCAGTGAGGAAGTATTACAGAATCAACAATTTTATCACAAGGTACCACCTGTCTGGGCAACACCCAGTTGGGTAGTTGTTTTTTAACAATCAGAATTTGACCTATTTCCAACTTGTTTAAGAGAGTTCTTTGATTTCTCAGCATGAATTTAAAATAGGGTCCCTGAATGCTCTGCTTCTGGACTTAGTTCCACGGTTGCAAAGTCCAAAGTCCCAAGGCAATCTGTTTTATTCCAAGGTCACTGGGTGAAAAGGATATTTTTCTACAATTGCCTTGCACTGGTTTCCATGATGCCAGTTTACAGACAAAAACACACCCCAGGGCACTGTGCCGTGGTGATGTCAAACCCAGTGAGGAGCTCTGGTGTTTGAGGGGGGAGCAAACATATTCCAAATAATCAGCAGGAGCTGTGAAACAAATCAGGCTGTCCTTACTTTCCCAAAATCCTGACTGACTTCAGTGGGAGCTTTGCCAAAATAAGGTCTGCTGGGTTTAGCTCTGTATTCTTCCTCCTGACAGAACAAGCAGGAATTAAAGGGCCAGCATCATATGTAGAAGACACAGAGAATAAATAAGAACTGGAGTTCTCTTCATCTAAAAGGACTTTCATCCAACAGCAAGCGATGTTCTCTTAGGTGCAGTCTAACCCATAATAAAAACTAAATGCTTGGGGAAGGTTTTCTCACCACAAAAAATCAAATACAGAAGTCATTAATAATCTGGTTTGATTCTTATTAGGGGAGGCTGTCTTGCATAAGTCAAGTGTTGGAGTATTTATAGTGTTTAGCATTAAAGTACTAATTTTATGCATTATTTATATTCATTATTTTTTAAAAAAGCATATTTTAACTTTTTTTTTTTTTTGCATTTCCATTCCTCATAGTTTTAAAAAAGTATGGTTTTACAAATCAGGATAGACAAAACCAGCATGTGCTGAATGCCAAGAACCGGAGCTCTTTTCCTGCAATGGATCTACATAATGTCTATTACATTGTTTCAGTTTAGTCTATCATGATAGAATAATGTCATTTTTATGCTTATAAATTTTACTGCAACTGCTCAAGTTTTAAAACCATTCATTTATACAATAAGCACTTAACTAGTCTACTCTTGACATAGGATAAAGCCAAATCTTGCACATTTTGCTAATACCAGAAAAAATGCAGTTCATAGGAGCATGGAAAATGGGATCTTAGAGTTTTCCAAGATAAATTTCTTTCTCTCTCCCTGCTCCTTGTCCCTGGATGCCAGGCACTTAGGGACCAACAGCAGAACCATGAAGGGCTACATCAGGTACAAGTAATAATCATGTAAGGGAAGTCATGGAGGATTCAGTCTCACAATTTCTTTTTTATGAATTTTACAGCTGGTGCATACTGAAAAAAAAACCCACAAAATTCTTAAGATTTTCTGCAATTAAAATTTGGAGGGGCTTAATGCTTTTTTTTTTTTTTTTTTACTGGGTTGCTGTTTTTTTCAGATAGCAGTTGAAACTCTAGGTTTATAAAATATTAAGAATTTGGCATTATGCTTGGTTTACACTATGGCAGCATTTCCAGTTAAGTAACCAGCATTTAGTTATTTCCTTGCACTTGTCACAGAAATCTCAGAGCCCTTGGTGAAGAGTTACCAACAGTGAAAAGTGGTGATTGAGATTCTAAACACTGAAAATTCACAAATCACATTAAAGTGATGCATTTTTCCTATCAGCTGCTACTGAAATGATGCATTGCTGCAAGGCTGCATCCTGTGGACTGCAGCATTCAAAAACTTTGAAGTATTTATAATCTATCATACCCATTCCCCTTATTCTCTGCTTTAAAGCTTACCATGTTTTAACAGCATTTTAAAGAGAAAGCAGAACTGCATCAGAACACTGAAAGTCACCCACAGACAACCTGTTCCACTAATTTTACATTTGTGTTACATCTCTTGCCCTAAAGGATTTCTCTGCTTCACATTCATTTCCCGTGGGCTGATGAGAGTGCTCAGGTATCTGCATGAGTGAGCTAGAAGACAGTGAGAGATCTACTTAATGTTCAGAGAACAGCAGTGAAAATTGGGCATTTATTATTTTATTATAACATCATCTCAAAAGAAGGTCTCCTTAGGAAAATATCTTCCCCAGCTAATAACTAAAAAGCAATCTGAATTCTCCTAACAAAGAGGCAGAGTGTGGCAGACTTCACAGTGGGTTTTTACTGTTGTGCTTACTGTTCCTTTTGGATATTTACTACATTTATTTCATTATATTTAATTTACTACACTGTACTTTACCCATATGTTTGTGAAATTCATTGCTTTAAAATTTATGGACACAAAAGGTTCTTTTCTGCTGGTCGATTTAATTGAGTGAAGTTGATCATAGAGTACAAAAAGAGGGAGAGAACTCATATACTGGAAAAAGCACTATAAATATTTTCCTGAGATCATTAACACAACCTTGTAACATTTAATCTCCTGAAGTGGAAAAAATGATACCATCCTTTTATGAAATGTCTAAAAAGTGTTTACAATTCCATCCCAAATTAATGTCGCTTTTTTTTTAAGTGTAAAAAAACCCCACATAATTCTTAAATCTGTTATCAAAGTTATTTCCAACCTTTGAAGGGATTCACTTGGCAGTGTCAAACAAATGGTTGACTTTTATTCTGACACTTCTTGAAGAATTTGATTGAAACTATATATGTCCAGATAACACCCAACAAAGTGCCCCTCTTGCGTTTGTTTCAAGATATTTTTGGAAACAACAGAGGCGACCTTGGATGGAGCTGCTTTTCCAATTTAGGACTTCATTTGGTCTAAGAGAGTAAAATTAAACTCTTTAATCCTCTCATGAACCCACAAATATGACAGCGTTTTATGCTATTGGAGAATTGTTTTTCTGTACCTTCTTCACGGTGTCCATCTGGTTAGGGTAAGAATTATTTTAAGTAATCAACAGTTACTTTCAAATGGACATATAAATAGTCCTCTGTGTCACATGTCCCTTAAAACTATTGTGTAATCTAAGTGAGCAGTGGCCCTTTCAGCAAAACCTTTATTGCTGTAGGACTGGTGTTAAAGAAAGAAGCATTATTCTTTGGCTTTGCTTTTAGACAGGGAGAATCTGGCTTCAGGGCAGAGCTCACCCAGAACTGATGTAAAATCTAAATGAGGAGCCTGCTGTGTGATGGGCCAGCCACCTGTCCAGATCACAGGAGAAATAGTGTTTGTCCAGCTTCAAGTTCAACAGCCGAGGTCAGGAGCCAGGTTCCCTGTACATCTAGAGAGAGGTGATTGTTCTCTTCTGAGTTCAGTTTGCCAACTGTGCACTTGCATCTATGAAATTTTATTGCATCTCACCACTGGAGATGGTTGAAATCCTTCCTACTTCATTTCCTACGTAATCAATATGTTTTAATTCATTTGTGTTGCTCTTTGTTATCAGCATACTGCTCTCTCTAACAAAATGGAATTAGTTTGTTGCAATGATAATGCAGTGTCAGTGCTGCCAGTAAAACCTGAGCTGACAGAGGACAGTGGTTCTCCTTTCTCCTGTACAATATTTACACTCTGCAATGATCATGTTGTCTGGTGTTACCTAATGATGAAAACCAAAGTGTAATATGGGAACTAAATCTAAACATCCCAGTGGAATCTGCTTGACAGAAGTGGTGTATACAAGTGCAGATCAGAATGTGCTACTCAGGAATATATTGTTTATACTAATTTCTATTTTGTTTATATTAATTGGATCACACTTACTGTCAATGCATATTTTTGTATCTGTTATATATTTACTGTGACTGATGGCTCAAGTTCTAACTGGAGAATATCTTGTTCCCTGATTTTATGGCACTGTCACATCAAGCAGTTGTGGGCAGTTTATGAGAAGCAGCTCCAGCCCTGTGAACCTGTGTGTATGTGAGCATGACTGTGTTAGCAGAAACCAGCTTTCCAACCTGATCAGATTCCCAACCTAATATCCCTGAGGAACCTCCTAAATCATGTCCTGGGCATGGTTGCTCAGACCCCCAAACCCTCACCTAGCCCAAAGTGGTTTTTTTTTTTTAGAACATAAAGGAATGACAGAGCAAATGTCACAGCATGTCCCCATGCAGCAATCAGTGTCCTCGCTTTGGGTATCCTCACCTGACCCCTGATACTCCCTAAAAAGTAATTCAGCAGTAAAATGTCTGTACATTTGCAATGTGATAAGTCATGGAAATGTGTAATGGAAAGCTCATAGCAGATGCAGATAAACAAATATGTTACAGGCAAATGCAAAGCTGTTTCTTGAAAGAGTTTTTGAGGAAATTGCAACAAGGAATTTCAGGGCATAAAAAGCAGCACAACTGCCTTCACTGAATTATTGGAGTCAACAAAACTAAATGTGAGATTTTTTTTTTTCTTACCGTGAGATCTTTTTATAATCCCCGAGAGATAAGGATCAGGAGAAGCAATCCCAAATAGCAACAGTGTGTGCATGTGCATGCATGCAAACAAAGATCAGGTCTCCCAGTTACAGGCTGGTTACAGCACTCTGGGGCAACCTTGGATTTCTGTGCCACTCCTGTCCACATTTGCAGTTTTTTGCAAGTGTCTTAATTTGAACTGGAGCTGACACACCTTGATTATACAGCCCAGAGCAGAATTAACAAGAATCTAAAGTTTTTCTTAAACACCGAGAGGAAGTGAGGAGATTTTTAATATTATTCAATGTAAAGGTGCATGAATATGGGAGGTCAACAAGATAAAAACTGTTTGGCCAAGAATATGGTAAAGGATGAGAGAGTTTGTGTTTCTGGTTTATTGCCCCAGCCCAAAGCTGCTGCTTCTGCTTCTGCTTGTCTGGTTGCAATTAGACCTCAAGCAGAAAGGCAGCAGATTTATCACTCAAGCACTAAATTTTGCTTTTATATGTGAGCATAGATGCAGGGTAACCTCAGTTAATGAATAACCCAGTCAGCAGTTGGTCTGATAAATTTTTGGCCTTAAACAAGAACTGAACTTCTGTTGAAACCACAGGGGAGTAAAAACATTTTCCTTATTAATAACTTCAGTCTCAACAGAACAAAAAAATTAAATATTTATGTTATTTCTTGAAAAATAACCCTGAAAAATCATGTTTGAAAAAACCCACTTTTTAATGCAAAGTAAAAATTTGCAAAAGAAAATTTACACCTTTTGAAAAAAAATAACATAAATAAAGGTTCCTTACTCAATACAAAAGGATAAAACCAACTCAAATAACCTCAGTGGAAACCTTCTCCTTACTGAAAAGATGTTCAGCCTCTTTCTGTGTAGTTCTGCTAGAACCAGATGAACTGTTCCCAGCAGGCTCACAGCAATGCTCACAGAATTCTCTTCTCCATGGAAAGCCACAGATACTGGAGTTTCATAAAAAGGGAATTCTTCTTTGATAGAGCAGCTGCTTCAGAGCCAATTTTACCTGCACAGACACAGTGCTGGTGCAAATCATCTTTTGTTTGAAATAATTTACATGGGTACATCCAGGTTTTATAAAAGGGCATTCAACAAATGGTGTGGTTTGTAATGTTATTGCTTCACTGAGGCAAAAATATTGAATGCCTAAACCCAACATTAGCTAATTAAGGTGGGGGTGATTACTGGCCAGAGATAAAGCACACAATAAGTAAGCATGGATTAAGCCTGCCCTCTTACTGCACGTACTATGGTTGCTTCCAGAATACAAGGAGGATGCAGGTTTCCAGGAGATTAAATCCATCAATAATTTGCACCTGGAATCTTAAAAGAAGGCCAAAAAATTAGACAGAGATTCTTAGCTTGCAGTGTGTTGCATAGATGCTGTGGAACTTGACCCAAAGCTTCTTCAAAACCAAAATATCTCCAGTAAAATAGTAGCAAGAACCCCACTTGTACCTGAAGACATGACTTGGTACATACCAACACAGTCTGTACAGTTCATCTTTACAAGGCACAGACAGTAAAGTCACAAAACTCTCAAAAGAGAATCCCCCTACCTCCACTCCACCATTCCCACCAACAACCCCCAGCCAGCAGTGATCTCAGCCAACCAGTGGCAGAGCCACTGGAAAAGGGTTTACAGAAAAGATTTTCTTGTCCCACAGGACTGCTGTTTTGTTGCCATCACAGATCTAATGGTAAAAAATCAGCCCCCAGACCCGTGTTCTTCCAGGTGTAAACTCTGTGTGTTCCATCAGCTAAGTGCTCCCATGTCTGACTGTGCTTTGGAGAACTGACCCATCTGAAACCCCTTGTTCAAACCATGCATTGTGGATGCACGGGGGATCAAGCTGTTTGCATAATTAAAAAAAAATTAAGTGCTGTCAACAAGCTAGAAGGGTCTGCATGAAGATGAGTAAGCTGGTTAGAGAATATAAAAGCTCTCATGGGCAGAGCACACTCACTCCTCTGGACACAGATGTAAAGAAAACCCAGAGTGCCTGGAGTGCTGTGAAAGCCTTCAGCTTTGCACTCAAAAGAATCCTGTCCTTGATGACTTATAAAATTCTTCACCAGTACACTCAGTCATGGGTTACATCAGCAGTCAGTGAGATACTGTAGTGGTCACTTAGGAAAATACAAGTGGTAGCCTGAGAGAAGAGGTGAGAGCCCTGCTGTGCAGTACCACAGTTGGATCCTGCTGGCAATTTTGGTGAAAATGTTTTTTCAGTTGTGCTGGCACAAGGCTTCATGTGTCACACACAGTCTCTTGGTGAAAGATGATTTTTAACTCAGGTACTCAGTTTATAGCCAGAAGTAATAGTAAAACACAACTGAAAGGGTAGAGAGCAGCCAGCAAGGAGGGCAGGGACACAAAGAACAAGGGGCTGGAGCTTCCTGAACTGTCAAAGAAATTGTTCTGCAGAGCTGCACCTCTGTCTGCAATTCCTGTGGTTTTCCATGTGCTTCAGTGATCAGCTGAAGTCAGTCTGAAGGCAAATAAGAAAACTAACAACTGTTCTATTAAAAAGCTCATAAGCAAAGGTGAAATCTCCCCTTCATCAAAACCTGCTCCCCAAACAGGATGTTGAGTGACCACAGAGTTAAATAACAAAACACAAGACAGAAAGATTTTATCATTTAAGAGATGCTTACCAGGCCATCAGTGTTGGAAGGCAGGAAATTAATACTCATAACTTCTGATGAGCTTTGTCAGAGGTGTCGTGCTCCTCTCCTTTGTGTGATTCTCAAAAAATGAAATACCAAGATGCAGATTGATCACCTGGGCTTTTGATTTTTCCAAGGGAATGCTTTTTCTTCCATAAACTCATTGTCCTTTCCTCACAGAATGTGTGCATCTGTTAGACAAGAACATAAAGTTCTGGAAATCTGTCTGCCTACACGATGATATAAATCATTCTAAGTCTCCTTCCTGATGTAATGGCTTGGACAGATCCCTTCCCATTTCCTGCAGAAGATTTTGGAACAATCAAAGAGAAAATTGACTGCCCTAATTAGTGTACCCCATCAGCTACATTGAGCCTTGATGGCTGTAAGGGCCTCATCACTTTTATGGAGTGCTCCAGTCATGCCCAGACACCCTGTACATGTTCTGTAAGGCTCAGAGTTAATATGGGGTAAAGCACAACAATAGGGAGACTATAAAAATACCCCTGCAGGAAACTGTGGAAAACTGGAATCCAGTTGTAGGTTACTATGTAATTCAAGTAGATAATATTTTTCAGTCTCCTAAGCAATGAAAATTGAAAATATGTACTAAAACCTACATCCTTGTGTGTCTTGTTTATGGTCAGTTTAAGGTGTGAGTGCATGACTGATTACACTAGGACAGCTTGTTGTGGATTTGCCTTTGCAAAATTAAGAGAGATACCTTGCAAAGGAAACATTTGTAACAGGATTTTTTTTCTTAGCAAATGCTTTCATCCTCAGCTTTATTAAAAATATACACAACTAATCCCAGTGTAAGAATAGCCTAGATAACTGCCAGCAATTCAGGCAACAGCATTTAGGTATGCAGAAAAATGTCTTATAAGATCAAAATGTCTGCTTTTAGGAAATGTTAGACTGTCCTTATGATTAATAGCATGGCAGTTATTAGAGGAATGATTCACTCATGCCATAACCCCTGTGAGCTGAATGAATTAACCTCTTTTGAGTCAATCAAGTCACACCTAGCCAGGAGAAAAGAGTCTGACCCAAATAATCCATAATTAGCTCATCAGCTGCTAACACTATTGATCTCCTGAGATTTGGGGTGGCCTGAGCTGCCCTTGTTCTTCAGCTGCAAGTCAGAGAACAGGTTTCATTCTTGAAAGAAAAGAGAAAATTTAAAAAGACACACAGGATACTAAAATAATGATGTTAGATATCCAGCTTCTTGGAAGTACCTCCATTCATTGATGATAACATAGAATCAGAAATCAGATGGTGGCCTTGTCAAGCAGAACAGCAGTTATATTATTGCATATATAATTGGGGGTCTGCTTGCTGGCTTTTATTATATCTTGCTGAAAAATGCAGGTGCTGTTCAAATAAGATTTAAGTTCTTAATACCAGGTTCCATCTGCCAAAATCACTGCACAAAAGTTCAGCTGCAAAGACATTCTTTACACAAATCCATTTTTAGAAAGCAAAAAAACCTGGATCGATACTGAAGTTATCAAGGAATTAATTTCCATATTCTCATCTATTGGGTATTTAGTCTCTACTGCCTTTAAAAACATGATATTCTTGGAATAAATTAAATTGGTACACCCTGTTTCTAGCACTACTTTTGCAGTGGTCATTACATAAATGTAGTGTGTTACATATGGCTTTGAGATTTCACAGTGGTAACTCTTAAAGTAAAAATAAATATTGCCATTTTAGAAGCTTATGATGTAATTGAATTTAAAATTTTAGGTGAAAAAAAATCTACTTCTATTTAGAATCTCTTATTCACAGCACAACTCTGACGACTGTTCAGTCTGTTCAAAAAAGAAAACCTTATTGTTATCAGGTACAAATAAACCACACAGCTTTCCAAAATCACCTCCATGAAATCCTTTCAAACACCAACACACTGAGGCACATGGAGCCCCTTGGAAAGATCAGAAGGCCCTCAGACAAACTGCAGGGTTTTCTTCCTCATTTCTATGGCATATGCTGTATCAGAAATCACAGTTAAAAGAAATTTCATGCTCAGAATTGAAATCCTTTCTCACATTTAACTCAGCCAAAATTCTTGACATGGGAGAATTAAATTTGGGTTTGTTCTCAAATGGTAGGGAAGCTACAATATGGAAAAATTACTGTTTTTTTCTTACTCCTGACTACAAAGACTTTCTCTGAACAGTTTCATCATCTTAAAGAGTAATTGGTAGCTGCCAAAAAAGTCCATTGTCTCTGCCCAGAATTTCCTATGAATTTTTAAGAGGAATTTGCATATGTACTGATCTAGAAGAAATATTTAATCTTTTTTTGCAAAATGCAATGAGTCTAGCACATGGAAAGTGAGATTCACCTACAAACACTTAAATGTAATCAGCATCTTAACCTCAGCTGAGACTCTTTTCCCCAGGACAGACAGGAGGATGGATTGCTGCTACCTTAGGGCCAGACCAGGGACCACATCCGAAAAATAAATTCCAGACTGGTCAGACTTGGAGGTGATTTCAATGTCTTTGTCTTCTGCCAATGTTTTTATTTTTTGAGGTAAAAATATCCCTTAAGGGGAAGATCTCACTGCATGTAACCCTTTCTTTCTGTTAAGTCATTTGTTTGTGTGCCCTATGTAGAGGTATCTTCACAAAATGCCTTCTGCATGCAGGAAGAACTCCCCTCTGAACAGATTCTCTACCTGAGCATCCAGGGAAGAAATAAATCTTTAGCTGATGATATCTCAAGGGCAAGGGAACAACTGTTGAGAGGAGAATTATCTGATTTGGTTCATGTTTATTTTTACTTATACCAAGCAATCTGCTCTCCAACAGAAGATGCTTATTTACAGAAGGGAAGACTGTCTCCTTTTTGGACTGATGCCCAAGCTGAAGCAAAGGTGCCACTAAGGACAGGAGGTATGAATTAAGCAGGTATTAGGTAATGGATAAAGTATTAATGAATTAAGTATTCTAACTAGTTGGGGTTAAATTCTTCATTTCTTCCCCTCATGCTTTTTACCCACTAACTAACACAGGTTACTGTAACTCTCAGGAGTATGTATTACAAACTAAGATATTCCACATGTGGAATTTTAGAATTAATTATTCCCAAGTAACTTGTGTAGAGAAGCTCCAGGCTACAGCTCAGTTAATTTATTTTACACATCCTTACTGCCAAGTTAGAAAGCTTTATGATTTCACAAGAAGTCTTTTCCTTTCAGGAACTGTTTGGAGAAACTTATCCAACTCTAGTATCCTGTAAGGAAGGTCTGAATAACTCCAGGCTGCAAACTGAAGTAAACCAGATTGTAGCAGACTGCTGGATAGGTTAAGAAGCCCAAAAGACTGTTACTTTTTGCTGCAAGTGAATCACTAAGGAAAACAAAAAAAGGGAGGAAATGAACTTCCATCTGCTTAAGTCTCAACCCACATTTTTAGGTTATTTCTACTGCAGTGATTTTGTCTTGCAGACTCTTTCATGGAAGACACCAAATAACACTGAGTTACTGGTGTACCAGCTTTGGTATCCAGTGGTTACTGAATATAACCCTGAGTGTTTGCATTCCCCAAGTCTTTGCCACAGTAATATCTTTAAATATAATAGCCTCTGCCTGCTGGCTTGTTTTCCCATAGGGAGGGTGACAGAACATTTTGTGTTCTCTTATCTTCAATAGCAATGAAACAGGAGGAGCACCACAATGCGAAACCAAATCTACTGCTATTAATACAACAGCCCAGCCACACAGAAGAGATTTGTTTATTTACCAAAGCTAGAGATGCCTCTTTCTGACCTTTCCAGAGCTTGTGTGCTTAAGCTGTGAATAGATTCCTCAGAACTAGGTGCTCTTTTTAAAAATATACAGTAAAAACCATAGGCACACACCCCTGAAACAGAGCCCAGGCTGCATCCCAAGCTGCATGAAATGAAACACAGCTTTGAATAGGCAGAATAACCCTAAGTAGGGCACAGCCCACATTCAGGTTTTATTACTTTGTAGGGCACAGACATCAGTCAGTTTCCCAAAGCCCACCTTGCACTCAGTGACACACTGAGCTGACTTACCCATAAAATGAGGGAGAATACAGGGATGGAAACCAGCAGCAAGGTGTGAGGCTGGGGCACGACTTTGTCTTTTATCAGAAGTGCCAGGTTTGGGGCAGCTTAAGTTGTTTATTGAACTATATATTATGTTAGAGTCTTGGTTTAATTATCATAGTACTTACTGTTTTCTAGGCCTTGCATGCAGGGCCTTGTGGTTTGGCAATGCCCATCACCTGTAGGATTAGAAAGAGAAGGCAAGAGTCCTAACTAACTGCCTTTTCTCTGTAGCCATCAGGCAATATTATCTAGAAATAAAATCCTCCAAATATTATTCTCAACCATACTGCAGCTTGGAAGGCCAAAAACCTGTCTTTCATTCCTCTACAAACTACTTCCCACTTTTGAAGGAACTGGTTTAGCAGTGATGAATCCCCTCATGCTCTGACCAACTTCACACTTCCTTTTTTTATCTAGCTTCTTTTTATCTAACTTATCTATCTAACAGGCTTTGGGGACCTTGTCTGTGTTCCCTTCCTACTCAAGTCTGTTCCCATCTGCCTGATCCCCTCAATGACTTTATAATACTTCTTTTGTGCCACCAGAACTACTGCTGCCTCCCAGTCAAACTTCCCACACTTGGTCTCCACTCCCTGCTTCTGCCTGTTGAGTTTCTGCACCTGCAAACACATGGACGAGGGTTTGGTTGGATGCACAAAATTTACTACAACCATTTTTACAACTTGAGTAAAGCTCTGTCTCCAAGGAAAACCACCAAAATGCATCAGATCCCAGGGATTAGGGAAAGGTTTTGTGAGGAACCTGTGGGAAGAGATCCCTCTCCCTGCCTGATTGGCAGCTGGGGTTTCTCGCTGGCAGCTGAGACTGGTGATGTGAGAGGTTAGAGAGGGGGAGCAGATTCCTGGGGGCCTTCAGCAGCCAAACTCCTATCTAGCAAAAGGTTGCTACAGCAACCCTGAGCCTCCTGAGATACAGGAATTATTGTAATGGTTGCTGAAATGCCTCCCTACTGCTCTGAGACAGGATAAGGAAAATCCTTCCCTTTGATACAGAGCAGCTACCCACTGCCAGGATTTTTACATCAGCTCTATACAAGCACCAGGTTTCCTGAACTTTTTTAGGAGCAGATGGCTACCTGTCCCCCCAGAGCAAGATGGAGTTCCTCACTTGCATGTAATGCAAACATAGAAATAATAAACCTAAACATCACACCAGAATTACAGTTCCAGCAGTTCTTTTTCCAAGGGAGAAGGTAAGAGAAAAAACAAATCACGTAACAAAATTTAATATCCTACTGAGTGGGCTGAACAGAATATAGAAACCTGTACAGAGCCAAAATATTTATTTTCCAGACAAGAGTTCGTGGTTTTCAAACCCCACATAGATACAAAAAAAATATAAACAAAGCAAAACAAGACAAAACCCCTCATAGCTTCTCAAAGATTGCCCAGTAGAATTTTTTGGCTGCCTCCAGCCTGTGCATGTTTTCCTCTGGCATTTGGCCTGCTCACAGGTCGTTCAGTCCACTGGAGTTTGTAATAAATACCAGACAGAGATGATGCTTTAGACAGAACAGGAACACTTGTGACTTACACAGGTCCTGGATCAAGAATGGGGTAGGCTGAGGATAAGCAGGGCATAGAAATAGCAAATATCAGTGTGCACCATAAGTAGAAAAGCTTTCATAAAATTGCTCCCAGTTCTCTTCAACTTTTCAGCAACTCAGTCTGTTCAAGAAGCCAAAGCTAAAAACAGCAGAATCTGTTATCTGGAGCAGCACCTGTGCACTGGATGACTTGTTAAATCATTTTTTTTTAAAAAAAGAAGCCACAACTTGTATACAGCTGCTCAATTTAAACCTGAGCATTGCATTTTGGCAAAAGCAAAAAAGACCCAAATACCTCTGTGTATAAATCCACTAAAATCAATAGTTGCCTCCTGACTGAATTTTGTCCAGCATGCCTAGAATATCCTTTGGGATTGTTCAGTTGAAAATATTGCTCCAATCCAATCTCCCACAGCTGCCAAATGCTGTGATGTTTGGTGTCAGCATGCAGCATTTTAGATTTTTTGGTCTCTTCTTAACTGAGCATTTCACTGGCTCCATATCTTTCACCAGGTCTATGAGCTTTTGGATTTACTCTGAAAGCCCTGCATACAACCCATGCTTTCAGTATGTCAAAATATCTTGCTCAAGTCTGAGAAAAAATTTCTTTTTACTTCCCTCATTTTCCTGTCTGCTGTGAAGATGATTCTCAGAGATCAAGAAAAGCATATAATGTTTAAAACAAAACATTTGTTAACTAAGGATTTCCTGGCTTTTTTTTTTGCTTTTTTTTTTTTTTTTTTTTTGCTTTCTTATTTATACTATGTCCTGGATCTTGTGAAATCACTGTTTAACTTCCAGTATTATTTATGGAAGCCAGCCTGTTGCTGTTTCCAGACCTTACAGAGAACTTTCAGTTTCCAGTTTCATACCAGATGCATAGTCCTGGCTTAACCAACTAAAAGGTAACATACAGTAAGTACTCAACCCTCCCAGACACTGAATCTTCAGAGGTAGGACTTTTTTCTACCTCTGTGCCCTAGGATCTCTTTAGCCCTAGGATCCTGATTCTGAAAGTTCCTCTTCTGTGCCAATTTAAAATTTGGGACTGCACAGCCTTTTCAGAGCAGCAGATGTGAATAGAAGCTTTGGAGCATTTCTGTTGTGCACAGAGAGATAGTTGAAATATTATCCTCTCACTTATCAACAGAAAAGACTAAATGCCCAAGCATGGAAAGAGACTTTAGGAAATGAACATTTTTTTATGAGGCTTTGCATGCTGCCACTATTGGTCAAAACTCTTCAAACCACAATAGAAAGGCACAGGCAAAGAACAATGATTTATCACACTGGATCCAACTTCTCTGTCTGCTCTGGCTTACAATCCTGGTGAAAAAATCAGCTTCAAGTGGAACCCTCCTCAGCATATGGGCCCCTGGATTTGCATGCTGTAGCAGAATGTGCTGCCATTCACAGCTGCATAAACTAAGTGCAAAGTTGTTTTAAAATGTTAGCAAATCAGGAATCAACACTCTACATCCATTTGGCATGAGTAGAAATGACCATGCATATGGTACAAGGCAGCACAGAATAAGGTCACCTCAGTTTATGTGACTGCTGTCTCAGCAAGGTTGTTAATGGTTGCAGAATATGGAGCATTAATGACAAGAAGAAGATGAGGACAATAATAATTAACTTATTTAAAGCTCTGTTCAGGTGCTCCCTTACCTTACAGTCCTCTTCTCTCACACCTCAGAGCTTTATGTCACATGATGGAAGACTCAAGGCATCACAGCTCAGACTCCAGCATCAGATCCAGCAGCTCAGGAGTCTCCTGGGATGATGGACAAAGGCCAAAAATCTGATGATGACCCATCTGGTTAGTTGGATGGAATGTATCCATTTACCAATGTTGGTTCTTGTTTTGAAAAACTGGGGAAGTACATCCCAAAAGTCTTTATTTAAAAGAGAAAGTATTAAGACTGCAAATTCCAGCACACACTGAAATCAGAAAGAGAAGCCAAGAATCATGTAATTAAAGATAACTTTAGGGCATATACATGGAAAGGCAACCTTTATTCTGGCATTTTCTAACTTCAGTGTGCTTGCAAATTATTCATATTTTGGCAAAGATTTTGCATATGTAAAATGTATATATTATATATAGAACTGAATTAATCTCTGATATATTTTTGCTTCATAAATACAGTTTCCTGTTTCCATGCTAGAATCTACAGTATTAACTTATTCAGATGCCAGTTGCTGGGTTTATTCACTTGATAATTCAGAGGCTGAGCCTGGACATGCTCAGCCTCTCCAAATTTCAATCTTATCTAGAATTTTTTCTAAGCCACCCAGATAAATTATCTCAATGTCCTGAGGTAAAGTGATTCTCTTGTCCAGGGGCTCTGGATTGCTGGTTTGTTTTTTTGTTTTTTTTTTTTGCTTCATCTGCCACACAATTATAATCTCAAGTGTTGCGAGTGATGAACAGAAATTTATTCTCAATTTCACCTAGTTAATTGTTTTAAAATGATTAATGCTGTACCTACAATATCTAATTAAACAAAAAGCTTTAGAAACACTGCTTTAGCAAGAGTGTGGCCAATTTCAGTGTGCAACAAGCCAGATGAACAAAACACCAGTGAATCTGAAAATAATCTCCATGTAGAATTAGGAAAGTGGAAGAAAGATTGGAGAAGGAGACACTCTAATTCATCTTCTTGCAAATCATACAAGCATGTGACATATTCATTTGCACTTGTACAGATTATTTCAATCTCGAGAGGAAAGCAAAAAAAAGTTTCCTACAAATTTTTTCCCATAAATTTTTGATAAGTCCTTTGAGTTAATAGATTATAAAAGAAAAAAGAACATATTTAACTTTTAATATATATGCACGTTTTTAATGGTACACATTTCATTTTCATTCATGTCCTCTTTCTTTAATAGAAACATTCTGCAAGAGCATGGAAACTGCTCTTTGTTCCTCTGCTGCTGTTCATTATCTCAAAGCCCTCTAAGTGGAAGTTTCTCCAAACATTTCAGTCCCATCAAGTTCACTGAAAACTGAGGCACCCAGAGTCAGCACCAAGGTTTCTGTTAAATCTGAGAGCAGAGCACAGAGCCTTCAGTATTCTGCCTGCACACCCATTCCTAAGCCTTTTCCTTCTTTCCTGTCTCTGTACACTTCCAGGTTACAAAAAAGGCAGCAATGAATCCTCCTCTGACATGCTTGGGGAACTCATGTGTCCACAGAAACATATATTCAAGATGCCAAGAGCACTAAGCATGTAAAGATCAGGGAAACCAGATGGCCTCCATGGAGAGGTTAATGGGAGATAACTGTGTACCTTTGCTGTTTGTTACTCAAATATCACTCCCTTAAGACAATTTGCATTACTTAATCTCCAAAGGTCAATGAATTATTCTTTAGTTCCTTCCAAATACCTGTGCAATGAACTTTGCTATTTTTAATACTGATTTCTCTGCAAAAAAACAGGTGATACAGGTTTGAGGCTTAGAATGCTTCTCCACCTGAGCACACCTTTCATGGCCATGGGTTTTAACACCATAATTCACAGTTTGCACAGAACGTAGCACAAGCTAAGCACATGAGAAGTTCTCTTAACAATTTCTTTGGATGCTCTTGCAATATAAATCATTGCCAATGCATTGAACCTGAAACACAAATGCAAAGAGGTTTAGGAAAACTCAGGTCCACTGCCCAATGAAGTGTGTCACTTTGGATGAGCAAGTTACTCAGCATCACTTAAAAAAAAAGAGGACATAAGGTGGAAATATTGCAGGTCAACAGCTTTCCAAAAGTGCATAAATGCAGAGAGAATGGGATGAGTGAACACAGCCCTAATCCTGGGAGCTAAACCACACAGCTGCTGACTCCTCTTTTCACCCCTGTGCTCCTCCACTGAAACCAGGCATGTTTGTATGGATCCTCAACACAGCCTGCAGGTTTGAGGGCTGTGTTCTGACCCAGTGCAGATAGTTTGAATAGCACCAGAAATCTCCCTGCAGAGCCAGGACAGCAGGGTTTAACTTAGCAGGTAGTGGAATGCACAAGCACAGCAGAGAGACAAGAGTGGGGAATTAGGCTGCTGGCAAGTAGCAGCTGAAAGCTGATTGAATACAACAGATTGGGCTTTCATACTGGACAGATAGGCAGCAGCTATTAAATGGAGTATTAGCAGTTTTGCTCTTAATTATTTCCAAACCTTGCAGCTAATGCAGACTCAGTATGACATGTATTTTAGCCTCAATTAATTATTTGCTGTTTCATATGACTCCAGTGAAAAGAAAGCTGAATGGTTTGTTGAGAATTTCTGCCTATTTAAAATCACCCTTGTAAGAGCTTGGCTTCTTTCTTCAAGCAGCTGTCATGTAAGTAACTGAATATATACCTCACAAAAATCTTCACTTTCTCCATTTCAAGTGGAATTTCTTTTTGAAATGACACTGCCCTGCAAGCCAACAAATGGTCATCCTTCTGGCCCAGTGGCAGGTGGAAGGCCATGGAACTCCAGAGCTATAAGTGGAAACTTTATGCCTTCAGAAAAAAGAAATTCCTATCTTGTCAGTTAGGTATCATTTGCTTTTGGGTCTGGGAGGATCTGAGATTGTGAAATTTCTATGTATAGCACAGCTTTTACTATAGGTTTTGGGAAGTGTATTATAAGTTATCTCTGATACTCACATAGTGAATCATGTGAGAGCCCCAATATCTGGTTTACACCTCAGAGAATAAACAATTACCCATAAAAATGTCAAACCTCTCCCAAACATCTCTGAACTAAGAGACTGACCTTCCAAAAGATCTTTCAGCAGACTGTTTTAAAGCAGCTCCTTCCAAAAGTGAGAGCTTGAGCTTTGTTTTCCTGTCTGTATTTTCTATGTATCCTCCTTGAAAGTACCAGGGATCTCTCATCAATCCTAACCTCATATGGATCCAGGATAGACACAGAAGAGCACCTGGGACAAATGGGACAGAACATACAATATGTTATTTATTCAGCTGAGGAGAAGACAGACATATAAAGATAGAGAAGCATAAAGTAAAAAAAGGTTCATGTAGACAACACACAACCTAGCATAAAGAGTGCTGACTGGCACAAAGCCAAGCCATCAAAAAAATCTGATACTTATTTTTACTGGCACGGTGAATTTATAGCCTGATGTTTTTATATTCCCTTCATTTAAAAAAAAATAAAAAAAAAACCAAAGTCTTCAGTGTTTGCTTTTTATTTCATAATTTTATTTCATACCCAGGAAAGGAAGAATGTCTTCTCACCAAACTGAAGTGAGAATGAATTTAACTGAGCCTCCTTCCTAATCAGAAAAATTGAATGAAGTCTTCTTTGAGTCAAAAGTGGAGATCTTCCAGCTTTGCAGAGCAGCATGGAGTTCTCCACAGCAAATATGAATTAGCAGATCTGCTTATCCCTTCCTGCAGTTGCCATAAACAGATGCTACATCAATCCAGACCAGATAATTCAAGTCTCTGCCAGTCTGCATGAGATTTTAACTTGTCTTTTTTCTTGGTCTTTTCTGTGACATTTGAAATGGGAAAACTCTTGTATGTGCAAGCTGATCAAATTCACATTTAGGAGTTGTACATGAACTCAACATATTGCCCTGAGGCTCAGGCCTGAAGGAATTCCAACTGTGCAGAGATGGAATATGTGAGGACAGAAATCCAAGGAACCCAGTGACGTTGCTCACTGTGAGAACAGACAGGCACTGTTGGATTGATAAAAATAGCATGGGGAGGCAGAGGTGCATGTAAAAAGATGTGATTTGGAGCACCAGTGCTTCATGCTCCTTTTGCAGAGGTCTAAAGAGCTACACAAGCATTGTTCTGCTTTGGTGCTCCATAAACTCCCCAGATGAAGGCAGCACCAACCAGTCCAGCTGAGCCAATGTGAGGCAGCAACAAAACTTTTCTTTCAGTGACTGGTGCAAAACTTCTGGCTGCAACACCTAAATTATTCCTGAAGTACCTGGTGCTTCACCTCTATCTTCTGCATGGCTGATGGATGCTACAACCTGGCCCTGAGTTTGCAGCTAGTTTCAACAAGTACAGTAAACAGGCCAAAGAATTCTTGGCCACAGTGGATCAGACGTGAGCAACAACTTTCTTTTAGCAGTTGCTACCCCAAAGAGACAAAATGTATTTTTGCAGTTATGGATTGTGGATAAAAATTATTAAGTTCAGATAGGCAGTTTGTACTCTACCTTCCACTGCAGCCATAGATGTGAAACAGGTTCTTAAATTTGCAGTCAGCACAAGGTAGGACAATATCTGCTAAAGCTTTTGCTTTCTGTTTGCAGACACTAGAAAAGATAATGTTTTCTCCACAGCAGAATGGGTTTTAGTCCAAGCTTCATTTCACTGCCCCATTGAAGGCAACATTAGATAAACTTGTCCAAAAAGCACACTCTGGTAATGTGTATTTTTCCCATTTTCTGTGCTATCAACAAGAAAACCAGACTATTTGGTTTTCCATTTTATTTAATCATCCTCTCATACATTATGTTTCTCTCTTTTTTTCTGCATATAACTACATTGTCTTTGAATGCTGTTGCTAAATGCCATTATTTTGTTGTACAAATAGGGCACAGGGAGACAAGATGCTTACCCACATGGGCCAGTCTCAGAGTTGGAACCATGGGGGTTTTTTTCATTCTAAACCACTGTTCATTAACAGAAAACTTAGAATCTTATCTACTATGCACATGGATTTAAAACATTATTCCAACCAGCTCAAAGATACTGTATTATATCTCCAGCTGGCTTTTTTTTAGCACTATACAGCTGGAGTACAAAAGTGTTCTGAAATGTCCCAACTGAATTTCAAATGAATATCAGAAATAGGCAGGGGTATACATGATACATGCAGAATATGTATCTAGGGAAATCACAGAAGATCTAGTTTCCACTGGTTGGTTATACATAAATTATTTAGGCAATCTTAGTAAGCCTGTTGATCAGCTGGAGGCAAAGATATCTATTTTAGTTGTACTTAGGGTCAGTATTAACTCATGAAACTTGGGTGGCATTGCCCATGAAACACCAAGAATCATTTCAGCAGCCTCATTCAAAAATCGGGTAGTGCCCCTTTTTTATCACTTTTTAATGTTTTTATTTCTTTGGTTTTTTAGTTTTCCTTAACAAAGAGGACAAGTTTTTTGAAAATCATGTGAGAAATGTCTTACAAAACTACACTAGAAACTATTTAGGGTGACTGGAGAAGAAACAGGACTGGGAGCCAGGAGACCATTTCTATTTCTAGTGCTGCCATAAGACTGTGTGACTGTGACTTTGAACCTCAGCTCCCATTTTTGTGAAATGGGGATGATAATACTGCCTGTTCTCTCAGGGACATTGTATAATATAATTTTCCTTAAGGTTTATAAAATGCTTGAGATCTTTGCTTAGAAACACAGATTATTAATCAGGTAAAAGGAATCATAGTATCAGCATTATTTGTTATGTTATTAATATTAAATGATGAGCTTGACAGGATTGTTCTCATAAAAACCCAGGAAGATCATTGCAGCTCACTTCTAGGAACAAGAAGGCTGCCAGCACAGTTTCAACCTGGGAGTGGAAAAGAATTAAGTTCTCCACCTGAGCAATTGTAGGTGGTAAAAATTAGTATCTTTTCAATAATGCTTTGTGACACAGAGGCAGAAGCAGCTTTAAGAGCTCAGTGGTATTTTTAAAATATGACTCAGGAGAGGTTTTCTTTTTCTAACAGAATTGAAGAAAAAGAAAAAAAGCAAAAAAACCCACCCAGGAATTCAACAATATTTTAGAAACCCAGAACCTTGAAATAGAACAAGTATTGTAGGTCAGGATAATTCCAGTTCACATGTAACATATTGACATATAAGAAATCGTTGTATAAACAACAGAGAAAACCAGATCTCTTATGCTGGAATTCTTGAGCTCTGACAGATTTATTTTAAGAATTTTTGTTGTTTTGACTAAAAACTGTCATGGGTAATTAGGGAGATTGAAGCCCCATTTTTGTGAAATACCTGTATAGATTGTATTGAATAATATAAATGAGATAAGGAAGGGAAACATGGAAGATCAATATGGCATTTATTCCACTAAAGAAAAATGTGGTCAGATTTGATTAGAGTCACATTAATAGAGACTGAAGGCAGGGCAGCAGTTTCTCTTTTCATCCTGAACAGCCCATGTTAGGAAGCAAAGAACTTAAGAAAGGTAAAGGAAGGTGACACACAGAGTGTAATTGCACCCATTTATCTTACCACAGAAATATTACCTTTTAAAAAACAAAACCCATGTGGATTGTGGGTTATACATATTTCTGATGGTTTAGACTGGAAGAATTTAAATGTTAAGCCAAACAAAGCATTTTGTTTCAATCCTTCCTTTTATCTTATTTCATGAGAGAGGAAAAAAAATCAACATAAAAGAATGTTACATACCACATAAAAGAGCTTGTTTGATGGTATAGAATAATTTCATCAACATCTGAAAACTGAAGCGTGTTGCTTCTCCATGTTACTGTCTATGAGTTTGGAGAAAATCCTCCACAAGAAACACAGAAAGTAACTTCAGCTTGTGTCACATCACAAAATGTCACAAGTTTAATAAAAGTAGCAGTCATGTGCTCTTAGTCCCAAACAATGGCTGAAAATGAAGTAATCTCCATGACTAAGAAGAGCTTTTCAAGCTTACATTATTGTTCCTCACCTATATGGAGTGCATCTGGATGACTTCCTTTCATTCTTGAGAAGCCAGAGGGAGCATCACTTTTCATTGTGATTCAGTAAATAGATGAACTGATGGAACTATCAGCTGCATAGTGGAACTATCCATGGCACAGTCCTGTAATACTGGAAAAAAAAAAAAAGGAAATACTGATTGTTTACACCACCTTGATTACAGATTCTGATAGGGTCAAGAGATGAAAAAAGAAAAAAAAATTATTAAACAAGTAACTCAGATGGTTCACTGTAACCAAAGAGTCTTACTGTACAAAGCCTGAGTTCATAGAAGGTGACAAGATGCAAAACTGGCATCACTGAGCTACATTCTGGCTGTCATTGCTGTGGTCTGATGAATCTAAACATCAATTTGAATCTAAACACCAATACAAACATATGAAAAGTGCAACTGTTTGTGTACTTTTCTTTAACAGCTTTTCCTTCATCCATCCTATCACAGATAGGATGATGCAAAGTACTCCGGATGAGTATAATTCACTGTTTTACTCTCAGTGTACAGGATTTTGATTCTGTCCCCATAAATATCTATGAAGCAGGAACGAAATTTGAATTTATGGTGCCTCTAGAAAGGGATACAATGGTACTGTTAATCTACAGTAATTATTGCCCTACCTTGTAGCTGGTAGATTGTAGGACTTGTCATTAGCCTGCAAAGTACCAGGCTTGCTCACCTGAACCTGTCTGATACAAACCACTCTGCACTACATGTTGAAGAGAGTGCAAGGGAAGCTTTAAATGCCACATTAGTGTTTCTAACCTACTCAAGAACCACAAAAAAAACCCCATGCAAATTCCTTAACTGATGTTTTAACACTGCAGGAAACGAGGCTGTGCTGTGTGTCTCTGTGTCCTACTTGGTAGTGTTCTCCTGACTGAGAGCTTCAAAACTGAAATAACTTCTTTGCTGAGGAAGTGGTGACCCAGCACCACCACCACCACTGCTATAGCAAAGGATTTCAGCTGTCATTGCACTGTTAAGTCCTACAGGTAAGCACTATATAGTATGATGACAGCTATGACATCCCCATCAGCCATCAGCTTGTGGCAGAGATAAAATGTAGGGCAATTCCATAAAACCCTACAAACAATGGTGACATTGTATAAATACTGTGCTTGGCCACACAGCCCCCTGCAAGCTTGGTACTACCCCTAGCCCCTTCTACAGAGAGCAAAATTGAGATCCAGAAGCACACAAGGGATATTTACACAGGAAAAAATGGCAGCTAGCTGCCAAATTAATCAGAATTAGACCTTAATTAGATGGAAAATTCAGGTCAGGATGAGATAAGAATTCAAATCTCGTGGGCACCAGCCAGTGCTTTATTTTTAAAGTTGTGCATTTTTAAGATAGCAGTCAAGCTGATTTTCCTTTAAGAGGAATGACTTGGCCATCAAATAAGGATAAATTATTTTTTTAGATATGCACGATGGCTCTTGGTTCTGACATAATGTTGCTCTCTCCCATACTTCTACTGACGTCAGCATCAGGACAGACAGACAGATTTTTCCAAACAGGGAAATGGAGATTATTGTGGCAAATACTCCAGTGGAGTCTTCTGTGAAAAAACCAAGTGATTATCAAGGATACAGAAATAAAAGAAGAAACCTACAAGGCCAAATTGTGATCTCTTACAGTTACTGACACCCCAATCAGAATCTGTCTGGCTGTCTCTTTCACACTGCCAAGGCAGCAAGCAGCTGCTTTGTGCAAGAACAAGAATTCAGTTCTAGAAATCTCCCAGCAGCAACTCTATCCTTTGTATTCCCAGTCTCTCAGTCTCGGTGGAAGTCAAATCCTACCTGCTCCTGATACAGGAACACACAATGCCCAGGAAAAAAAATTATTTATATATATAGTCAACATACCTTCAAACTTGTATTTTATCACTGATTTTTTCTGCTCAGTTTGCATAACTGTTTCTTCTCAGTATTTTTTGCATTTTGCTGTTTAATCTATAAGCTTCTTAACGGGGAAGAGGGGAAAAAAACCCTTGACATAATACCATGAAATCAAAGAGCAAGCTGACTGGAAAAAACAGTTACTATATTTAAACTGCATTAGCCTGTGACAGAATCTCAGTTTTAAAACCTTTCCACTTTTATACAGCACTTTTGCAGTATTTGAATGTGTCTTAGTAGATTTGAAGCATCTGAAACATTTTAATAACTGCAATTTAAGAGGGAAAAAAATACTGCTGTAGGAGTAAGAAACAATGCCACTATTTGTCACTCTGGAAGACTGTATTTGGAATCAGCTGGGGTATTAGGAGCAATGAGTTTGGTGGTCTCAACCTAAGCCCCATTAGGCAATTAGCCAGTCTGCAAAAACCATGACATAATTTGGCACAGTTAAGCAGAATAGCATAATTTTGTCTATGTCCACTGAAAGAGATCCAGGCCTGAAGCAGGAAGGATCTTGCAGCTCAGAGTTCAGGTGTAGTGGCTCAAGAACCTGGCATTTAGTGTAGTGCTCTTCTGTTCTGTGTTTAGCTCCAATAAAAACTATTAATCTTCTTTGAAAACTGAGCTACAAAACACAGGTTTTTGTGTACCCCGAGACAGAATTCACGTTATGAGCAGTAACTGCTGTGAGTCTGCTTTGCAGCAATAGGGGTGACTTAATGTTACTGCAATTTGAAGGAAAGCATCCTGCAGTCCTGTCTCAGGCCAAATTCCCATTTACTTCAATTAGTAAGCATTACAGGAGCCATTTTAATGCTGCTGCCTGACGTGTTGGCTGCTGCTTCTAATATATTACAGTGAAAAAAGACAGCAGGCCAAATGTATGAATGGTGCTATCCTTCCATTATGTGAATGGGATTTCACCAAGGCCAAAGCTTGGGCCTTGGGTTTCTTTCCTAAGTCCCCCTCGAAGGGGTTCTGCTCTAAAAACAAACCACAATTTGCAGCAGGAACAGAAATTGGTTTCCTACTTCCTTGAAGATGGAGAATGCAAAGCTATCTGTACCTGTGGGAAGTGTTAAGTGCCTGGAAGCTTTCATGGGCTCACACTGCTTAAGGCAGAGCTGAGGTGCTGTCATCCTGATTTGGGTCAAGTTAACCATCTCCTTTAAGAGACAAGACAAAATTCAGAGGGAACTCTATGAATCCTTGCAAAGTGATAAGAAATAACAGTGATTGTGATTCACAGTTCTAAATCTGTATGAAATTTAGTGATGTTGAAATCAGCAGGCACTGCTCCTGCTGCAGTATCTACATGGGTATCTGTAGTTCATTCTGCTTTCTGCTGTCTAGACCAAGCATTGTATCTGCAAATGTTTTTCAACTGTGTAGCTGTCAGAACATCTTTACTGACTTGGAAGGTATTAACTGCCAATAAATCCTCACTGGTCAGCATCAGTCTTGTGCATCCATGGAAAGACAGAGTAGCTATTGTGAAAGAAATGCAGAGTTTATTCTGCTCTGGAAGAGAAAGACCTGTAAGGCAGTCTTTAATTCAGTCATTCTTCTCTCAGAATTTACTGAGCTATAACAGAACACAGGAGAGAAATATGCACAGGCAGAGGACTATGGTTTCAGGGTCTTTCCAGATTTTAGGTATGATCTATGTTCAGAAGATGAGAAAAAGGGGGAAGAACCAAGTCCTCAGTTCATGGTGGATGAGAGATGGAAGAATGGAAGTGGAGTTTTTAAACCACAGCTACACTAGTGAATCCCAGCATTTCCTAGCAGCATTTCCTCCTGTTAACAAGTCTGACTGAAAGGACACCCTATCTACTTTATTATACACTCTGCCAAGCTCTGATAGCACATGCCATAGTTCTGGTATGCTTCAAATAATTTTCCACAGGCCTTTTTGGAAGCAGGAACAAGAAGGCAACCAGCAATGACATAGAAAGTACATCACAGAGAAATAATATAAATATGAACCAGGCTTCTTTCTAATGGGTTTGTTTCAAAAATTGCTACTGATGCTTAATTGTATTGTTCTTTTATGACATTTCAACATCATACTTAAAAATAGTAAGAAATTAAATGCAGGACCTTCAAATCCTTTGCAGATGGTTTTTTTTGTGTATGGAGGCTAGGAAAATATGCTTCTGTGTAAAAACATGACTGTGGTATTTTTACAAAAAGCTTACATACAATGCAAGCTGTGTTAACATGGCAGAAGGGAGAAACTACTCATACAGATGTACTGTGCTGTTAGTGAACTATGTTAAGTAGCTGGGGTTATTCTATAGGTAGTGATTGTGGACATTGTTAATTTTTTCATGTTGGATATGCACATAATATGGACACTGAGTCCATCATACAGAGGTGTTTGAAACCAGAAATGCATACACACATACTTGTGTGTTAGAGGGTGGTTTTGTTGGCACTGAGTGTGTATTTTCAAACACATTTTGTTCTCTAAGAGTCTTAATGTCACCTTGTGACAACAGTTATGTTTTGGGAATGATGGGTTCATGCGTTCAAACAGTGTCAAGTATTAAAACTGGGTAGGAAATTTAAAGTAAACACAGAACAGGTAAAGCTGTGCTGTTGACCTCTGTAACAGGGTACATCTGTGTACCTGCAGTGTGAGGTAGCGGGATGAGAAGCCAGGTAACTGTACTCAAGCAACATTTGGCCATGCTGATTAATCCTACTGATAAGTGAGATAAAATTCATACAGGCAAGGCATGCCAAGTAATTGTCACACCTGAACCAGATCATCAGCTCTAACTCATGAATTTTTATTCAGAACTGTGCTGCCAAGTGTAGACATGCTGTCAAGTTATCTTTACCTGAACATTGGCTAGTTAGAGGAGTTTCTTTTAGTTATCCTTTTGCTAGAAAGGATACAAGGCCACACACACCCTAGAACACTGTAACTTTACATTGGCTGTCCCCTCTCCTTGCTCCTTTAGCTAATACAGAGGTAAGACCAAGATCTTTTCCTTCCAGATCAGACATACAGTTTCTCATAGCGTGGTACTGTGGGTGGTTTTGAACAGTGATGGATATGCAGCTTGTATGTAGGATCTGCATTTATCAAAACCAGCACACATGTAGAGATCAGCTTTTATATTTGAACATTCATATGCAAGAACATCTTAGTACCAACAGCTTTTAAGGGAAGGTATTTATACATGTATTGCTGGCTATACATTGTGCACGTATTGCAGGTGTCACAGGTGCAGGTCTCTGTATGGCATTCGCTGAGGTTTCTGTGAATTATTGGGTGGGATGGCTAAATCAGTCAGTTTTCAGTGATCTATATTGGTATGTGAGTCTGTGTCAGTTACAGAGATACCGTGCTGAGGAAAGCTGGTATCTCACACCACGCACGCTGCTGAAATGACACGGTGCAGTTCATACCTCTTCACGTTATCTCTGTGCAATCCAGGGCTGAGTGTGCGTGTCACTGTTATGCTGGCGGGGCAGCGAGCGATGGCTGCGAGGGGAAGTGGAGCAAAAGACACCGCTGAGTGCCAGCTCAGGCCTCGGCAGAACCGGGGCAGCACCGCTGGGGAACGAACGAACCTCCTCAGCGCCTCAGCCCCTCAGCGTGGAGGGGCAGAGCCCTCACCCCTCTTACCTATGGTCGGATGAGGCTCCTATCAGGACAGAGGCTGAGGAAGACCCACACACGCCCTTTGGCTGGATGAAGCTCCTGTCACGACAGAGGTGGGGGGCAGCCCCCCTCGACCCCCCCCACTCTTTTCACGCCACGCACCGGGGCAGCTCCGCGCCAACCCCTCGCGCTGAGGTGCCTATCGCGACAGCGCGCACCTCAGGACGCGGGCAGCTCCCCCCCGCAATCAGGCGCGGGTTGAGGCAGGGACAGAGGGCGGCTGCAGAGGTTCACGCGGGGGCAGGGGAGGGGGGCGGGAAAGCGGCCCCCCCCACCTGCGGGCCTCTTCTACGGCAGAACGGAAGCGCTGCCGCCGCCGCATGAGGCCTGCATCACCCTCCTCCTCCTCCGCCTCCTCCCCGCCGAGGACGGGCAGGCGACCGCGCAGCTCACCAGGGCCGCGCCAGGCGCCGCCGCCTCAGCGCCGCGGGCGGGGCCGTGCTGTCCCCCCGCCCCGCACCGCCTGCCCCGCCAATGAGCGGCGTCCACATGCCGCGGCGGCGAGAGGGGCCCGGGCGGCCCAGCTCCCCTAAGTTACATTAGAGCAGCTGCCGCCGGTGAGCGACCGGAGGGAGCGGGGATAGATAGAGCGGCGAGGCCGGGTGCGGGGAGCGAGAGAGGGAGCCCAAGCCGTGACGGCGACAGCGGCCTGGGCCGGCGAGGGGGAGGATCAGGCTGCTAAGAGGGGAGGGGGGCGATTTCGACCCTTCCCGGCTGAGGCGAGCGGGGCAACGGCGCCTTTTTCTTCCCCTTCCTCCCACCTCTGGTAGGCCAGCGGGGTGAGCCGTGTCGTTCCGTGCCGTCATCGCCCTCCGCGGAGGCGGCTCGGATCCTGCTGAGAGGCCGCTCAGCCACCTGGACGCGGCCCATCCCCGCGCAGGCACCGCCGAGCGCCCCGCACTCCCTCCCGCGCCCCTGAGGCGACAGAGGCTCTGGGTGCGCGCGCCTCTCCCCTCAGCACCCGCCCGGGGCCGGGGAACTCCTGAAGCCCCGCATATCCCTCCAGAGCGGCAGCTCAGCTCCCTCAGAGGCTTTGTGGGGTGGGAGGGGGGCGGGGGTTATTTTTTTTTTTAATTATTATTGTTATTTTTCGGCGATTTTCCTTTTTTTTTTTTTAATTTTTAATTGTTTTTTTTTTTTCTCCCCCTCCCGCCTCCTTCGGGCAGAGTGAGGCGCTGAGGTGGGCGCGAGGGCTCCTCTGTGTTGCGGGAGGGGTCTATGGTTGATAGGACGGGGGCGGTGGGGGAGAGAGCGAGGGGTTGAGGAGGGGTCTCGGCGCCGCGCCCGCCGCCACTGAGGAGAAGGAGGAGAAGAAGGAAGAAGAAGAAGAGGCGAGGCACCATTTGCTGCTCCCTGCCCCAGCCATGGAGAACGCGCACACAAAGACTGTGGAGGAAGTTTTGGCTTATTTCGGCGTCAACGAAAGCACCGGGCTCAGCCTGGAGCAAGTCAAGAAGCTGAAGGAGAAATGGGGCTCCAACGGTAGGTGACCCGGCCTCTCCCCGCCCGCCTCCCCTCCGCCGCGGGGATGCTGCTGCTTGGCCCTCGTCGTCTTCCCCCTCTCTGCTCCTTTTCCACCCTTTTTTTCTCTTTTTCGCTCATCCTTTTCCGGGCCTTGTTGCAAGGCCTAACGTGTGTGTATTTGCAAAGCCGGCATCTCTTACAGGACCCGGAATAGGAGCGAGGGAGAGAAGATGGCTGACTTGAACTCCACCTCGTGGGTTTCTTTCATACCCCAAGCTCACAAGGCTGCTTTGGGAAGGAGGATGTCACCTCCGTTTCTTTCACCTTAGTGGTGGGAGATCTTATTCCAATCTGTAATGAAGCGCTCTGAGGTTTTGGTTGGGGTTTTTTTGTCCCGCTTGACCTTCATTTTTCCCTGCTTTTCAGTGCCTTTCTGTCCCTGATTTTACGTTCTTCCCTCGAGTCGGAGCACAGATGAGGTGTTTCTTTTTTTAAGCCTTATTGCTTGGTCTTCCTAGTCCCTTTTGAGCTCCTATGCTGTTGTGTAAAAATGAAAAGCTATGAGAAGATTATACGGTGGAGATTTTTTTAGCTTTAGCACTGCTTTTGTGTCGCTTGAATTACTGAATCCGTTTGCAAGGAAGTAAAAGGGAATGCAGAAATATAAAAACATCCTTAAAATGGAGGAAAGAATTTTAAATATTTTGAACCAGGTTCCGTGGTTTGAGATTTTTTTTGTTTTTTTTTAAAGTTAATGTGGAGGAAAACCTTTGTCAGACAGCGTTTGAAAAGCATTTTGAGCCTTTGACCCTTTGTGTGCAGCAACAGCAAAAGTCCCACAGCTGGCTGGAGTGATGACTTGGCTGAATTATAACCCTTAGCACATTCCAGCTGTGTCTCTTAAAATGCAAAACTATCGGGCCTATTCAGATCCTCGGGTGAAAAGAGCCCCCTTAGTGGGGCTTTTGGTAGGTCTGTCAGTCATATCCAACCCAGTTGAGTGTTCAGTTCAGGAGCAATATCTGATGGATGCCTTAAAATGCTCTAATGTGTTTCTTCAACCATTTCTTTTCTTTGACATGCTTCCTGGAAAAATCTTCCACGGACAGAGTTACCAGCTGAGGAAGGTAAGCATGTTCATGAAGTCTTCTGATAATTCCTGTTGATAATTAATCTTTTTCTTTATTTTTTTTTTCTTTTTAATATGTTACTAAATTACTTTGTTACATTGCAGGAAAAACCTTACTCGAGCTTGTGATTGAACAGTTTGAAGACTTGCTAGTTAGAATTTTGTTGCTTGCAGCTTGCATATCTTTTGTAAGTATGAAGTTTTTTTATTTCATAGGCTTCTGTAATGCAGAATGACAGATGTTCCAGTGTGTAAGATGTTCTCTTTCTCAAAAAGTGGAATTATAAGATGCAAAGTAAATTGCTGTGTCCTAAGTTGGTCGCCATGTGGCGAGGCTTCTGTATGCTAGAAAACAAATTTTCAGGTAAACTTTCATTGCATGAGTCATAAGTACATAACTACACTACACAGGTATTTAAAAAGTGCTTCTCATTCAGCCCAGGTTGAATATTTGAGGAGGGATTTCCCAATGCTTTTGTTGGCTTTGAAAACTAACCTTGAGTAAGTGTTTAACTGGACATTCTTCTTGTCTTTGAGTTAATCGTTATCGAGCTTGATGTATGATCACTGGAAGACATTTTTGGATGCAATGCAGACTGGAAATAGAATTTACATGGTGAATATTCCAGTTGCTTTCCCTTCCTGATAATAGCAAGGTGACAGTTGTTGCTTTTGACAGTGACAAGAACGATGACGGCTGTGATGGCACCGTTGTTGACCAAATTTGGTTACTGACCTTTGGATAGTCTAGTCATTAAATGGACATCTTGCTTTGCACACAGGATTAAAAGAACAAGACCACTTTGAACCTTATTTCTTCTTTTAAGCATATTTAGGCAGTTTTTTAACATCTAGAGGGAATGGGCATGATGAAAAACTGGAAAACTTGAGCGAGTCTGAGGGTAGAAGGAAGATAATGATCCCCAGGATGATGTCTTGGGGAGGTGGACAAGAGAAGCAAAAGTGGGCAGAATATTAAATTGTTTAGGTAGGAGTAGAAGTTTATAGTAAACTTTGCCCTGGAGTTGCAATTAACTCTTTAAAAAAAAAAAAAAATGCTGCCACTCTTGGGGGAGTGGAAATTGTGGTGACTCTTTAGCTAAGGGCAAGCTAATTAGGATGGGCAGAGGAGAATGTACTTTGAAGCTTTTCTGGTTGATGGGGGAAGGGTTTTGTTTGCTACAGTACATATTGTGTTGCTGATCCTCCACCAAGAGAGCCTTCAGCTGTCCCCACACTGACACCTCTCAAAGTGCTCTGGGTTTTGGTATGCATATACCATTACCAGCTGAGCAATGATTGGTGGCATTAGTCTTAGCCATGGTGACAGAGGTCCCATTACATACACTGTGAAAACTTGGTTAGTAACTGAATTTTCTTTTCTCAGTATGCTTAATTTTCTCACCTGGTTAAGAGGAGACTATTTTTTAATGGAGTGAGGGACAGATCTGGGTTCTCTGCTGCTGTGCAACTGGCATGCTGTGTGACCTTGGGCTGCTGCTCTGTCTTTTCTGTCTCTTAGTGTTACTCCCTCTACATTTATCTTTATGAAGATTTTCTTTTAGGTGAAATGTAAAAGAAAAAAACCCAGCTATATTGTAATTTTGTTACTTTAAAAGCACTTCCCCTTTGTTTCTGGCTTTATCCCTACTGAGAAGGTGATCATCTCTTGTCTGTTTTTCTTGGTTTTCAACACTTTCTTGATGGAGGCATATTAGAGACCTTAGTAGTATCAGAAAAAAACTGCTAAATACGTAAATATATAGACTGCACTGCTTCAAAATTGGATCTAATCAACTTCACCTAAATTCTAGTATTCCTGAAAAAGTGGGACTCTAGTATATACTGCATTAAGCTTATGGACAGTAATTGTTCCATGAGAACACTTGACAATTTTACACTAGAAACTATAGTGATAGATAATGCTGAGATTACAAATTATGCTAAGTCATTCTTCTGATAGAAGAGCTTAATGCTAGAGTTTAACTTAATTGTGTCTATTATATTTTCATGAGCCTAAGAAATTCAGTTTTTCAGTGCATACTGTTGCAAGGCATGCAAAGCTCCCTGTACCTTAGAGATCTTGAGATGGATAATTACACATAAAATGGAGTCAGCTAAATTTGTGTTGGTTTTGGATGTTGAGTAATGCTATTGAGAGCAGCTCTTTAATGAGTCAAGACTTCTGGCTTTCTTGGGAGCAATGTCAGATCCTAGAGAATCATACTGTGCAGCTTAGTCAAGTGCTGCTCCTCACTTCAAGGGTTGCCTGTTACTATGATTTATTGTTTGATAGGCTGTAAACTGTAGTGCTTGAGTAGAAAATAGGACATTGTATAGCACACCAACAGAAGTAAGGTTGGATAACTGCTCCTGTTTGAAATAACTTTCAACTGAAGTCTTCTAGTGTATGTCTAAAAATGAATTTTCATCAAGATGCTTAAATAGGTGGTTTCCTTGGAACGGCAAGGAGTGGGAAGAGGGTCTGAGTTACTAGTGGCAGGCCTGAGTGTTGAAATTGGGCATGAACACATAGCACTGCTTTAATTTTTTAAAGACTTTCTGAGTTTTAAATGTATCAGTGAAAACTTATTCTAATTTGAATTTGTTTTTTCTGATGAGCACACAGGGTAGGTACTATGTGCTGCTGGCAGCAGATATGTGACGTGTGCTTTCAGGAAAGGGGTAGGTGCTGTTAGGGCAGTCAGTGTAGCAGTGTTCTTCAGCTGTGCATCATCAGTTTAAAAAAAAAAAAGATTTGGGTATAAGAGAGGATCTGGAGCTGTATAGATTACTGTTTTGTGGCAGCTTTTTCTGGTGATTGTGTCGTGATCATAAATCATGTTACATTCTGACTGTTCTGACTGACTGCACCCAGACAGCCCTGGTTAACCCTGAGATCTGAAGCAGATGTTTGTGCAGGAGCATCCCTGCTTGCAGGCAGTATAAACTTCTGTGTTCAGAGTGCCTCTTGTGTCCTCTACTTCCAGCTCCCTGTCAGGTCTGTGTCAGTAAAATAACTCAGAGTAGCAGCTGAATCTGTGACACCCTTGCTGATTGTATGGGGTCATAAGCTGCCTGCTTGTTAGCTGTAGATATTATGTCCTACATTCTGAGTCAGAACTGCCCCTATAGAAGCTCCTAGTTAGTAACAGCTTTAACTCTTACATCCTTTTTCCGTCAGTAGTTTTAGTGGCCTTAAGTTTGGCTTTTGAAGAGAAACAATGTAAATTATTTCTGATGGTGAGTAAGTGGACTACATAGTCCTAGGCTTGGACCTTGACTCAGCTTTCTGTGGAATCTGTGAAGCCTATGGAGAAGTAAACCTGTAGAGTGCATCTCAGTGGTTCACTGGCCTTAGTAGCCAGGCTTTTAGGTGCAAATAAGAGGATGTTTAATTTTCCATGACCTATGGCTTTTAATTCTTGTTATTTGTGTAGCATGTACTCAGATCTACAATATTTACATAAAAGAACAGCTTTCTTTGCTGTATAAATTACTTTGACAAATGGCAAGATGTTAGCTGTGCATCTGATGTAAAGTCATTCTTTGGTAAAGTATATATGCTTTGAACAGTGATGTGTGCTCTTTTCTTTGGATCACACTGAATTTTCTTCTACAAGGTGCAGTGTAGACTATAACTCTACTAAAAACTTAAGTATTAATACAGCATCATAAGATGTTTCTCCTCCCCCCCCATTTATTTGATACTTAAGCTGAATGTTCTAGAAATGTTTTCTGATAGCAGATATCCCTGTTTAGATTAAAACAATATATTATGATTTAGTCTGGAGATTACTGTTGTAGCCTGTAAGTTAGTGTGAGCTTAACCTTGTTAAAGAGTGAGCAAAGTTATCTTGGAGGAAGATGTCCCAGTAAAAATGTTGCAGGCTTTGCCTTGAAATCACCCCAAAAGGTACCTGTTAAGGTCAACCAGTATGTGGCATGAGATAAGGATTGCTGTAGAACATTACACTGGCATGTTTTTAGCTACACTCAGATTACCCAATAGCACCCAAGATACCACCTGATGAATAGGGCTGATAAAACTGTGAGAAGTAATTGTGATTCCAGTTTACCTTGTAGAAATTATACTGTGGATAATATGCATCTTTTTTTTTTTTTCCTTATTACTGCACTAAGCACAGGAATGTTTATTTTTAGAAATATGGAGTAGTATAGCTGATAGGTGCTTACATTCTGCTAACCCAGTAAAATTGTTAACTTTGTATGCATGATCAAGATCTGGTTTGGTTCCACCCATCCTGCCTGGGTAGCAAGTAAGAAAAAAAATCTCTGCAGAATAATGGAACTAAAATTGAGGGTTTTTTTCTTTAGTATTTCCTGGTCTTCAGTATGGCAGATAGGAAGCAAATATCAGGACTACTAAAATAGTTTGCATCTCTTTAAATTTAAGCTGATCTTTACTGAAAAGAAAAAAAACCAAATGAGGGTTTTCTGAGCAGTAGTCAATGTTCTGTCCAAAGTACACTGAATCTTAGTTCACGGTATCCTCTGAGAAGAAAGCTCTCTTAAAAGTAGTCCATAGCTTGACATGACCTGTTTTAATTAGCCCAAGGCTTCTTTTTGTTGGGATCAAATCCCACTCTCCCAGCTTGCTTCGAAGTTCCCATTGTCAAAATGAAAAACAAACAAAATTGTCAAAATGAAAAAACAAACCTTGTTAGGTTGCTGACAAGAAGCTGTTTGCTTTTCCTCTGTTCATGGTAAACGGGTACAGCCTGCTGGGCAACAGAATTCTATCTTGAGACTTCCATTCTTTAATTCTATTTTTTTGTTACTTAAGGGTAAAGAGTCACCTGAGACAACTTTCCTCCATAACTCATCTGTCAGTACAGAGAGAGTTAATTTGTACAGCTGCAAAAAAGATGCAAGGACCCTTCTGTTCTATCTATTTTCATCAGTAGTCACTTCAACACTGACTGGCTTCTGAATTGTACCTCTGCCCCCTTTTTAACAGCAACCATAAAATCTAAGTGCTGTTTGTCTGTCATTGTGTACTTTTTGGTTTCGTGTCCTGCAGGTCCATCCCATTAAGCTCTGATTAAAACAGGCTTCTGCAAGCCACAGCTGCAGCAGCCCTGAAGCAGACATGCTGAATGAAAGTTGTCCTTTAAGCTGCTTACCTTGCCTGTTGATATGGGACTTTTATGTCTTGCTCTATTCATTTCACTTATATTTTCAGACTTGAATTTCTCTTTAGCAATTATCTCACTCTTATTTTTTTTCTTCCCTGTTCTTTTGAGCTTCTTAAATACATGGTAACTTTTACTTATTGACTCTACTTCCTGAACAGTACATTGGAGATCAATGACCTGGAAATTAAGCTGTTCTACATGTGAGTCTTAAAGTGATTAGGGCTGAAATATGGTGGGGCCCTTTTGAGTTGTACTCAAAAAAATGTCTTGTTGTAAACTTCTCCAGGGTCTTGTGTTAGTGGAAACTTTTTGACAAGGACTCAGTGCCTTGGACAAGAATTGTCTAGTCTCCACCAGGCATATGATCTGTTGTTACTAAACTCACATTGTTAAATAATTGTCTTCCCTGTCCTATGTTCTCTCTGTTGTTCTTTTTAATGTGGTTTTGTTTTTACTTCAGGAACTGATCTGTTACAACAGTGTGTGTTGTGTATTGCTGATGTCCTAAATGGAGTGTTAATATATCTGTGGGCAAATCAAGAACTCAGAATTCCTGTATTTGTGTATATTTACCCACATTTTAGAGCTAGAGGTTAGAGCATTCCACTGATAGTATTTGTGAGGAAACCTTTCCTGGGAGAAATCTATGTTACTGGCTTCCAGGCTTAATTAGACACTTCATTTTAATGTGGTCACAGATCAATAATTTTTGTCAAAAAAGCATCAGCAAAGATCTGAAGCATCACATCTTTACTGTCAAGATCTCTAATCTGAATTCATCTGCTTTTTGGGTTTTGTTTGTGGTTTTGTTTGTTTGTTTTTGAGATAATGGTTTATTGAAATCATCCCATGAAAACTTAATTTTCATTCTCCTTGACATACTTGGATCTTGCTGTCTTTGTAGCTACTTTCCTTGCTTCCTTAAGTTGCAGGCTTTCTGAGTGTTATTTTAACAGCACACATGGTCTTCAGTATGAAAAGATTATGTTCTGGATTGTGTAAAGCAGATGTTTTATTCCAGTTAACCTTATAGGTACCTGCTCTGTTCAGAACATCAGAAAATGATTGAATTTACTTGCTTTGTTGGAAGCAAAAACGTGTCTACAGAATTCCAATAAAGAAAGGGAGGGAAGAAACAGATGCTAAGCAGCTTTTCTGATGGCACCACTGACCTTGTGTGTGCTAAGAAAACTGGGAACTTAGCATCAGCCATTTCTGTAGCTCCACTGGAGGCAGCAGGGCTGATGCAGAGTAGAAACTCTGTGATCCAAGGGGTGGTGAGTGGAGTGAAGACTTCACAGCATCAACTCTTGACTGCTCTAGGAGGCCAACTGGGAGAAGCTGCTACTGGGGACTGGAGATAAGTGGTGTGGGAAGAGGGAAGAAACACTGAACCTCTTCTCCAGAGGGATTACACAGACCCTCAGAACACTGCTCTGCCAGGTGGAACGTTTCAGTTTGATTAATCATAACCAGGACCTTATAAGTTTATCCTTCTGTAATAAAATTTGTTGTTGCATTGAATTGGCTTGGCAGTCTGTTTTCTCCTTGAGGCTTTCATGCTGCTGCTCCTTCCTTTTAATGTCTTGGAGTGCTTGACAATTGAGCAATAGCTGTGAGCAGCATATTGGGGGAATTATGGCACTTGGTTCAGTAACGGTTTGCTCACTGCAGTCTCACAGTGATTCAGAGTGCTGTTGCCTGACTACCAGCCCTAATTATCTCAACACGTTCCTATTTACTGTCACTTTTCAGCTTCCTGTTGCTCAACATGTTGGTGAAAAAGCTCTTCCTCTCTGGTTATGTTAGCTTGACTTTTCTTCAGTAGCTACAGAACTCTGTAGAGGCCCTGACCAAATACCCACTCAAGTCAAGTGAATGGCATAAGCCTGAAACTGTAAATTAATTTACATTCAATCTATGTGGAGCCTTCTATTCAAGTCCACAGGTTGATTTACTTGTAAAAATCCAGATTTATTTTGACTTTTATCAGCTACTCAGCTCAGAATTCAACTTCATATGTAACTCCACAGTGCACTTGGAGTCTCCAATAAGAGACTATTTGTATGTAAATAAGTAGGTGCTTATTTTTCAGATCTGCTCATCAAAAACTTGTAAAGTGGCTTTTGTCTATGTGTTTAAGTAATTGGTAAAGGATAATTAACTTGGTTAAGATTCAGATTCTGGAAAAATCTGTGTTGTAAGTAGTCAAACTAACTGTTCTGCATCTTGTTTTAGACAGGAATGAAAATTTCTGTAGAAACTTCCCTGCCACAACTTCTGCTTTCATTTGTTAAGCAAAAGTAGCAAAGTGTTTCCTGCATAAATAGCTTGCTCCTTTAAAAGAAGAATAGCCTTGGAAATGATCTTTGTACTACTTCAGTTAAGATTCTTTTACTCCTTTTCCATTGCTTGTTGTCAGTTCTTTAATGAACTACAAAACTACAGCTTGGAAAATTGAGGTGTTTCAAAAATTGCTCAAGACTTAGCAGTTGAACCTCAAGCTGAAATTTACTGGGTCTTAAGTTTGCAAGGTGTCTGTGTAAATCAGTAATTTAAATCACTGTGTTCTTTTACAGGTCCTGGCCTGGTTTGAAGAAGGTGAAGAAACAATCACAGCATTTGTAGAGCCTTTTGTAATCTTACTTATATTAGTAGCCAATGCAATTGTGGGAGTGTGGCAGGTATGCAGATATTTTTACAACATCAAATCAAAAATGTGGGTTTTTTGTTATTTTATTGTTTGTTTTTTAATAAGAAAGACTGTCTGGTGTAGTGTCAGGTGGTATTTTTAAAGGGTGGCATAAAAGGGACACAGTTACTTCGTATCTTAGCAGTTGGGTCTCCATGCAGGGATCTTAATTGTGGAACAGAATTGCTGTACAGATTAAATGACTCATTCTCTTGTTTGAACGGGCATGGAAAAAAATACACAGTATGGAGTCCCCACCCATAAATGTATCTGTTTCTACAGGTACCAGATGTGAGTAACTAAGTCATTGCCTCAGCTCTGCCCTCCTCAACCTTTCCTCTCACGTGCCCTTTTCCCAAGGTGCTGACTGGTAGTACTTCAGGGGCTGATGAGATTGTCTACCATAACTGCAAGCAGACTGGGAACAGAAAGATTGCTTAATTCTTTCATAATTTTTTTTGAAGGAAAATTTTTGTTTAGCTAACATTTGATTTTTGGAACTTTCCTTTGAACATTAGAGGTTTTGCCTAATATTAACTCTTAGTTAATCTACAGAAAAGCAACATCAACATTATTGTGCTGAGGAGCAGAATGAATTTACCTGATAAAAATCTCAGAAATCACAGAAAATGCAATATGAGATTAGTATTAATTAAGCTTTATAGGTCTGTTCTGGTATCTTTGTGCTGCCTGGCACTGAGCTGTGCCATGTAAACAATGGTCCTTCAAGGGTGTTTTGGTAGTGCTGGTTTTCACCTACATTATGTGGAAGTACTTGGTGCCTCAGCCTTTGAATTTCTGAGGATCAGGTTTCTGCTTTGACAGATGCAGGAGGAAGTTCTTGTTACCTGGAAAGGCTGGGATGTATTTGAAGTGCAGATGTTCTAAAAACTATATGCAACCTTACCTCTCAGGAATATATGACATTTGTACTTATCAATAGTCTGGAAGATGGAAAATAAGCTACTTCTCAAAGACCTAGGGGAGGAGTACTGATAAGATCTTGGTTTCTTACAGTTGTCCTTTATCTAGTTGACATCTTGATGTTGATAGCAATCTTTGGTTGTGCTTAGCTGAGAGAACTGTACTTGAGATAAGGAAGCTATTGTGCTAGTGTTAGTGGAAATAAAAAGGTAGTTGTGTGGGGATTCATCTGAGTTTGTAACCTTTTTAAAGACTGAGGAAGTTTCTTGTCTGTGTGCTTTAATTTCACTTTTTGATTTGCTGAAACAAAGTTGATAATAATGCTGTTGGAGCTTTGTCTTGCTTTCACCTTGCTTGATTTCTACCCAAGGCAGTGTTAGTCCACTCCAGTGTCAGTCTAAGCTGCTCCAGCTGATAAGGGATCCGTATCCATGGGCCTTAATTCTGCCTGGTGCTTTTTAAATTTCATGTCAAAAAGAATCAATAAGCTACATAGAACTCTGTCTGACCTCTTTGTATCAAGGCTCAGAGAATATTCTTGATGGGAAAGGCTGCAGCATTTGAATAAACAGCTTCTAGGTTCTAAATGTTCACTAATACCTGAATTATGTTGTAATTATTTCCATTCAGCAACCTCATTAGGGGAGGGGTCATGTAATTTTCTTATTAATAAATGTAGCTCAGCTGAGTCAGTTGTATTCATGTGACAATGCATTTGAAAAATTGCATCTGACATACGTATTTTTTTTCAAGGGCTTTGAAAATTGCACATTTTTGCTGTCTTTTAGGAGAGAAATGCTGAAAATGCTATTGAAGCTCTTAAAGAATATGAACCAGAAATGGGCAAAGTGTATCGACAGGACCGAAAAAGTGTGCAGAGGATTAAAGCAAGAGACATTGTCCCTGGTGATATTGTGGAAGTGGCAGGTAAGACTCATTTATATAGCACATACACAAATTAGTATATTATAAAATTGTGGTGGGGGCCCTATCTTAATGATTTGAGGCCCCGGGGAGAGTTTTCAAAGATGCTTAAGTATATGCTTCACTTACCAACAATCTTGCTGCTGTTCATCTGTAATTACTTTAAATGTGCCTTTGCACTGAGGGTATTGTTTTTCAAATTGTCTCTTAGTTTAATTGGTAGGTCTAAAAGCAAAGTATCTTAATTGGAGTAGAGGTTTTAACACTTGTCATGACTCTAAAGCTTTACATTCTAAAGTCTGGTTTCAGAGTCTCTTGTAACTTGACTGTTTTCTATCACAAAATACTCTTTCTTTTAAATGTGTTCAGTTTACTTAGGTTCTGGAATGCAGAGATTTTTTTTTTTCAGTCACATGCTGTGCTTTATCTAAGGAAAGATAATTTCATCTGAAGTTTTTTTCCATCTCTTTCACTTGTAGTAGCAGTGCCTTTCAATTTTTCTCTACAAATGTCTTCTCTGACCTTTCAGCTAGCATGACTGGCATGTGACATCATTGTTTTCTATTCTTTCATAATTTTTTGCTGCTTTTGCCTGTTGCTGTACAGCAGACCACAGCTCAGACTACAGAGCTGTGTATTTCTCCTGTGTACAAATTTAAGAACCAGTCTGAAAAGCTTTCTAATCACTTAGATTTGTCCTAGAAGATGTATCTCTATTTGGAAGGAACCCAAAACTGAAAGTATCACGTATTTACAGCTAAAACTTCTTCATTTTGGTGATAATGCCATACCAATAACTTTCTCCAAACTGGACTTGTCAGTGACTTTAATTTATCCAGTTCCTTCCCAGATAAAACGAGGTGGTTCTCATTAAGTGTCAGGAGTGACTGCATACTCATATTTTGTAGGCTATTATCAACTGTTAACTGAGTGATTATTCCTTTGGGAACAATTCAGGGTGTACATCAAACTTTTTTTTTTTCCTACTAGTGTCACTTTGCTTTTAGAAGTGGTAGCCATCTCAAGAGGAGATAAATATATACCCCTAAACTTGACTCTCTTCCTATTTTAATTAGCATGCGGAGAGAGTATGCACTCAAAATGAAGTTGGTGTTGGCTGGCTGCCCAGCTTTCCTTCCTTGAGAAACTTCAGTATTTAATGATCCCTGTCTTTAGCCTCTGTTTTGTGCATAGGATGATTCAGCTACAGCAGCCCTGGGCAGGATAATTCAGAGTGTGAATCTCATGGAAGCTGAAGCTGCTTTCTGTTGGTGGAGAACAAGGAGAGACAAAGTGCTGATAGCAGAAATAAGGGGTGAATTATGATACCTTGTCACTCTGCTGCTTTGACTCACTGCACTGAACAGTCACATCAGTTCTACAATGAGATTTTGTTTAGGCAGCTGAGATTTTTTTGTGTCTTCCTGAGGCAAACAGAACTGTGTAAATTACAGGTTCCTCAGTAGATGTCTAGTCTAAATCTTTATCAGGTTTTTAAGTGTCAGCAATAGAATGGTAGTTTTGAAAGCAGTTTATATCATGGGAATACACTGGGGTTGTGTTTTTTTGGTACTTAAAAGCAGTGTTGGTAGAATTGCAAGTTGATGACTGTATTTTTCACTGGTTTGGGGCTATCTCACTAAGGGAAAATTTTGCTGCTCTGCCGGGTGTCTAGAGCACAGAAACTTTTGATTATTTCAGAAGAGGCAGTATTAGCTCTCTTTCTGTGCAATGAAAATTCAGAGTTGCATGGGAAACATTTGGGGGCTATGTGGGCTTTTCCTTATCTTGCTGTATTTTGTCAGTATCAATAAAATAAATTCCTTGTGCCCTGAGGAATGCCTTTGAAAGGCATCTGAAGTAAAGTAATGAACTGGCATACCTGTAACTCTAGGCTGTCTTTAACAAACAGGGTGTCCTCTTCTTTCATGGGGTTACTTTTGCATTATTTTAAAACTTTCTTGTGGAACAGTGATATGGAACTGATACTTTGTTTTTATAAAGGACAAACTTCAAAACTAGGGTTACCATGCAGAGAAACAAATTATCCAACTTTTATGATTGCCCTTTAAAGTAGGTGGTCTAGCTTGCTGACTGTAGAAGCTCATGCTGTTTATAGTACTCAAACTGGTGGGTCAGAGTCTCAAGGTAGTCTTTAAACATTTATTTTTCTTCTGGCAAATAAAATCAACTGCAGCTTCAGGTGGAGTTAACTGAAGTGTAACTCATGAATATCTATAAACCCATAAGCTCTGCAGTGTAATGTGACATCTGATTCCAAAACAATGGATTCTAACTTGTAGATAGTGAGGAAATTGGAATTGTAATCAGATTTGGAGAAGCTACTGAACAAGTGGAGAAGAGCAATACACCATGTACCAGTGTTAGTGTCAAGACCTGGAGGTGAGAGAGACTTTGTGCATGCCTGTGCCTCAAGTGTAGGAGCACTGTGATGGCCTTTGACATGGTGTTTGCAAAAAAATGACCATGTAGGGAAGTGACAAAGCACTTCATACTAGGATACATATCTGGGTATGGAATTCTAGGCAAAGTGCCAATGACATTTGTGTGTCCAGGCAAATATCTCTGAACCCAGTGGCATAAATAACCAGGTGATGGTTTCTCCCCTATGCTGATACCTAATTTTGAGCAACTTTCTACTGGTCTTCCATTACAAAATAGTTGTATTTCATGCTATAACAGCTTTGTTTATTTAAGTAGCCATTTGTGGGTCTGACACAGAACTCTGTAGGAATTGATAGATTGGCATTGCAGTCTGGAGGAAGAGAGGGTAAACATTTACCTCTTTATGTTACAAGAAGTGCCTGAGAAATAAGTAGCATTGAGCCATTTCCAAAATCACTTGGTATTTTCAGTAGTTTTGAATTTATTGGTTTACTGTTACTTTTTATTCTGGATTCTTAGGCTGTAGTTTTGACTGTTCACTGAGTAGACTCTTAATTCTGCCTTGTGGTCTTTTGAAATAAAGCTTTTGGAAGATATTTTCTTTAATTGCTCTGTCAACAGAGGAGATGGATGCTGGTTGGTGTTTACCTTGCAGTAAATATGAATTAACTTGAATTAGATTATCCCTCATGTGGCAGATAACCTGCTGTTCTATGTGTCCTTTGAGCTTCAGTGTGCATGCATCCTTGTTTTAGTTGAGTTTTGTTTGCCTTGGTTCAAGTAACATCTTGGAGAGACTTGAAGCAGCACGACCTCAGTTCTTAGGAGTTTCCTATGGAATGCAGGCTCAGAAATTGGGATAAATCAGTTGAAAATCATTTATTTCTGAAGAAGCATATTTGTAATAGATTGGAACTTTGCTCACTTCAGTTGTATTTTCCTGTCTGTAATGTTCTGTTTTAGATACAGGGTATCTTTCTGTAATTTAATAAATGAATGCTCATTTGTTGCAATCTGTAAGTGACGGAACTGGAGTTACAGTGGTTCCTTTTTTCCCCTGAAGTGCTGAATGATGGTTCTTGTCATCCATGATTACATCTGTAAGTACTCAACAGCTTAAAAATCCAAGCAGAGTTCCCAGAAGTTGGTGCTTATTAAATAAGAAGCCATCCAGGAGGCTGTTTTAAGTTTATACCTGGCATAAAGTATGCAAGAACTACCTTCTGAGGCTTCTAATTCTAACTGCAGAGCACTTTAAGACTCTTCCTAAAACCTAAATGCCTTGTAGTTAAGGGAAGATAAATTTGGGGATGAAGATTAGGAAGGAAGATTCTTAAGGTGAATTTACCTGATCTGGCAGAAATTGAAGCTTGGCTTGCCAGTTTGTTCTTTCTGATTTTAGATATTTTTATAGCCTGATCACAGGAGTTTTCTATCTAGAAGACAGTGATATAAATAGATACCTTAATTTGTCTAGTTTTTAATCAGTGTAAGTGCAGGTTTATAGGCTGTGTCCATTGCACATCTTATTTAATGTTCTGGTGCCCTCTTCAGAGAGAGTGACCCTTACTCTGTTTTTAGGGAAGGAGCAGAGATGAAATAGGAACAATTTAAGTTGTATGTATCACTTAATACAATATATACATTTTTCTCAATATAACTCTCAGTTACATCATGGTGTATTTTGGTCCTGGAAACTAAGCTTTTTCTGTATTTTTTGTTTTCATTGATAAGAATGCATTACATTTAAGTGTGTTGTCTGAATTTTTTTATAATTTCTGCCTCTAGCAGTTCTTAGGTTAGGATAATCACACTTCTGCATACACTGCACAGAACACTCTGGATATTTTGTCTGTCCAGAAGGCAGAACAGTGTATGATACAGAAGAGGATTTCATGAATTATCATCTAATCTGTAGCATCCTAAATGCAAAGAATGAGCATGCTCAAATGCATTGATCTGTCATCTTGGCAGTAAAAGAAAATGTTCCTTTATTAATATGGTTAAAACTGAATGCTACTGTAAAATTCATCTTGCTGGAAAGTAAATCAAGCTTACTGGCTTGGAGTGGAAACTCAGATTTAAAATATATTTCATAGTTACTCTTCTAATTTTGACAGTTTGACCCTCTTGGCCACATATAAAGGTGTAGATGGACTTAATAATCTTCCTGTTTTGTAGAGCTTCTGATTTTTTGTAGCATTTTATTATACTCTGTTCAGGAAGTGTTAAATACTTAATTCTTGTTCTATAGCAACAGGTTTAAGTTTCTGATGGTCTAAGGAAATCAAACCAAAAAGAAAGACTGGATTGTATGCATGCAAGGGGGGTAGAAGAGCTAAGCTGAGCTTGTGTTAGGGAAGTTTAATATTAAAAGCAATGTTGCTGTAACAACTTTGCTTCTGAATGGAAGCAAATGGTGCAAGTTTTATCTGTGTCTGTCCCCTAGCAGAAACAAGACTCAGTTCTGGTTGATCCAAGTGTGTAGCATCCCATCAGTGTTATTTTAAGCCTACTCAGTTCTTAAACCTTGAGGTGAAACCCATACCTCATGTAGGAAGTTTCACTTCCCTCAGGTATTAGGAAATATTCACACAGTGGTGTGTCCTAAATATAGAGGATAAGAACTTATTTTTGGACAAGAAAAGGAACTTTGAGGTAACTGACTTTTTTATAGGCTAAAGGTCTCATTAGGAAATTTGAACCTTATTCTGTTAGGGCACTTCAAAGGGGGTAAACAACACAATGTTAAACTTTCCTGTTTGATTTATTGTGGGAGCTGTTTTGGGAATGTTTTTATTCCTTGTCAGGAACTGTTGTTTGTGCTTGTAAATTGTTAGACCATATGTTGAAATCATATCCCAGTTCTTCAAAACCTTTCTAAAAAAATAAATTACAGAATCAGACAACAGTGACAGAATAGTAAAGAACTGCACTGATAATCTTTTGCAAAAGTCTGGTTCCAACCCCAGCTCACTGATAGCAGTTTTAGGTCAACAGTGGCTTTGGTTAATGATAAACATAAAAAAGAAAGTGTTAGGTACGTGTTGTATATGAACAGTCATTCTGACTTTTACAGGAGAAATTACATTATTTACTGGGATCCTCATATTGTCCTTTTTGCAAACATCACTTTCTTTGCTAAGAAAATGAATTGTTCCTGTAACACTTTTATTAAAAAAAAAAAAAAGAAGCAAAACTTTGTTCTCTTCATAATGCACCTGTCTGTAAATCCTCTCGTAGCAAATCTTCAGTTGTGGGAGGGATCAGAGGCAGTGAGCAGAGCTGATAAAGGTGTTCAAAGTACACATTTAAAGTAGTAGTTTTGTTTTGAGAACTCTGTAATAGAGAACTGGCCTTTTCAGGTCAAGTTAATACTGCTTTCTGAGCCTATCATCACCAACAGTTTTGATTAGAAGATGCAGAATATCATCAGAGACTTGAAAGTGTAGTCATGTTGTAGTCTCAAGTTCTTTGTCAATACCCAGATGTAGCTAGAAATACACCAGGGACTGAAATCCACACAGATTTAATAGTTCATTGTCCCTCCTGCTTTATTGTTGATAGAATATTTGCCCCTTCACTTCTGCCCGTTTTCCTGGGCTGCTTAAACCACAGACTAATGAGATTGCAAGACAATAATGGTGCATTTTGGCTGTAGAGGTCTCCTGGTGAGTGTCTCATATCATATGCTGACAGGATTCTGAAGTTAAAATATTTGGTATTATTGCTATCTTGGACACAGGTAAAGTAAAAGAGGTTTCAGTGCTCAAATGAAATACCTAGGTAGTGAGTTGATCATTTCAGTCTACAACGTGGTAAACACCAAGTATTAAACAGGGACTAACACATTGTTTAATGTATTCTGTATTTGAATTTATTTTGGAGACTTGCATGATGTTTTTCAAGGTAACTTTGCAGATTGAAACAGGCAGTGCTCATGCTGGATTGCCTTTACAGGAGCCAGGTTGGTTTTAAATAGATTCCCTTATTGTGTGCTGTATTAAAATTCTAAGAGAGTCTTCTGTGCATGAATAAAAGGATTCTATGAATAAAGCTGTACTGATTTGAACCAAATCCTGCTCTTGCTCTTCCAAGAAGCAGTCAGTTTTATAGTCAGAAGAGCTGTTTTAATCAGTAGTTAAGTATTTGGCTAAACTGCTGTAAGGAGATGTATCTTGGCAGTTTGGAAGGCAGCTTATTTGATTTCTTCTGAGCTGTTGTAGAAACCAAGTGACTATTAAGGATTAAAAACTTTTGGTTATAACACTGGATGAAAACACTTCTGCAACTGACTTTGTTATTTTAGCTGTAAGACTGTGGGATTATATCCATTTAGCAGCTCTGTATTGAGTCATGCAAATATGTATTCACTTTAATTTCTTGCATTTCAAGCCTTCAGTAAGAGCTTTTACTGGGTATGTAGTAATTGAATTGAAAAAGCACACCAAAAAACCCAATTTCTTTCTGTTGTTCAATTAGGTAGAAGAAAGCCATCTACTTACTTGTAGAGGAGATCTGCATAGAGTGCTCACTAAAAATTTCCTGTGGGTTCCTCTCTGTCAGAGGATGGTTTCCTATCTATATTCAGTTTCAGTTATGCTCATGAAAGTGTATTCAAGACTATAAATGACTTGCTGTCAAAGTTATTTTGCAAAGCTGCTTAAAATAGTGCTGCAGTTGACCCTGATGTACAGCTTTCCTGCCTATTGGAAATTCCTTGAATATTTCACTACAGCCTTCTCAAAGGGAGATGCTGGTGAATGAATAATGTGTCTTCTCTTAAATTGTTGAGATAAACTTGGAAAGCTGCAGTATCATAATAAATGTAACACTTCAGTCCTAGTGTCTCAGGCAACTGATAATGATAGTAGTAGTTTTCATGGAAATGAGGAAGTTTTTGAAATATCAGTCTACTAGAAAAGGGTTCTCTCCTAAGACTTCAGATCTTGCAAAAACTGTATTTGAGTTTGGCCAACTTAGAGCTGTTCAAAAGAAGTAGGTTGGAAAATTACTCCTAAACTTTGACATAGATTCTGTCCAGCTACTTCAATATGTTAAAATTATTTTTAGCAGCTTGTTTTGGGGTTTTTTTTTTTTTTTGTAGTGCTATGGAGTGATAAGTCTTTAACAGAATTGTCAAATGTGGTGGTGTATTTGAGCTGGCTGTAGTTTTCCAGCTGCTTAAATACTTTGAAAATGTCTGCAGACTGACAGGCATTAGGCCACATTGCATTGAGGTATCAGCCTGTTCTGTGCTATCTGAAAACCAGCTGCTATTCTGTGTCTGCATATAAACCTCCTCATGACATCAGGAGGGCATATTGAATAGTTTTCCCATTTTTGGCCTAGGTCACCATTTGTCTAATGCTATTTTCTCTTGCTGCTCCAAGGGCATTGTGGCTTAAATAAGTTTTCACATGCTATAATGATAAAGGGAATTTGTGGCTATTTATTTGATCTACAAGCAGAACTACACAATCTGCTGCTGATTTCAATGGTCGGGGGTTTCTTTGACCTTTTAAAAAAAATTAAAAAAATAAAAATCACATGGTGCAAGTTTACCTGTTGTTTGAAGTAGCACCTCATTCTCCTTGTCAGCATTTTGTTCCATAGTTTTCTGTGTGAGTGGTTGTATGTTGTGAGGCTGTAACCCCACTGTGGAGTTTCTCATGGTGTTATTTGTTAATGTGCATTATTGCTGCCAGTTGCATAAGCAGTTCCTGCAGGAATTGCAGCTTCTTTTAATTTTACTGCAGGGACATAGAGTCCATCTCCTGAGATCAGCTTTTTTTTTTTTTGGCTAGTTACTTTCCCTTCCTTCTTTGCATTATTTGATAATAAAAAGGAAGTTGACACTTGAATCCTTGCAGTGCTGAACAACATCAGGATTGTTTTATTCTATGCTTTCATTAGCAATATTGACATGCAGAATGTAGACACCCCCTGGATGAGTGAGTAATGTCACACATTAATATGCTTTAGCAAGTTAAATTTGAATGCAGCCATTTATTTGCAGCAGTCACAAAATGGTGGAGCTTTAGTTCTTTTCTTAAAAACTAGGAAAAGATAGATACGAGAGAGGAGGAAGGTGGAAGAAATAATTCTGGGATAAAAGAGGAGCTGGAGCTGAACTGGCTGCAGAGCTCTGGCTGCTGACTTCACTAATCTGCTGTCTTTAGGAGTGGACTCTTAGATTGCATCCTCTGCTGCCTTGGTGACTTAAAACACTTGGTAATAAAAGGCTTTTTGGTTTGGTTGGGGTGCCTTTTCCCCTCCACTGTTGAAAATTTTAATTGGTTTATGAGTTGTGGTGTACTTCATAGAGTAGCACTGCTGAAAAATAAATCTAGACTGTGATCTGAAATTAATTTCCAACTCTGAAACAAAATTGAAAGTATAACATGAAAAGAGCAGATTTGCAGAAGCATGTTATGCTCCCAGTTGGTGCCAAAGAAAAGTACAACTACTTTTAGTTTCTAATTAAATACACAAACATGGTTAACATTCTGATCCTTGGAGAGCAGAAGACTGACTTTGGGCATAGAGAAAACAACCAGAAAACTTCCCAGGGCAGTTGTTCTCAAGAGGAAAGTTGGTTCACCTTAGCTATGGGGTTTGGTTGTTTATGAATACATATTCTGAAATTTGTATCTTTCTCTTGGGAATGTTTTCTTTTTGCTGTCAAGTGGTAGTCATGTGATTAGAAAAACAATCCAGTGATTTACAGCTTCTGTCTTTGAGGTTAGGTAGGGGGAGAGATCTTGAAGGCAAAGCTAAATTGCTGAGATATATTGGATACTCTGAAAATTGGAGTACTGCAAACCACAAAAGCAGTAATAAGCTGCTGGTAATTTTAGTCATTTGAACAGTTACTGGAAAATCATTTTCCTGGCTGATAGAGGTAATACTACCCTTGGCTAGAAGTATCTTAAAACAACAAAATTCTAACTTTGTCTTGTTCATTTTTTTGTAGTTGGAGATAAGGTTCCTGCTGATATAAGACTTACATCTATCAAATCTACAACCCTGAGGGTAGATCAGTCGATTCTCACAGGTATAATTTATGTGAATTTTGGATAATTATGTAGATAATTGAAGTGCCCTTTCACCATTTGGTTAGAATCATCCATTAGAAATAAGCCTGCAGCTCATCAAGTACTATGTTGTGTTCAGCTGCAGTAAATTTCTGATCAATTAACTCTTGGAGTGGCTGAATGCATTGCAGTGGCATTGGCTTTGTGTTCCTTTCAGTGGGGTGAACGTTCTTACTGAGATTTATAATGCTTTTTTGGTCTTTCTCCTCCTCCCCCCATCCCAAGAGACAAACACTAGTAACTTGTGGGAAACTAAAATAAAAAATTAAGAATTTCTATTCTAGTTTATGCAGTCTCTAGGCTGGGACATCCTGTCACTGCTCACATATGAAAGTCTGGAAAACTTGCTAAGTATCTTCTGTAATAGTTACTGGTTTTTCTCACAAGAGGGAATAAGTTTAGAAATAACAGGCAGCTTTTAAAGTGCTGTTACTAAAGACTCAGTATACTAAAGCCTTATTTGCTGAAATTCTGTGCACACATATTCATGTGCTTTCTGGTACCAGCTCTCAAGTACAGGAGCTATATTTAGAACACTTTTCAGAATTGTTGAAAACAAAACAAAGTAGCAGTACTTCTGAATATAGGAAAGAGGCTAGGAAGCAACCAAGCATGGTATAACAGTTTTCTGTCAGCTGGAACATGAAGATCTGACAGCCTGCTTTGGTAGCATAAATTAATGTTAACTAGCCCTGAGTTATGAATACTTTACTGTTTAAAAGAAATGCATTTTTGATCCTCAAATCTGTCTTGAAAGAGGCCCAGAGTTTCTCAGTGCAAATCCTGAATAGCACAGAACTGCTCAAGCTTGCATTAGCAGGAGGAAATGCTAAGTAAAAGAAGTCACTGGAAGTGTATGTAAAGGGAATAATGCCTTGCCTTTGTTGAAATGATAATTTATGTTATTTTAAAGAAACCTTTTCTCAGCCTATTTCAAGCTGATGCTCAAGTATCTAACTGATAAAGTAGGGCTGAAGTCTAGAATGCTACTTAATAAGGCTTTTAAAAATAGGAAGCTTTGGCTTTCTTGAGCTTATGAAAGGTGAGCTTCAATCACAGAGTTACCATCTTATGAAATCTTCTCCCATAGAAAAGAAACCTTTCTATACCTGTGTGACATTGTTATAGAAATTAATATATTTTGGTTTATTGTCTTCATTTTAGGTGAATCTGTGTCTGTTATTAAGCACACTGACCCTGTGCCTGATCCTCGTGCTGTAAACCAAGACAAGAAGAACATGCTTTTTTCTGTAAGTTGTTTTGGAATTTGCAAAGTTTTTATAAAATAACACTGAAATTGGTGAACGAAAGATAATAAAAAAAGAGAAACATTTTCAGATAACAAAATGACAATTCTCTTTTATAAAAAAAAAAAAGGAAAAATGCACTTAAGATTCCAGTTGAAATACACACTGCTTACTCAGCAGCTGAGTTTCACTATACTGCTTGCACTAAATCAATAATGACTCATTTGGAGCCCATTCTATAAGCAGAAACTCTACACTGGATTATCCTCTTCCAGGTTAAGCAGGAATGGAATTTTCTTCTTCTTCACCTTTTTCTGTATCCTAGGTTGTTGGTTTTTTTTTAAGTTAAAAGAAAAATTAAAAACCCACTACCCACACCTCTTTATAGATTAACTACCAATTTTCTCCTCCCTTTACTTACACCAGGGTACTAATATTGCTGCTGGGAAAGCTATGGGAGTGGTTATTGCAACAGGAGTGAACACCGAAATCGGCAAAATTCGTGATGAGATGGTGGCTACGGAACAAGAGAGAACCCCACTGCAGCAGAAACTGGATGAGTTTGGAGAGCAGCTGTCTAAAGTCATCTCTCTTATCTGCATTGCTGTTTGGATAATAAACATTGGTCACTTCAATGATCCTGTTCATGGTGGCTCCTGGATCCGAGGTGCTATCTATTACTTTAAAATAGCTGTTGCTCTTGCTGTTGCTGCTATTCCGGAGGGTCTGCCTGCTGTCATTACCACCTGCTTGGCTCTTGGAACCCGTAGAATGGCCAAGAAGAATGCTATTGTTAGAAGTCTCCCCTCTGTGGAAACCTTGGGTTGTACCTCAGTTATTTGTTCTGACAAGACTGGTACCCTGACCACCAATCAGATGTCAGTCTGCAGGGTATGTTGAGCTGGCTTTTGATATTTCTCTTTTTGTCTTCTGACATTCTGTTTGAATAGTCAGCATTGCTTGAATTCTTTTGATTGCGAGTCTTTTGGTTCTCATATCATCAAAATCTTGCTTTATTTTCCTAAGATAAGCTCCCACTTTTAATTCAGTTTTCCACTGTGTAGTGTTTCAAGTTTTTATCTCTTCCCTTATTTAGTCATAGCCAAAAATAGCTGTACCCACAGTGATGGAAGAGCAAGTTGTTTGCAAGCAGCTTGCCATTGGCTTGCTTGTAAGCCATTAGGGCTCCTGGTAATTACTTAATATGATTTATCCCCTGTTTCAGAAAGGTTACACTGTAGAAGCAGGAGGTGGGTAAACACTTAAACCTTGAGTTTAGCAAGATGACAATGGTGGAGAAATTTAGCAATGAGGAAAAGGTAGAAGATGTACTACAGTAACTGGGATAGTTAAATTATTTTCATTACTGAGTGGTTCTACCATTATTTAGCTACCTTATCTTCAATATCTCTTACTGGTCTGATGTAGATCACTGGAGTGTTTCCAATGTGCAATATTGCATGATTAAACTGGTGATTTGGAGGTGCTGCTGACCCTGTCACATCTTCATCTTCAATGTATAGCATATTTTTAAGTAATGTTAGGTTATGTGCTTCTCCTCAGTGGTCTTTCTAGTGTTGATTTATTTAGGACTACTCAGTTAACCAGTGTATGTTCAGTTGCAAGTTCTCTGTGCTTCCCAGATACTTGATATTCTGTGTAGGAAATTTCATAGAGAAAACATTAAGCTCTTTTGTTTATTAACTGTGGATGTTTGGTGGCATAGCAACTCTGACATTGAATGTTTGGAGTTATGTTGGGTTAGAATTCCAAATGTGCAAGTGTTGAGCACTGCACACCAGTGGCAAAAGTTTGTAAGCCCAAAGTACTTCATTCTCATGTGATTGATGGCTTTTTCTTTCTAATTGCTGGTTGACTTGTTCTACTTCCTTAAGTATCATAGTATTTATACCTAAGAGACACAAAGCAGCTGCTCATCAGTATTCCAGAGAAGGTTACTTGCAGCAGAGTTGCATAACTGCCCTAGTCTTTGCAGGGATTTTATTCATCATGCAGATGCCAAAAGCAGAATGCTTCCTGGTTAACTCATCATTTAAGTTGTGTTTATTTAAAACCTCAATGCTCTACCCCTTAGATTTAGAGGGCTAAATGTTTTAGATCTTGTGCTGTACAACTGGGTTCCCTGTTAACCTCTGACAGCTACAGAATAACCTTAATTGCAAGATTTTGCAAACTAGCAAAAGCCTAATACATGTAAACAATATGCTTATTCTTGGTTTCACACTAAGTAGAGAGATTGCTTAGCTTTTTAACAAGACAGGTTTACAACAGTAATTCCACTTGTAGTATTAGTTTCCTTCTAAGCAGTAACTCCTGAGTGTCCAAAGAAACCCTTTTTTCAGTCAGCAATGATACTGCTTAGGAGACTTGAGAGATTGTTTAATGTCTTTCTGTCATATCTCCCTCTGAAATTGCATTTACTCTGCCTTATGGCTCTTAATTTATCATCTTGTGTAGCTTTTTGAAATCACTTTGAAGAAAGTGGTGTCTCCAGTCATTAATGCAGATCAGTTACAGAACACCTAATTATGGGCTGTATTTTGTGGAGATACTCACCTAAAACCTAAGGCAGCACAATGAGGGGGAAGTAAGACATTGCTAAAACGTGGTATGGCAAAATGCCTTATGCTAACTAAGAGGTGAGAGGTTTCATTAAGCTATATTATTAATTAGTGAGAAATTATTTTATTCTTTACTACCATTTCAGCAGCTCATTGTAGAAGTATGATGGCTTCAGGCACTGTTTATCTCCATTTTCCCAGGTGTAGTTCTGCCTGTGTGTCTCCTCAAAAGGAAACAAAGACTGAGCTGCAGTCTTACGGGGTACAACTGCATCCTTCACATTGTGATCTTTACTTGAAAACAACATTTCAGCCTGTGCTTGAAGGGCACTTGGGCTGGCTGAATGTTTTTAATGGGTAATGAAGTGACTTACAAGTAGGAGACCAGGACAGGGAACACTTTCCCTTGGTGTCTGGTGTTAGGGGGAAATTGGTCACAGTCTGACTCTTGTCTAAAACCTCACCTTTTAAATCCAGAAGCTTCTATGTGTAGGTGTTTTTATGTTGACTTGGGCAAGCATTGTCAGTTTTTCCTATGCTGCTTTTGATTGGAACTCCTCTTTCAACATACACATGAGAATTAATTCCCAAGCCTGAAGCTTAGGAAGAGCTTGGGTATAACCAGGGTTGTCAAGTGGATGTGTGAGTGGTTTTAACAGCTGAAGTTAAATGTCCATGATTTCTGTGGTTTTCAGCTCTTTGATGGTCTTGTATCCCAATTCAGCTTTCCAATTAGAACTGTAAAGCAGCAGTGCAGTTTTCTGTACTTTGTACTTCAGCACAGGGAGGTGTTGAAACATCCATGGGATCCAAGTGCAGGGTGGCACCTGGTTTTGTCTGTTTATTCAGCCTGCACTTGCCTCTTGTACCTGCTTGCTTAAAGTCTGTTTAAACCTCTTGCATTACTTACTGTTCTAAAGGTAGTAAAATCCCTCTAACTCTACTTTCAGATGTTTATCCTGGACAGAGTAGAAGGAGATAGCTGTTCTCTGAATGAATTTACTGTAACTGGTTCAACATACGCTCCCATGGGAGAAGTGTAAGTGTTCTGTTGAAGTTAAATATTTGTCTCTTGATGCATTGACTATTCCTTTAGGCTTGAAAAGTGATGCGTGTAATGTTCAATAGTGATTGTGCAGAAATAAAAGCTCAACCTGTGAGAATTCACACTGAAGGGCTGGGGGGGAAAGTAATTAAACAGGAAAAGGAAGTTAAAGTCTGGAAAAGTAAACCTTCGTGAAACCTACCTAATACAGTCCCCAGTATTGCAGTGTTCCTTTGGTAATCTGAAAGTAAATTAGGGGTAGGTTGAGAGGATTTATTTTACTGGAGTCTTACTGGACTGAGATTATCTTTCCCAGTGCTTCAGAATGAGGTTTACTTTTTTATTTGAAAAAAACCTTCATGAATCTGAACAGAGAGCCTCTGTTAACCTGTGAACTCAATGTTTACAGTTTCCCTGCCTCAGAGAAGGTAGGAGGATTTTTTTTCCAAAGCATCTTATGAATATGTTGAAGGCAATTCTTAAATTTACTGTAAAATATCTGTCCCCTTCCCTCAATAGTTTATTTGGGTACATCTCTACATTGTGTATTTGTCTCAGCCCCTGGTGTTAAACCCACTGCTTCAGGAAGGGAATAATGTTTTGTTTGCTTCATCAGTTTCACATCTTTACTAATGGGATATGGGTGGTTTATCTTGACAGCTTTAGTCATTTCAAGGGTTTTGCCTCTAGAAGCAGAGCCTCTTCTTACTGGATTGTTACAGGGCCTTCTACTTGGCCAGTCTTTCATGTGTTTTTAATTATACCACTCCAGTTTTACTTGCAGAATAGAATCCTGCTATGTGTGATGTTATTGTAAACAACTTCTTGTGGAGTTTCACATGCCTCTAAGTCCATGCAGTTTCCACAGATCTCAGTAGTGATTATCTCTGTTTAATTTTCACAGCAGTGAAGATCATGGTGTTCTCAGCAGCTGGAAATCTTGATTTCCCAATTTTCTTTTGTTTCAAAGCTAATTGCTGTCAAGAGCTTTCATTTCAGGAGATAACATTTACTTAGGCAAGGTGACATTCTAGATCTTGTAAAGTATCTGTTATGCTTCAGCTGGTCTTGAAAGAGCTCTAGATAAACAAAATAATAAAATAGAATGTGGTGACATATGTTGAGTATAATAAGAGTCGTAAATGTATATTAATGTTCTATTTTTACCTGCTGAAATTGGGGAGATGTGAACAAGTGTGTTTATTGTGCTGCATTCACGTATGGAAAGAACATTCTGTGAAAGGGAAATTGCCACAGAAAGGCTGTTATTGGAACATGAGGAAACAAATAGCTAAATTCTCAAACCTTTAGTGCTGATTTATTTCTGCATTTATGGACAGCTTTTTATAACCAGTGGCTTTGTAAGGATTTTAAGGAAGGTGACTGGTTTCACCTTGGATTGGAGATTGACTGAAAACCAAGTTTGGGGACATAAAGAGGCAATACCCCCATTGCACTGCCCCAGAGCAGGACCTACTCTAGATAATGAGCCAGGCACTGTTGTCTTCCACAGCTGTATCACCAGCTTACTCTATTTTATAACCTTTTTTTATAAGTTTTTTTGCAATAATCAGTGTTTTTTCACTCAATTCTTACAGTATTTGATACATAACTTTTCCCTAAGATGCACTCAGACTATGAAAATGCAAATTTTGCTCACTGAAAACCTAAAGCTTTGTACTGATTTGTTTCCCTGGGATAGTAGGAGGTTATCAAACAGTTTGGAGTAGTTCTGTCAAGTCTCATTACATGTGTCTGCTCACTTGCAAACTGAGAGTTTAAAACTAACAATAATAAAAAACTGCACCAAAAACTTGAAGATTGCATTTGACCTTCGAGTTCAAGCTTTTCCATTACCTAAAAATGAAGTTTTAAGGAAAAAAAAAAAACAACCCCAAACAAACTTCTCTCCAGAACTGACCCCAGCAACTTGGTGTGTGCATTTGTCATTCTTCAGAAAAGTGTTGATAAGGAACACACAGGCAAAGAAAAATATTCAGACTGGTATAACAAGTTATGAATATTCAGGTATGTTAGGTTTCAAGTTCAGAACAGGTGGGGAAAAAAATGAAGTGATAGACAAAGTGACAGAGCTGCTGGGAAGTCTAAAAGAGTTAAGAGTTTAAAGCCAGTGCTTATGGCTGTAGAATTATGTGCAAAATGAAACTTTAAAAACATGCTAGATTTTTTTTAAGATAATATTTTGTTCACATGCTGTGTTATACAACACTGGAATTTGTTTGCAGTACTACAAGAGACTGAACTAAAGCTTACATAAGAGCACATGTCATAGTCTGTGTTATGAATTCTTGTGGAGTAGTGATCCACATCTTTCTACCACCAGACCTTTTTTGCCTCTCCTTGAGAGCTTTAATGAAAAGTGTTATGAGTTATGTCTTACTAATTTTGGTAATGGGGGAGATGACAGTACTGAATAGTGTCTTGGTTCTTCTATGCTTACCCTAGGAGTATGCTAATGTTCCAGAAAATGGAATTAATTTTACTATTTTCTGATGTGAAACTGAAGAAGTTGCTTGTTTGTGATGTATAAATGGTGCATTTCTTCAGGAAAATGGACATTCCCTCTTTTTAAGGACTTCAGATATGCTAAGTGCATATGACTATTAGAAAAGAGTATTTTCCAGTGGCATTTGTGTTGTGAAATGACTTGGCTTTTCATTGGTCTAGGACTTTCAGATACAATGCAGATGAATTTTTAAGAAGTTAGAGGCCAAATCTGCTTTTGTGCCTGCCCAGTGCATCCATTTCATGCATGGCAGTAAATCTGCAGGATATGCAGTAAGGAAGCTGAATTCCAAAAGTATCCAAGAATATTCCTCTCCCACTTGGAAGTCCCCTCCAAGTCCTGTGCATATTCTAATACTGCTTTCATAGGCCTCTTCACTGAGCCCTTTACTTCTCCTCTGTTGATTCATGAGTCACTGCAGGAAATAAGGTTTTGTACTTGAGGTAATGATTTCATTGCCAATCCTATCATTCTCTTCATGACTCTCTGATCTCAACTTCAGAGCTCACCTCTATCAAATCTGCTCTTCTCAACAATTTCAGGTTCTGTACTTCCAATTTGATAACTAATAAGCATTGTACTAAATAGAAACAGAGTGAAGTGATAAAAGATGAGATGCTAATTGCAAACAACTAACTTAAATCTCCCCCTTTTCTTCCTTTAAGGCATAAAGATGATAAACTCATTAAATGTAGCCAGTATGATGGCCTGGTGGAACTTGCAACAATCTGTGCTCTCTGTAATGATTCCTCTTTGGATTACAATGAAGTAAGTACCTATCCTGGAACAGAGCAGAGTGAGACAGTGATTCAAGGGGGAGAGTTTTAGCTCCATTTAATATTAATTCTGGGACTCACTTGTTTGTTGAACACTGAGAACTTCAGCAAGGCAGAAAGTGTAATCTGGAACAAATCTCCTGGTCTGTAGAATGCACAGCTACTTTCTGGCTTTGCCTCTCCTTCTTAATGGTTGCTGCATCTCATAATGACTTTAGATGATAAAGTACTGACACCTTCCTCTGCTGGTCTTGAGAGTAAAGGCTTGAAATTTCCTACAAGTCATACTTTAAAAGTCCCTTTTAAAAACAGTTTTCCATGTTTCATGAGCCATAGTAGATCTTGTTAAGCTCCTTTTTGCCATTGTGAAACTTGAACTTTCACCTCTGGCAGGTTCCAGGTGAGATTTAAAGTAAACTCCTGTGTTTTTGTTTGCTTTGTGTCAACTAAAGGCTAAAGGAGTGTATGAAAAAGTTGGTGAAGCCACAGAAACAGCCCTTACCTGTCTGGTTGAAAAGATGAATGTATTTGACACAGATCTGAAAGGACTTTCTAGGATTGAACGTGCAAATGCTTGCAACTCGGTCAGTATTCCTTTTCTCTGGAATTCACTGGGGAGTGAGTTCTGTAGTATGTATTATCTAAATGCATTTTTATAATTTTATTTTTAAAGGTGATAAAGCAACTCATGAAGAAAGAATTCACTCTGGAATTCTCAAGAGACAGAAAATCCATGTCTGTCTATTGTACACCAAACAAACCAAGCCGTGCATCCATGACTAAGATGTTTGTTAAGGTCAGTTCCTCACTTGAGAAAGTGTAGTTATGGAATGGTTGCAAAGGTAGCACAGTGCTAAAAAATAATGGCACAACTAACTGCAGCTCAAAGAGGAAGGAAAGACTTTGTAATTTGAGCAAAGACTGCAATGGAAGTGGATTTATTAAGGTAATTTACTCATTTTTTTGCCTCTCTAGGGTGCTCCTGAAGGTGTAATTGACAGATGTACCCATGTTCGTGTTGGGAATGCTAAAATACCATTAACCCCAGGAATAAAGCAGAAAATAATGTCTGTCATCAGAGAATGGGGAACTGGTAGAGACACATTGCGTTGCTTGGCTCTGGCAACCCATGACAATCCACCTAAAAAAGAGGAAATGAATCTTGAGGACTCCTCAAATTTCATTAACTATGAGGTAAGTTCAATAAATTATCCTTTTAACACCTCTCCCTCTCCCAAACTGGAGAGTTGTGACTCATGCTTGAATATTTCTTGAAGAAGCTACATCTAAATTTTCTCTTTCTGAGTATTTATGATGCCTGACACAATAGTTAGCCCCAGGGTGTGGATGGAATCACAGATGCTCAGTTTAAGAGGAGACTCTGTGTCTTTGACAAAACTGTGGTTTTGGTGGCTGGTACACATGCTGCTGCTTATACTTATCAGAAGAAATCAGTTAAAAGCTTGCTGCAAATTGTGTTATTTTACATATATGTGTATGGTCCTCTGGGTTGTAACACCTTAAACTGTTCTCAGAGACTTACTCTGAAAAATGCTTCAAAAATGACATTGTGGTTTCAGCTTTAATGGGTTTCAGTTTGGCATTGTTCAACTGCAAGACCTCTTTGGGGATGGAACCTGCCTGCCATTTTGTGCTCTGAGAGTCAGGTTCACTTCCCTGCCTCCAGACTGGCTGCTGCAAAAGCTCTGTCCATGAATACAGCCTTAGCTACTCTGTAATTTTCCAATGAAATCTGTAGCTGGGATTTAGAGAGGGGGGAAAAAAGACAACAGTTGCATCAGAGTTTTTGGCTTGTGATCTGTGCTTCTGGCACTGATTACAAAAATGAAAGACCTGACTGCTTGCAGGTTGAATTTGCAAGGCTGATCACCAGAGCACATTTTACCTAATAAAATTAGGGAGTTAACTGTGTCCTCCCATATACTCATTGTGGAGATGATACTTTGTAGTATTTTGATTCCAAAAAGCATTAAATTCTTACCTTCTGAAAGGTAATTCTTACCTCCTCTTAACTTGTTGATGTGCACATAGATTTCTGACTTTTCACTTCTTATCCATCTGTCTGAATTCAGTCAGAGCTGAAATGCAGTGAAACAGAACCTCTCTGAAGGAACCCTTTCAGGGAAACAAAACAAAACTGATTGAAGAGCATGGATATAATTTTCTATATACTGGTTTTGACTAATGGCAGGATGACAGGAATTTTGCACAGTGTAGAACCAGAGAATATTGTGGACAAGGAGCAGAAACAAAGCAAAATGATCGTTTGGCTCCTGTCCGGTGAGAAAAGTCTTGCAGGCTCTTGCACTAAAACTTGATGCTGCTTTGTTTCAGACCAACTTGACCTTTGTTGGCTGTGTGGGTATGCTGGATCCCCCAAGAATTGAGGTGGCTTCATCTATAAAGCTGTGCAAGCAAGCTGGCATCAGAGTTATCATGATCACTGGTGATAACAAAGGCACAGCTGTGGCCATTTGCCGCCGCATCGGTATCTTTGTGGAAGATGAAGATGTTTCTACAAAAGCTTTCACTGGTCGGGAATTTGATGAGCTCTCCCTTGCTGCCCAGAGGGATGCTGTGCACCATGCCCGTTGCTTTGCTCGTGTGGAGCCCTCCCACAAATCTAAAATTGTTGAGTTCCTTCAGTCTTTTGATGAGATTACAGCTATGGTAAGTAATTGGGTTTTTGTTTGCTTTGAAATGCACACACGAGTTTCAAGCCAAATTAGGCCTTTCCAGACAAATGCTTCCTTCTGGATAATGCTTGCTTCCATGTTTCTTCAAGCTCAAAGCCTCAGAATAGTTCTGCACTTAATTAATTTTGAGAGATCCAAAGCCAAACCCAGTGCAAAATAGCTTTCTGGTCCCACATGTAACTGCCCACCTTATTTATGTTTGTCCCCAACTTTAAATTCTTATTTTAGACTGGTGATGGTGTCAACGATGCTCCTGCCTTGAAGAAAGCAGAAATTGGAATTGCTATGGGTTCTGGTACTGCAGTGGCCAAAACTGCTTCTGAAATGGTTTTAGCAGATGACAATTTCTCAACTATTGTAGCTGCTGTGGAAGAAGGACGTGCAATTTATAACAACATGAAACAGTTCATTCGTTACTTGATCTCCTCCAACGTTGGAGAAGTTGTTTGGTAGGTTTTAAATATTGTTGGTGGGGGTTTTTTTGTTTGTTTGTTTGTTTGTTTTTATTAACTGAAGTAGTGATGATGGAGTCTTTATTCCAGTGATTCTCACCGAAACCAGAGAAACAGATTCTCTGGAGAATTTTAGCATACCACAAAAGATTTGCATTGCATACAATATTCTAGCTCAGCAGTGGCTAAATGTTTCCCCATTATTTCTATGACTGGAATAATTCTCTAGAATAGGGAAATCTTCAAGCAAATACTACAAGATCTGGGATTTCAGCTAACTTGGTCACAGATATAACTTAGATGTTTCTTCAACCTCCAGTTACAGAAGAATGTGTCTTCTGTGTCTTGGAAGGAATAAATATTGATCTCCTAACAGTTGTTTATATACCACTCTGGGAGAAAGTCTGCTTTGATATAACACAGCATTGTCTTGCCTTGTTTCTTGTCAATTTCAAAGCTGTCCTTCATACAGCTCTTGCTGCAACTTCCATTTCTCTTCTGTTAATTCACACAGGCTTGGAGCCATGGAAGTTCCATGCTCATTAAATTTTTGCAGGGACAAGTATTGATCTGGCTAAATGAAGCTCAGTGATTTGAGCTAAAATGCTATTATCTCTGCAAGAGTTTTAGTGTCTTTTAGAAAGTGGCTTGCAAGCCTTTATGCATGTATGTATACATTTACCTATACAGGCAAGTAGAGTAGGGAAGAAACAAAACTAAAGCAGAAACTCTTCAAATCCTGAAGGTACCAGAGGATGCTTCAAAACTTACATGTTAGTGCTTAGAAGTGTTAGCTCTTGGATGTGCTTTTAGGGTTCTGAAAGCAAATATTCAGTTTGTGGTACTAAATGGGTAACTTTGTACCAGAGAACAGAAGTGCTGCTACAGGCTTAGGTGTGAGCTTTAAAAGGATTTATTTACATGCACAACAACAAACTTATAATTGGTGGGGTTTTTTTATAGTATCTTCTTGACTGCTGCCCTGGGTTTTCCTGAAGCTCTAATTCCTGTCCAGCTGCTATGGGTAAACCTTGTGACTGATGGGCTCCCTGCTACTGCTCTGGGCTTTAATCCTCCTGATCTTGATATCATGAATAAGCCCCCACGCAACCCCAAGGAGCCACTGATCAGTGGGTGGCTCTTCTTCCGTTACCTGGCTATTGGATGTAAGTAGTAAACAGCTTTTCTTACTGTTTTTTTTCTTAAATTAAACTTGGGGGAGGGTCTGAGATCTACTTGAAAGCAGTTTGTCTAATCTCCTTGTATGCTAAAATCTTGAAAAATAGCAATAGATGTTCTGTGGAACTGGCACCTGTCTTTCATTTTATTTCAAAGTTACTTTAACATTCACCACATCATCAGAATCTAGGAAACCATCAGAATTTTTTATAACTGCTATAACTTCAAAATTGTCTGATTGTGGACAGTGTTGCAGTTCTCATTCCAGGCTGAAAGGCTTTCAGCTGAAAGCATTCAGAGAGCAGAGTTTAGCTTGTCCATGCAGCATCTGCCAGCCTTAGGAGGATGAGCATGCTGTGGGATTGGGAGTGGAAAACCAAGATCAGGCATTAATGAACACACCCCTGCATTAGCTGTTGAGTTTGTATGTGGAAGCACTTCTAGATCTGAAAATGGCAGCTGTCATGTGTTTAACCTACCCTTTTCAGGCTGAGGGAGAAGAACACAACAAGGTTGCTGGCCTGGCTATAATCAGGGAACATAAAGGAACATAAGTGTGTGAAATCAAGGGATGTAAATAGCTGTAGTACTCTAGAGCTAGAATAAGTATCTATGTGCATACTTAAGCTGTGACTGTAATTTTCCTGACTTCATAGATCTTAAAGTAAACAAACCCTACTATTAGTTAATGTAAGTACAGACACGTTGGGTTCTGGGAGGAAAAAATTAAAATTTAAGTTTGATTACTCCAAGTGATACCCTTCTTTGCCTGAAGTCCTACCTCTCTGCTTCCATAAGCAGATACTAGAATGTATCCAATGATGCTTAATTTAATTAATGCTTATTTAAGATACCACTGGTAGAGCAGTTTTCTTGTTCAGGAGATAGATGAATTACAATCTGTTTTTTTACAGTACTGGAGGTCTTGAGGTAGAAGTCCAAGTTTTATCTTCTCTTGCATACCATTCACAACACTGAAAAAAATCACTTTTGTTTTCTTTAAGGTTATGTTGGTGCTGCCACAGTGGGTGCTGCTGCTTGGTGGTTTATTGCTGCTGATGGTGGTCCAAGACTTAGCTTTTATCAACTGGTATTTGCTCAGTTTAATATCTTTTGGGGGAGAGGGGGTGGTAAATGCTTCTTTCACATGGTTGCTTGATATGAGTGTAGAAAAGGAATAGGTTACAGAAATGTATACCATGACATGCTTGCAGACTTGTTACTGTAAAACCTGCTCATGATTAATTAGTCTTGATGCTCAGGCTCAAAGGTGAGATACCTGAGCTTCTAAACAATTTGAAGGAGTAGTTGTCTTGTCAGTAGAAGAATAATGGGAATTTTTCTAAAGCTGGCAGGGGCTTAAAACCCAGTGTTTATAAAGGTGTGATGAGAGTTCTGTTTTCAGAATGCTCACTTAACAAGCTGTGAAAGTGAGTTCACTTTGCTCTGTTCTAGAGCCATTTTCTGCAGTGCAAAGAGGACAACCCAGACTTCTCTGGTGTCGACTGTGTGGTTTTTGAGTCTCCATATCCAATGACAATGGCCCTGTCTGTGCTTGTCACCATAGAGATGTGCAATGCTCTCAACAGGTTTGTATGTCCAAATGTGAACAAAGTTTGTGCAAAGCTTGTCCCAAATCCAACCTTTTGTGCAGTTTGATTCTTAGTGTATGGACAGCTCAACATAATGAGTCACGTTTCCTTTCTGAATCCTGCTAGTGAGAACAAAATTACTCTCTTAGATAAAACTGGGGATCTCTTATCACAAGGTACTTCTTTAACTCTGCTAATTCACTCTGGTATTTTACTAAGCAGGAGCAACTGAAATATTTTCCGTTATTTCTAATCTAAGCTTAATCAATCAGCTTATCCTTCCTATGTTGGTATAAAGTGATATCAAGGAGAACTAAAATAAGAATGCTGGAGATATGGAAAATAGTTTTTCCTGCCCTAAGGGAATGTGGGCTTTAGCCAATTAATATTAGATTATAAATGGAAACCACTAAATAGCACAATGTCAAGGGTATTTTTCTTCAAATAGCTTAGAGGTCAGTTAATTTAAAAACAAATAAACTTTAAATATAAATGTACTGTGATAGTCCTACATGTGAGACACTGCTCTACATCTGATGTTCTGGATCTTGGCCTCTCCTGCAGCATAGCCTAAATGCAGCTTGAACCTGAAGAGCAAAATTAAAAACAAGCATTAAAAAGCTGCACCCAGTCTTTATGTGAACTTCAGGACAAGTGGGTGCACTGGGTCCCCAGGACGCTCTTCTGCTGCCATGCCCATCCTTCCTCTGGGCCTCAAGCATGTTTGAGCCTTGATGAAAAAGATGGACTAGATCAGGAACGAGCAGAACACTCAGAAGCTTCCAGAAATAAATGTGAAGCTGAACTGTTGGCAAAATGGACTTCCAGGGTAGTTTAAAGTTTCAACATAAATATAAATTATATCGTGGTATCTTTCCTTCATGACTGGGATAACTGACTTCCCATGCTGCTTTTCTTTAAGCTGATGTACTTTTAATACATTCTGATGTACTGAATTCCCTGTTGGTGCCTGATGTGCACATCTGTACCATGTTTCTGTTGCAGTCTATCAGAAAATCAGTCCCTGATGAGGATGCCCCCGTGGGAGAACATCTGGCTGGTGGGCGCTATTTGCTTGTCCATGTCACTCCACTTCCTTATCCTTTATGTGGAACCACTGCCAGTAAGTGCATGGATCTTATCCCCCCTCCTCAACTTGGAATTAGAGCAAAAACTTGTCTGGAGCTTAAGGCAAGGGATGCAGGAGGAGGAGAGGATGTAACACTTGGCTTTTTTTTTCAGATTATCTTCCAGATCACACCTTTGAACGTGACGCAGTGGCTGATGGTGTTGAAAATCTCCCTTCCTGTCATTCTCCTGGATGAAACACTTAAATATGTGGCCCGTAACTACCTGGAACCTGGTAAAGATGATAGTGTGCAGCCTGCCAGCAAACCCTGTACTTTGTCAGCATGCACCGAAGGAGTTTCCTGGCCGTTTGTGTTGATGACTATGCCCTTGGTTATCTGGCTTTACAGCACAGACACTAACTTTAGTGATATGTTCTGGTCTTGACTGACATGGTGACGAGTTTTACATTCAAAGAAAACAAAGTTTAACTTAATTTTTTTATTGTTTAGAGCAACTGTCTATTTCTGCTGAATTTTCACATGAACATATTTGCCGGTGATGGAGGTTTCATAATCTAGATTTTGGTTTTTTGCTTTTTTCTGACTTAAGTGGGGGCAATATATTCCTCTTTTATACACAGTTAAAGTGTCCATTGACATGTACAGAGAACTAACACTATTTTATGCAAATATTTTTTTGTAGATGAAAAGCATGTACAGTGTTCTGTTCAATATTCATCGTGTAAAAAAAGTAAATTTTTTTTGAGCCAGCGGACACTATCAAACTAAATTGGCAGCAGATTTTAGGGAATGAATGTGTGTTGTCTAAAACTAAAAAAGCATGTAACTGTTTGTCTTCTGCATGATCATCCAAACTTAATTTGTCATAAAGTCAGGTTTTATCCATAAGCAGAACTTTCTGCACTGGTAGAGAGTACTGCTACCTCAGTCAGGATTTCTTCTGTTTCCCCTCTCTCTGTTCCCTCACTCTTGGTTCTTGACTGTCCTTGTTTACACCACTTTCTGTATGAGGTATGCCTAATCTTGCTCGTGCAGAAAATGCCATTCCAGGTGCAGCCTGCTGGGGTTCTTCCATATTCTGAACACACATAGGGTTTTTTTAAAGATTATTTATTTGTCTATTGTATTTTATTGTAACGGACCTTATTTTGCCAGTGTTGCCCATTATGCAGGGCTAGAGAGGGGTACTTCTGTCTACTTAAATCCTAACCCAAGCCTTTTTTACAAACACAATCTGGTTTCATTCCAAAAGATGGTTTAAGTTGGGGTTTAACACCTTATTACACACATCAGATCCTTCCTTTGTCTTTTTTTACCCCCCCTTTAAGATCAAAACTTGTCATGAGACCTGGAAAAATAACTTGCACTGCATAGCTAGAAATTAGATTTCCTACACTTAGGGCACTAATGATCAGTTGTATCCATGGAGTTACTCTGCTGGCCTGTTAGCCTGACTTGAAGTAACAAGCTCGTGTGTGTTTTTTGTAAAATCTGTAAATAGCACATGACCAAATTGAACATATTGTATAGAACTATTTTTATTTTGATGTGGCACTAACCACCTTCATTATTACGGTAAATGTTAAAGCATGTTTTCAGATTCAGTCCTGTATCAACAACGTGTAAGTCATTAACAGTCCTAACTGTGGTGTTTTTCTCCAATGCCTTCCAACTTTCATCGACTAAAGTGAGTATTTCTTTTCCATTTCACCATGCCAGTGGTGACTTGCTGTAAAATAGCATATGCTGTATACATGTTGAAGAATAAATAGTAATTTTCTTCATTCCCATGCTGTGTTTTGTCAAACTCTGCTGTGCTACATTATTATCACCACTTTAGACTTTGTTTTGTGGCCTGAAGCTCAAATTACTGATTCCAAAGGCAAAGCACTTGCTTTTGGTTTAGTGTCTTTTAGGTCTTGTTTTATAGCACCCAGGAGCCTTAGTGTGCCCCAGGATCTTACAGCTTTTGGTCTTAAGTTTGAGATAACATTGGACAAATCTGTAACTTAAGACAGTGACAGCTGTTCACATGTTTAGTGTCCAAAACATTCTGGTACTTTTCAGGTGCTGGTTTGCTCCCAGGCTTTTTCCTGCTCTGAAACAGGGGGTGTCCCTCAGAGCTGACCCCCCTTCCCTTGTCTCTGGTATCTGCAGTGCTCAAAGTGCAGGCAAAGTGCTACTCCTTGCAAAAGCAGCTGATTATTTCCAGTGAGTGGCAACACTTTGTAGAGTGCTCATATGAAAAGACAAAAGAACAGTCTCAGCTTCACAGGATGGTCTGTGGAAGTTGTACTAGGGTCATTTTGTCTTTGTAGAGTAGCAGGTGCTGTGTTATCTTCTGCTGGCTCAGTAACCAAATTCAAGCAGCTTTCTGACTCCTCATAGAGTAAAGTGATAGTTGAAAGCCATGTTCTGTTGGTGCCAGCTGGAAGCCAGTGAGCACACATAAATCTTTAGGTTTCAAGCTTTGAAATGTAGATGCTAACCTCAAAATTCACAGACCCTGTCTGAAATTTCACTGCATTGTGAATCCTCACTGTTTATGTAGACTTGGACTTGTTTAAGTGGATGCTGAAGTGACTCAGGTGTGGGAGCTGGACCTGATGATGGAGTAGGTGTGTTGCTGAACTGTAAGCATTTTAATCCCAGAGAATGCCCTTTTAGTGTGGGAGAACCTGTCTTTGCCAAACTGAGGCTTTGCATCCCACAAAAGCAATGGCCAGCACCAGCCATTTGCTGTAGTGATAATAAATGAGCAAAGACTTGTCCCTATTTCTTGGAACAGGAAATGAATAGGTTGTGGTTTAGGATTCCTTGAGATTGAAACGTGTACAAGGATGGTTCTTGTAGGAAACTGGTACTAGTGAGTGAGTTCTGTGTGCTCCCAACATAATGGATAAACTTTTTCCATGGAATCTTTGAATTCAGAGTGACCCTCTGGAGCACCATGCTGGTGGGCTTTTTTTAGGCCATGTATCTGACTGTCACCATGAATGACTCTGCTTCTTGTACACCTCTATTCCTGTCTATTCTGCCAAACAATCCTGCTCTAGACTCCCTTTTCCCTGTCTCTTAAGATGAAGGGAAAAATGGCTGTCAATAAGTGGAATTCAGTCTTCAACAAGTTCTTTGCTGGGTCTCTGTTGAAGATGAATCTCTCTGCTTGTGTCATGGATTTCAGTACTGACATCCAAGAGCTCGTTCATATCAGATGTCTCGGGGCACTTACATTTTTAGGGCCTTGTGACCCTTGGAGTTTGCCTTTGAAAGCTGGATGACTGGTGGGTAAATGGAGTGGCATTCATCCCTGCTGGTTCTTGAGGTCACAGGGACAGTCAGGTTTTGTAAGGTGCTCCTTAACAGCCCAAGAAATCTTAATATTTCTCTTAATTATTCCTTTATTTCTCCCATTCTTGCTGCCTAAAGTTTCCTATAGAAATAGAGCAATAGGGCCCCTATAATCATCACCTTTAGTCAGGTTCAGTGGCAGCTGTGGCTGTACTTTCAGTGCTTCTGTTTTCCAAGTGTTGCCACTGCATGGTAAATAACAATGTTAAGATCTGTCATGAGGTTCCTCCCAGGCAGTGAGGCACCCTGCCCTTCAATCCTTGTTCTTTTCAAGGTTCCTTATGATCTTGGAGCTGGAATGCTGTGGGTCTGATCTTAACCCTTCTCCAGCTGAGTCAGCTGGGGGAGGTTGCTCAGGAGTGCTCCTGGTGTTAGAAATAGCATAAGGCAGCTGAATGCTTTTCAGTTACAGAAATGCAGTAGAAATACAGTGCAAGGTCAGAAATGCACTGCAAGGAAACACATTAACTGAAACTGTTATCCTTAATTGTATAGATCCTGCCATTCTTCAGCTGTCAGCCCTTTCATCCAGGGAGATCCAAGAGAGAGGACTTCTCAGTTTAGAATAAACTTGCCAAAGTTGAAACTCTTGCTTAATTTTTTTGTTCCCTATAAATTTCCTCTCCAACCTGCTTGCTGTACTAGGGTCATCTAGGGACAGAAATAAATAACTCTTCTTTTAATGTGTTAGCCCTGAAAATAGGTAAATGGAAGCACTTAAGAGAAATAGCTCAAAGTTACTCAGGCTTCGTGGCCCATTTTTAAGAAACAATTTTATACTTTTTATTTCCTTTTGTTCTCATTTCACTTAGCTTCTTCATCTCTGCTGTTTTCTGGATTCCTTAGTGTCCTCACATACTGCTACTTATTTTCTAGTGTGGGAGGTGTGTAAGACCAAGGGATTGATCCCACCTGACTGTAGGAACACCAGGAAGGAAACCAGTGGGGTGAATTCAGTGTTCTCTAGTCTGGTCCAAATCATAAAAGAAAATGATCAGACAGATGCAGTTGTACATCAGATATTTAGACAGGGGCTTTTATCTTCACAGTGCCTAAGGCCCTCTCTGCTTTCAAATGTGAGTGATTCAAAGTGCTGTTTGTGAGCTACACAGTGAGCTGCTCCTTTATACTGGCATCTGAGCAATAAAAATAGTTCATACTTGGTTTCCCAAAACACTATTGCAAATAAGTCTGAAAAAGGCTGCAGAAAAATACATTGGTCTGTCAAAAAACTCTATGAAGCTTGTGTTTGTAGGGAGACTGTTTTGGAAAAGGCTAATGGTAAGAAAATGAGTTTTTAATCTGATGATAAAATGCAGTACAGCAGTCCCCTGTCACTGTTCCAACAACACAGCTGATGCCCAGAATATACATGGTAAACAGCCTAAAGATGGTTGAATTTGCTGAGATGAAGGGAGGTAAAACTGATACAAAGTTGTCTGTCTCTTGCACCTGTCTTGTTTACTTTTTTGCACTTCTAACCATTAACTGTTTCCCTAATCTCTGCTAATTACATCCTTAATTACATTAATATGCATTTTCAAATCTTAGCAGGAGACCCTAAATTTTGTAGCATTGAAGCAGTGTTTTGAAGAGCCACCCTCAAGTTCTAGGGGCTCTTCTCTCCTAGATGCAAGGCTAACTTTATGCTGTATGTTAAGGGTAAAGTACAGTAGTGGATTTATTACATTGTACTCTACCCTTTGCCTACACATTAATCTGTGTAGTTAAAAAAACCTCTTCAAAGCTTCCCTCCTGCTTCCCAGAATAAGCTGCATAACTTGGAGAAGGGACATTGTTAGGTTACTTGGGGGCCAAGCTTGCACCATAATGCCTTGATTAGAAAAACGCCCTTAAAGAGCTTCAAAACCTGAGCTCAGACTTCACAGTGTGGAGCTTTGAAGTGAAAATGACAAATCAGTGAGGCTTGCCTGCTGCCACGAGTCAGGCAGAGGAAGGCAAAAGCTGTCTGAACGCATCTGACTTCTTTCAGTGCAGTCTCCTGTGGGGCTGGTGCTAAAGGGAGCTCTGCTGCACCCAGAGCTGAGCCCCAGTCCAAAGGGTTCTAGGCTTAAAGTAACCTGAGAGTGTCCCTTCGAGGCCAGAGCAGCCAGTTACCAAACTGAACATTCTTTCTCCTGTCACTGTTGATCTTAGTCTTGCTTGTATAATGATACTCAGCATTCCTCCTTTCATTAACTGATGCCTTTTCTTTCTTTCCTTTTCAGCAATACTGGAGTAATCGCTTCCTAAACAATTTTGCAGAAATGTAAGGTTGTTTTGTTGCGTGCATGTGTTTTTAGCAACACATCTACCAAAACTTCTGCATGTATCATGTGTAAAGATTCTTTGCTTTCCCTAAAACAAAACTCATTGTGTTCTCTGTGGAAGAAAATGTGTGGTACCATTAGGACTTCATTATCCAGACGTACAGACGTGCAATATAGCTTACCCTATTGGAAACTCTCTCCAGAGAAGTTTGGTTTCTGTGCTGCATGGAGAAGAGTTTATTTATCCTTGAACAAGAGTTGCGGAGCTGTCAGCCAATTTTCCACATTTCTGTATGTAAAATGTCAGTTTCTACAATGTACAATATCAAAAATAATGCATGCCTTTGGTTGTTGACAGATTTTTTCTCTGTATTGTATCATCCAGACATACTACTCTATAACAGCTTATGTACAATGCTATCCTATTTATAAAATTCATTGGGAAGATTACAGATGAATGTTAAACCATAAGCCTCCAGTTCATAACTTTGGATTTTTTTATCATGTGTGCAAATCGACCTCTTTTGCACTGTAACGTAACTTATTTAAATTTAAGGCAGTAAGACAGATGTTGGTGCAATACAAAATATTGTGATGCATTTATCTAAAAAGCAACAAATTACTTAGCCAGTTACCACAACTGCATGTGTGACCTTTAGAAATTGTAAATAAGATCAATTGTCTATTTACATGCTGACAGTAAGAAGCATCACACCTAGTTTCATTTGTATCAGGTAAATAAATTTATTCTACAATACATACTCTGCGTGTTATTTTATGCACTTTGTTTGCTGCAGGTACATGCATACATACTTCAGCACTCTCTTACATTAATCCAGGATGACACTTGGTAGCACCAACACCACTGCAATCTTTCTTCCTAGAACTATGCAGATGCCAGCTGCTCCTCCAGCAGTATTGACCTCCTCACTGCTGTGATTTCCTCTCTCCAGGGGCTTTTGTGTGTGTGTGTGTTTAAGGGACACTGTCAAGTACTTTGATCACTCGAGGTTTTTTTTTTTTTAAATGCTCCATTGTTTGTAAAATCCCTCTGAGAAACTTAAAATAAACATTTCTTTCCCAACGACATCTTTATTATTTTGTCCTTTTCTACTTTCTAAATTGCCCCAGCCTTCAAGCAAGCTGCTAAGTCTTTTCTCCCTTCTGTAGGCAAAAGGAAGATAAACCAACTGTTTGCTACAAGGCACAGCCCAGGATTAACCTTACTGGGAGCATCTCTGCCAGCAAGCACCCTGCATCCACACAGCTCCTGCCCAGGCTCACAGCACAGGCCTTGCTGTTAAGCATTAGGCAAGACTAAAGCACTCTAAAGGTAAAAGCTGCATTTTCCTAGTGTCCCATAATGTTCTGCTCCAAAACCCTTAAATAAAGTTTTGTTAGGAGTTAAGAGGAGGAGGGGCCTCTCTAAATACTTCAGCAATGTGCTGGCTACAACTACCTGAAAAGAGGCTGTGGTGAGGTGGGGATTAATCTCTTCTCCTTAGCAGTCAGCAATAGGACAAGAGCAAATGGTCTCAAGTGTTGCCAGTGGAGGTTTAGATTGGAAATGAGGAAAATTTTCTTTACTGAAAGGGTGGTTGGTCAGGCACTAGAACAGGCTGCTCAGAGAAGTGGTGGAGGCACCAGCCCTGGAGGTGTTCAAAAGACATGGAGGTGCCATGCTTAGGGATATGGCTTAGCACTGGACTCAGCATTAACTTAATGGTTGTTAGAGTTAAGTTAGGGTTGGACTCAATGATCTGAAGGGTCTTTCTTTGCCAACCAGAATGATTCTGCAAAATTAAATATAATGCCTCTTAACCTCTAGCCTGAGATACCAGCACGCTGCTAGCAAACAGCATTATCCAGATGAGGTGACATGTCTGAGACCCTTCAAACACAGCAGTGTGAGCTTTAAAAAGATGAGGCTTGGATTCCATTGCCCAGCAGAACTGTAGGATGGCAGCAGATGCCTTAACACATGGGGCTGGACTGCTCACAGCTGCTTCCTACTATGGTAGCAGGGCTCAAGCAAGCTGAGCTCTGCTCCTCACCTCGGGGCTGAGGCTGTCAGAGCCTCTGTGGTTATCTACAGCCACAGCTCTTTCCCCCCTCTTATTTATAGCCTGTTGTCAGTAGACACCAACAGCTCTGTCACCAGCTGGGCCATTGCAGGCAGCACACCCCAGAGTAGTGGCAGGTGTCCTGGTGATGCTTCACACAGACACCTGGGCTAAGTAATTAAAGTCATTTGTCCAGCACACAGTGGAAGAAACTGCCCCATGAGCACCTCTTCCCTGGTCATAACCTCTTGCTTTGCTTAATTAGGAAGCAGAGAGGAAAAATAAGGCTGGTTTATTTCTCAGCCAAAGGCAGCTGAAGTTCAGTTTCTCACTGAACATCTGGGTAGAAGTTACTCCTCCTGCCTGGCTGCTCTGCTGCCCCTTTTTTCAACTTGCAGGAACACCTCACCAGCACTGGTACCAGATGTAAGGATTAGTGACACTATGAAGTCATTGTTCAGAAAGCAACTCTGTCCCAGCAAGTTAGATTCCTGGATGGTTTCAGCCTTCAGACAGCACCTCGCTGGTGAGCAAACTGGGACCAAACCCCTAACTTCTTTTTCAATGTGTTTTTCTTCTTAAATTATGATCTGTAAGATTAACTTTTAATTAGTCACCCAAATGAACTGAAGGCAGCTGAAGAACATGTGACACTCAGTGGGTAGATAGATACTCCAGGAGTGTGAGAGATGCTGACATAAATAGCTTCATCCTCCTCCTCCTCCTCTCTCTGCAAACCCCTGCTCTAAAGCATTGCAGGGCTGAGCCCATGACAGCCACAGAGCCAGGAAACAGTTCCCCAGAGCTCACCATGAGGCATTATAGACATGCTGCATCATTCTAACTAAACAGGGCAGAAAACAGCCTGATTCTTACATTGAGGTGAATTTGGGAATTATTTAGAACCCACATCCATCTCCAGGAGGGTGGGTGTGAAAGGAGAGAGTTCTTTACAATCTCAGCTAAGAAAATGCCACAGAACTGTAGAAGACAGACCAGCAATCCACCCTCTGCAGAGCTCCAAGCACTGGAAGAGTCCTCTGAAGTATTTCATCAACAATTTAACCACGTGGAAGTGCAGGAAAGCCTTGGGATATCAGATTAGGAGGCTCAGGCTGTTTGCCTCATCAGGTCAAGTCCCTATCCCCTGCTTAACAGAGACAGTGGGAACCAAATCTCTGGGCTATCCCCAGGGGTTATCCCATTCCTCCTCCTGGAGTGGCTGGTGGGGAACGTGCAGTGTGATGGGAGCACCTCAACACTTCCCTTTGACCTGGTGCTTCTGGGGCAGTGCCAGCTTGCACGTGAGCCAGACACAGGACTTTGTTGACATCACTAACAAGGAGAGGTAAAACTCACCAGTCAGGTTCTGCAGGCATGGCAAAGGAAAGAATGGGCTTTTGGGGCCAGTTTTACATACATAGCTTCAGGACTCTGAGGAAAGCAGCTGAGTGGGGAGCTTTCAGCTCAGGGTGTGAGCTGCCCTTCATACCTCAGCCCAGAGGCATTGCCCATGTCCCTGCAGACTTGGTGACCCTGAACCATGGTCAGTCTCCAAGGGCCACCTGGTGTGTCCCATTCAGCTTCTCTTTGAGGCAGAGAGGATACCATAATTAACTGAAATAAAGCTCAGAAACAACAACAAATGCCCAAGACTTGATAAACCCAGGCTGCTACAAACCCCTTGGCTATTTCTGCAGGGGGCAGAGTCAGTTTTTCCTACAGAGGCAGTCAAGAAATGTGGCTTTACTGCTGGGGAAGATAAGATCAGCACCCAACAGCAATCCAGCTGCAACCAGCTCAGACCTTCCTAACCACATCACACAGCTCCAGAGCACTGTGGCTGCACAACACTGAGTGGTTTGAACCTGCAGTGAGAAGTCAGGATTTAAAAGAAGTTTCTCCTGTCACTGCCCTTCTGACCGTGACTTAAGCACGAGTGCAGACCATCAGTTTAGGTCCTCACCCAGGGCAGGAAAGGTCCAACCACCCCTTAACTCATCAGATGTTTGTCCTTTCACTTCCTGGAAGAACAACCTCACTGTCCACAGAGGGGCTGACTTGGCTCTGCCATGCCAACAGCAATTCATGGAGCTCTTCAGCTTTCCAGGGATTCCTGCCAAATGCTCATCACCTCACCACGTTGCAGCCCACAATCCCAGTCCAGTTTTGCAGCAGCTGCTTTGCTGTGGGCACAGTTCACCTCTGACTCTAAGTTATGGGTACCAAATCCTCTACTGACATCTAAGCTGCTGGTTTGTGGGCACAATCAATATCTGGGGACATGCCATGGATGAGCTTCATACCTTCAGTGAACTGATAGCACAAGAACCCAAGCCACAGCCATCACAAACCAGCTGTCAGGTGCTGGAAATTTCAGCCTCAGCCCCAGAGTATGGACTCAGGATGAGCTGCTTTCCAAACCCCACGCTGCTCCTGCTCACACCTCCCAAGCCTCTCCAAGATTAAAAAAAAAAAATAAATCAAACCCAGAAGGAAATTGCTACAGCATTGACTCACCCTCCACTCCATCAGACAAAGCACACAAGCTGCAGGTGGCCTGTCAGGAACCAAGGCCAAGTTTCCAAAGCACCCAGAACCTGCTTTAACAAGTCCTCCACCTCCTAGAGTTACAGAACCTCCCTGAGCAGCACCACTGACTGTTCTACCCATATCCCAGCCTTGTGTCAAGCCCATTTCACAATAAAACAGTAAAAAGCTGTTTGTGATGAGCCACAGTGAGCCTGAAGAATGAACATGTGAGCTGCACAGCACCAGATCTGTACCAGCACCTGTAATTAAACCAGAGAAAGGCTACTGCTGCCTTGGCTGGCTACTGCTGGGGGGCTGGCACACAGTCCCTTTGTCTGCATTGAAGGACAGAGTGAATAAAAGTGTTGTAGCACAATTCAGGCACCTAAAATTGAAGTCCTGAATTCCTTTCCCAAGTTGATGCTGATTCTGGAGCACACAGACTTCTCTACATCTATTTAAAGCCAGATGATGGATGCCCTTCCTTCCACTGTGTAAAGCCTCCAAATTTATAGTGTGCATGGTAAGTCAGAGCACAAAAAAAGATGAAAGCAATCCATTTCCTCATCAGCCTTTTTTGGGCAGTAGAGGCAGCAGGAACAAAAGAAGAAATCAAAGTACAGCACAGGAACAGTTAAATCCCATTTGTGAAAACTCAAGTATTTCCAGGATCACTGGGTGGAAGGTCCTTCAGACTTCTCCAAGCCCAGTATTTCCATAAGGGGAGCAAACACTTGACTTCCAGCCTTATCAAATTGGCCAAGTTTCAGTGTGACATTATCCTCCACAGAACAGACACCAAAAGGTCAGCTGGGGCCACCACCTCCTTTCCTACCTATTAAAAGCTGTCCCTGCAAGCTGAGGAAAGGTTAAAATCTGTCTTCATACCCTGTTTTTCCTCTTCTAGCAGCCTGCAGCACTGCCAGAATCCAGTCCTGCCCAGGCCATCTATGACCTGGACTGATACAAAATTACTGCTTTTTTTTCAGAGTAAAGCCAAACATTCCCTGTGTTTAATTCCCTGCATTCCAGGCCACATGGAATGACTTACCAGATCAACAGAGACAATTCAATCCATATGATCACTGCCCCTGTCTTACCTTCACTGTGGACCTCAGCAGGAAAAACAGAAATTGCTGTCATGTCACCTTCCCACTCCATCACTGGCAAACCAGGACCCTGTCAAATTTTATAAGGAATAGAGCTCCTCAGTCACAGATTGCAGCTTTTTACTGGCTTCCCAACAGACAAATACTTGTTTCAGGAACCACACAGACTGCACTTCACACAAACCAGTCTAAGGAGAATCCACAGATTGCTGTTCCTGCTTTGCTGATGTTGTCGTGCTTGTTTCCTGGAGAACTATTCAGCATTCCAAGAGGATGAAGCCAAGTTACCAGCTTCAACTCATCAAAACATACTGCACATCAAGGAGTAGCACAGTATATTACACATTAAGCATTAGGGAAAAAAAGCAGGAACAACAAAAGCTCCAATCATTGAACCCCCCATTAGCCAAGCAGAGTGTGGTGCTGCTGCCTGCCCCTCTGGTGCTTTCAGTGGAATTTTTGTTCTCTGTAAATACGTAAGGATTTAGATCAAGTCCAAATCTAAGGATGTGGGGTTTTTTTCCTCTCCTTTGTCCTCTAGACAAGGCTCACAGCACTCTGCAATGCGCAGCAGACAGCTGAAAAAAAAAAAAAAAAAAGATAGCAAATGTCCACAGTCAGATGCTTGGTGTGCAAGGACAGCAATCCCGGGCACACCAGGCTCCGGCTGAACGCACAGCAGCAGCAGGACATGCCAGAGGGCAGGCAGCTGGGCAGATGGCATCTGCTGTCCTCTAGGAAATGGCACTGTCTGTCAACAGCCAGAGGAAGAAAAAGGAAGAAAATTCAGTCCCTTGTAAAATTCCTAAGTCAGGACCTGCAGTGCTCCTGTTTGATCCTCAGCCCTCGCTCTGTTGGCATGTGGCGGTGTTTTGATGGGATGATGAAGGGGGGAAAGGAATCTGATCTCCAAAGGCATCTGATCTCCTGTGGCCTCCCTCAGGAAGCTGTTTGACATGGAGGCTCTTCCAGTGTAAACACCCAGCAGTGACCCTCTGAGGCCTCAGAGGGTTCCCTTGCACGTTCCACACCCCCCTTACACAGCCATCGAGGCTCACAAAGTAAGTGCAAGGCTCAAGAGAGGAGGTGAAAACACAGATTATTCTATTTTGTTGTTGTGATAGACAGGGACAACCAAAGGGATTTACTTCATATATAAATTGTTACACTGAAAGTCCCCACGCAGATATTTTACTTTTCCCTGAGCTATGATTGCACCAAAAATTTTATTTTTTCCACACAAATACCTAGCCCTAGGCATCCCCCTGTCTCCTCTTGGTTGGCTTCCAAATGTTATCTGAGCCAGAAGCAGGAATCACAGCCTTAGCCCCAATCTCCCCCTCCCCAGCCCAGCATTCCTCCTGCCCCTTCACTCTCTCCTCCCTCCCAAATCTGGTTATTAGGCTGACACAAACATGTTCATTATCACCAAGACCAGGGCTCCAGCATTTCAACAGCAGCTTTACAGCTCTTGCCCTCTCCTCAGCGTGCTTAATCCAACCACCCTTTTGCATGACTACAAAGTGAACAGATAAAAGGATTTTAAAAAAACCAACCAAAAAAAAAAAAAAAAAAGCAGGAACAAATAAAAAAAGATGGCAGAGGAGTGGGAATGTTTTGGAGGCAGGTCCAGGCATCCCTTCCCAGGATTCAAACGGTCACCCTAACAGGAGAGGAAGGCAATGGGTAGGGGAATCAGTTTTTGGGCTAACATAGAATCCTTTCCATGAGAAAACTACAGCAAAATCAGCTGCAATGTACTTGAGATGTGCTGGGTACTACATAAAGCTGCAGTCACTGACCCACAGCACTGACCATGTTTTCAAGAATACTCTACTTTAAGCCCTGCCTGAGGGGTTTTTGTTTGAAATCAGTTTTATACTGAGTTTAATCCCACCTAAAGCCACTAAATTTAAGACCCCAGGAGACTGCACTGATTTTTATCTGCTTTTGAAGTGATACTTGGTTATAGTATATTAGTGTAACTTGATATTGGCAGTCTCAGCCTTTGAGATTTTCTTACAGCTGAGTTCTCAGTGAGGAAATGGGGTTTGCTGAGTAAGAAATACTCCCTGCTTCTGCCCTGGATGGGTCAGTTTCCACATCACTGAGCTCCTGAAAAGCAAGGAGAGAAGAATCACCACACAAAAACAGGCCTAATGAAGGAGACAGCTATTGAAAGGGGAAAAAAACCCAAACCCTTGTTAATAAAAAAATATCTCTATAATCAGCAGTAAGAGAAAAGGAAAATGCAGACAGAAAGTTAGACAGAAAACATTGATACTGGCCAGCAGTTTTTTCTGTTACCTTTGCTACCAGGATCTGGAAATCAGAATTAGAAATGCTGCTAATACATCAGGTGCCATCAGCACATTACATTATTTGCCTGGGCAAATAATAACTTGCTACAGGTCGTGTGTTAGAGAACTCCAGGCCACGTCAGGAACTCCACAGGCTGCTTTTAGATTCTTGTGAATTAATTCTTTCAGGCCTTGCCCAAGTCCACATAAGCTTTGAAGAGGTTCCATCTCTTTGCATCAAATCTGTTTCTGTCTTCTTACAAAGTAGGAAAGAATTAAAACTTAGTAATGCCATCTATGAGTTCAAGGCAGGGATTTTCAGCCAACCCAAGCACCTCATCCCTCCCCAGAGCCCCAGAGCAGCACTTGCAGTGCCAGTGCTGTACAACACAACTGCATGGCCATGGATTTCTTGCCTCCCCTACAAATTGCTTCACTTTGGGGAGCTCACATCACCAATTTGACAGTCTGAACTCCAGTTAATGGCTCTAAGATCTTTTCTTCTAGGGTGCACATGATTAAAGGACAGAATGAGGTCAGCTGCTTGTGATGGGGTAATTGTTATATTCCCTGGAGTGCCAGTCACTGAATCTGAGAGGACAAAATCTCTGCAAAACCAGAGATTATATTCTAAAATTAGAGCTCTAATGAAGGCTCATTAATAGGCAAGAGGAATCCCTCCAGAATTCTGAAGCTCATGCTTAATGTTGCCATCTATAGCATCTCAACACGTGGGGCATCTTAATGCTCCTTACTCTACAACTCTGAGCAAAGACTACACAAGCTACAGAACCCCAACAGAGCAGGTACTTACAGAGGTATCAGTTGCAGGATCTGACTGAACATTTTCCTTTCAAAAAGGAGGCCAATCAATCTTCCCCAAAACAAAGCAGCCAGGACCCAACTCTTTTCTGACAGCTGTCCTTAGGGGTTTGTCAGGTGTACCTGGATTTGTTTGAAGTCTCATGCAAACACACTGATTTCTTTACAGCACACTCATCTTGAAGTAGTTTCCTCTCTGTTCTAAATGGAGAGATTATCAGGTTATCTACAAACAGATTACAGACTGATTTTAGTAGAATTGTGGTGCTCTGGTTTCCTGCTCAGTGTAAACATTTCAGTGAAATGCATGAGGCCTGTGGTTTCCACCTGTGAGTGAAGACTTAAGGAGTCATGAGAATAAAATGGCAGAGCCCCCTGCAAATATACATCACATACCTCATCCACTTCCTCATCATGATGAAATGTGTCCTTTCTTTCATTTAGGAGTATCAAGAACTCCATTCTCATCTTTCATTCAAAGCCAGAAAGCTGAAGAAGCTGCCCAGCTCTCAGATGCAGAATCCATCTGATGAATGCTCAAGTGTGAGGACACAAAACAGTTGGGGTTTTTTGGGGTTTTTTTTCTGCCATGAAAGACATGCAGTGAGCTGAGATCTGTTCACTGCAAAGGTACAAGCAGAATCCTCACAAGTGAACAGGCTGAGGCCTCTCTCATCCACCAGGATGCAGTTCCCCAGCTCTATGGAACACAGCCCTCTGGTGCCTTGCTGTCAGGAAAGCCCAGGCACAGCTTATGCTGCTCATTCAGTCACCAAGACAGCAGCAAATGCTTTTCTGTTCTTCCCATGTAGCCTTCAAAGAACCATAATTCAATCTGGTATTTTGGAAAGCCTAAAGCCCACAAAATTCCAGAGAGTACAAACACACAGCTGTTTTAAACAGACAAACTACCAGACTCCTCCTTTGCAAGATGTAACATACCAAAATATTTCCAAAATAAGACTCTAATTGAAGTAATCTGCCTATTCTTCTTGCTGTGTTTTCTAATTGACACAATGCACATGACAGAGGGAGATATTTTATCCTCGTCTGCATTACACATCTGCAGCTAAAGAAAAGCTTGTTTTTCCTACTGCATTTCTATCAAATGGCCATTTTTTCTCCAACCCATACTCAGGACTATTCTTTAGCCTTGTGAAAAAATCCAAGATCCCCTGCCTGCCTGCCTGTGGTAACAGAACAAACCCAAAAGAAACCAAAGTGCCAATATAAAGAATGCATTTCTTTTGTAAAGAGTAAGGAGATCAGAATTGTAAAAATGAGACATCATTCCCTCCTCCCACACACATCAAGCCCACAAGAACTGAAATGGTTTCTAGATTACACAAGTTCACCCTTGAAATGCTGGTGCTGGGAAGCTGGAGGTGAAGCAACACAACTTTGCCTCAAAAGGTGAGGAGAAAAAAAAAAAAAGGAATTCAGTTATTCCCTGACAAACCCAGAGAGTACATAAACATGGCAGGAACAAGACAATGTGTGTGTTTGCATAACTCAACATTCCTGCAGCAATGCAAGTGAAGGGGAATGAATTCCTTTTCATATAATGAATTCCTTTTTATATAATTTTAAATGTCAGCACTGTATACAGAATGTGAAGTGCTTTGGGTAACCACTGAGGAGGCTTTTAGTAACAAACTGAAACAAAATTAAACTGCATTTAAAAATAAATGTTCATGTACAGACTTTTAAGTGATTACAGGCTTTAGTAAGGACTGAGGAAATGACTGTAATTCTCCAGCACTGGCTCAACCCTGTACACACAGAAATGAGTCAGCTGCAGCAGTGTCTTGTACAACAAAGCTGCCGAGCACACCAAACTTCTCCTTTACAGCACATATAAAATTTATAAGGCTTGACAACCTTATAAAAAGTCAAATTAATTCAACAAAGAGCAAGAGGGAAGTGCTGCTTCCAGCCACACCCAAGCAACCCCTCCAGACTCCAACTGGAGTGTGAGCCCAAATGGTAGTGTACAAACAAGAGTAAGATCTTTCCACAAAGGAGTACAAACCACTGTATTTACAGATCGACCAAGAACACGTAGTCTTGGACAGGATTTGGACATTGTTTTCATCATAAACAAGCTTATTACACACTGCAGGCTTTAATGCTTTTACTTGTAGCAGGAATTTTTTGAAACTATAAAGCTGAAAATGGCCTCCAGTCGTTAGTCCCTTACACTTGATAAATAAGCATCAAGAATCTTGTGAGATGCACAGAACTTTAAATGGTTTCCTAGTTTATTCTTTTTTTAAAAAAGCAGAAGAAAAAAAAAAAACCAAGAATGTCTTTTGTTACTGCAAAAATCATATTTCTGTTCTTCACAGAATGGCCCCAGTGGTATGTTCAAGTGCCAAACCAAGCAGCAGTGCCAGAGGCTGTCACTGCATGCCAAACCACTGCTCCTGATCTGCCCACTGAGCTGCTTCACTGTCACTGCCTTCCAAGTCCCCCTCTTCTCCACTTCCCTCCATATCATCCACGTCTTCTTCCTGGGTTGCATCTGTTGGACTTTCCTCTTTTTCCATTTTCTGCATTCCTTCTAGTGACTTCTGATCGTTTGGATCCAAACTGAAGGAAGAAAGACAAAGAAAGCATTGTCCTAGAATATCTTTTCTCTGTATTCGTGATGTGATTGTGACAAAACAAAACACAACACCCAACTCCTCTCATTGTCTGCACTTCCTGTTTAACAGCATCAAAGGTCAATTTAGCAGATGATCCAACTTCACCTCAGGCTGACTGCAACACTGAGTAGTAAATCTTTTTATTAAACAATTTTGATCCCCAGGAATGCACTTATCTAAACATCACACTCTTCTAGAAAACTTAGTCAACTCTTCCAGAAAATACCAATTACAAAGTAACATGAGAGCACTAAAAATTTAAATTATTATGGCTAAATATATTCCAGCAGAAAACAGCTGACCAATTTAAGATATGAAGCTTATTAGTGGACATGATGTGCTAGATTTAAGGTAAATTTAACTAGCTGAAATCTAAACAATCCAATAAAATAACAGGTTGTCTTAATCACACCAATAAAGTTTACTCAACTGTTCATTTTTATACAGCATTTTCTAGTCTAAAGGAATGGATCTTATGGTGCCTGACTAGATAGTAATTAATATCAATAAATCTATGCCTTTATCCTTTTGCTAATCAGGGAATCACGTACCTGGCAATAGAGCAGTCCCTAAACTTTGCACACCTCAGCTCAAAGCCTTATGACCAGCTAAGTCATGAACAGGATGTCATTTGGAGGCTTTTGTTTGTTTTAAGGGAGAATGTCCTAAAGCTGCCTCTTGTGCACATCCTAATCAATTAGTGGCTTATTTTTTTTCTTAGTCAAGTTGATTATTGGTTCTTCTAAACCCCCTGCAAGCCCCAAGTCTCTGCCTCACCTCAGGGCAATACTGTACTGGTCCATTGCTTCCTGGTACTCATTGACAGCTACAAGGAAGTCTCCCAGGATTCGGTGCAGGACACAGTCACTCTGATTAGCCAGGGCATTCCTCAGCAAAGCAATCCCATCTTCATACTTCTGTTCTCTACCTGTTTATACACAAAGCTACAGTTTCAATTAATAGTTTAGATACATCTATAAAAAGTCAGAGAGTGAACAAAGAGTCATGGCAACACAGGATTTCACTTTTTGCAAGATTAACTCTAAACAATGGTTTTAGTTGCAGTAACTGCCACACTCACAGTCACATATACTTTGAAGTCAAAACGTTTTGTTTGCAATTGTTTTAGCTGTTAGATGTAATTAATTCATTTGGTTTTTCCTTCAGGCTAGAATTGATAATTCTTCACAGCAAGGAGGCTGCAGAGCACTCTTTCATGTAAAAGAGTTTTCATGTAAAACAGTTTGCTTTAAGCAAGTCAATATAGGGAAAATAAAATGGAACTTACTAAGAAGTTCTGCTTTCTTTACCACGGCCTTAATGTAATCAGGTCTTTGTGTTAGTGCTTTGTCCAGTAATGTTTTTGCTTTTTCCTGGGTGACTGGGTCTTCAAGACACACTGTTGCTAACAGAGTGAGCGTCTGTGCGTTTGCTCCCAGAGTTTTATAAACATTGTTTGCCATGACCATAGCTTCACGGATGCTGTTGGATGCTAAGTAACATTCAATGAGACCTGGTGACAGAAAAGGGAAAACGTTTCAGCACCTCAGTTAGTGCTGCAGACACTCTGGTTCCAAACAACTTGCACTCCAATAGGCAAATACAAATTGCAGTTGAAAAAAGTGACTTTGTATTTTAACATACCCACTCTACAGAGAATTGCTTTCAATGCTTTTATTTATGGGCAGGCACTAAAAAAAAGCCTAGGATTCAATACACCTAATATAAGATTTCTGTCCAATTACAGTACTGAGATATTAATACTCACTGGCCTCTTCACTTGAAGTTGCCACTGAGATCAACAAGATTTAAATCAATATGAGAAAACAAAGCTCCCAGTAGAGCTACAGTTGTCTTCACCCAAAAGTGATCTGCTCAAAACACCTGTTTATAGCCAGATTAAAGAAAACAAAACCACAAAAAAAACCAAAACCAACCAAAAAAAAAAACCTGTTTGAAAATCACTCTCATAAATCCATGCGTTCTCTATTCTGGCTTCTGCCTAAGCTTTATAGGTTTTTGAGTTAGCAAGAATTTATTTATTAATAAATCAGCAGGAGAAATGACTTCTTGACCATTCCTTTGCTTAACCATCACCATCTCACCAACACCACATGTGAGCAGCTTCTCTCCCCTTCCCTTCTCTCTTCCCTTGCCTCTTCCCTCTTCCCTTGCCTCTTCCCTCTTCCCTTGCCTCTTCCCTCTTCCCTTGCCTCTTCCCTCTTCCCTTGCCTCTTCCCTCTTCCCTTGCCTCTTCCCTCTTCCCTTGCCTCTTCCCTCTTCCCTTGCCTCTTCCCTCTTCCCTTCCCTTCCCTCTTCTCTCTTCCCTTCCCTTCCCTCTTCCCTTCCCTTTCCCTTTCCTTTCCCTTCCCTCACCTTCATAGCAATCCAGCCTGCAGGGTGCAAGGCGTATGGCTTCACGGAAGTGGATGATGGCTTCCTGCACCCTGCCCATGTTCCTCAGAGCAGCTCCTTTCAGCAGGAGAGCCTGAACACTGTTGCTGTTAAGCTGGATAGCTTTGGCTCCTAAATATAAGGCACGAGAGTATCGTTTACTGTAGAAACTATGACACCTGTGAAAGACAAGAAGGATTGTAAACATGTACAGAAAGAGAAAAAAAAAAAAAATCGCAGGCAACTGCTGACCTTCTTCATTTGAAGTTAAGGATGGATGTTCAGGGAAAAAAAAACAACTCTTCAGGAGTTTAAAAAAAAAGCAGTGTGAATATTGGTACAGCTCTTTATATATTTGTTACTGCACAGCTGTGGTAGCTTTAGTAGATTTAAATATACAGAAAACAACCAAAATAGTTATCAATAGGTCATTTAAGTTTCCCCAGGAACAGAACAGACAAGACAGAAAAACCTTCTAAACAAAAAAGCTGAATCCACTGTAATCCACCACATGTGGAAAAAGTAAAGAGTTGAGGTAAGAAAGTGCAGAAAACAACTCACCCAGACACCACCCAGGGTTCTGCATGCTGATCAGAAATATTGAAGAGACGGCAGCCCAAGTTCTCCACGTCCTCCAGCCGACCTTCCCGTGCCAATAAATAACCATACACATCCATTCCTAAAATTAAAATGTTTCAGGAAACACAAAGTTCATTCACAACAAGAAAAAAACAAAACCTCAAACATCTCCTTTAAACTGTGCAACTACTACAAACTGCTCGAGACAGCTTCTGAACTGTATAATATACCAGTTACCACTGAGTGCTTGAGTGCGTGTAGCTGCTACTCTAATGTTACTCATCAGATTGTTAACACTACATAAACTTTCCTCTAGGATTTACTCACCCTTTATTAGGTAAGGATCCAGCATTTGTGCTTGTTCAAATTTTAGAATTGAGTTTTTATTATCTCCAGCTCTGAAGTACAGGTCTGCTAAGCTCCCCAGTAAGTCCACATTATCCCTCAGCAATGACTTTTTCTCTAAAGAGCTTTAAGAGAAAAAAAAGAACAAAAAACCCCATCTATTTATATAATACCATTTTAAATTTAATTGTATACAAACATGAACGTATTATTTAATTTCATGAAGCTCTTTCAACTCTTACCAAATGGTATTTATTGCTCTTGTGTTATCTCCAGTATGCACAAAAGCATATGCCTTGATCCACACGGAAAGCCAATCCAAGTTGGGAATACTCTGGATGATGTTGATTGTCATGGAGGCCACCTCTGCACCTTTCACTGACAGTGAGAGCAAACCTGTTCACAACAGCACACACAGCAACCTCAGCCACTGGAAATTGCTTTTAATGGGCATTAATTGTCTGAAGACCAGAAACTCCAACCCTTGGCAAGCACAAACACGCAGGTTTTTTTTACATAATTCAGGCATCACATCCTACATGCAAGAATAATGCAAGTTACCCAATCCCAAGCACAATAATTTTACCATGTGTTTAATACTGAAATACTAACAGGGTGCAGATCCCTACCCAGGATGGCATCAAGTGCTAAAGGGCACTGCCTCAGGACCTCTTTGTAGCTGGTCACAGATGAGCGTTCCTGGCCTGCTTTCTTGTACAGATTTGCCAACATCATATTGATCTGCAAGCAAGAGAAACACTGGGGGAGTCCAGCAGGAGACAGGAGAAATCCTCACTGAGATGACATAAAGACAAGGAAGTGTTTCCAAAGAACATCTACCTAGTACAAAAGCAAATACCAAGACCAAAAGACATCACCCCTCTTGGCTGTGCTTTTTTTTGACCAGATGCTGGCTTATAGATTCAAGATACATTGACCAAGGACATGTAACAAAAACCTGCCAGAACCAACCTTTGGAGTCCTCTGTCTGGAAGGAATCCCATCTAGAATAGCAATGGCATCTTTATCTTGCTTCAGCATTGTATAACATTCAGCCATTTTATATTTCACTTCGATTTCTGATGGCAAACACTGAAATAAAAAAGAAAGATTTAAGTATAATGCTGGTTTAGTCAGGTAAAAAAATTAAATAAGGTTTTCTCATCAAATACTTATATTGAAAGTACAAGAAAGTTAACAATGCAACCTATTGCCAGCTCATATTGCTCCCATCTCCAAATTAAAAGCATGAACTACATACACAAAAACAAAGTCTCATGTTCAAGACCATATTAAAGTTTTGCATGAGAAGACTCCACTGTGGCATTTGCAAAACCAATTAACCTTAAATATCAAGTTTATTTGACACAATAAATCCACAATCTAATGCTGCAACACTGACTCAGCAACATTAATTCAAATACCTGGCTCTGGGGGGTTGAAGCTGTGTTCCCAGTGGAAGGTCTTACTTTTGAAGTTTTACTTAAGGCTTTTTTCTGCTGCAAGGCCATCGTGTACTTACTCACAGCATTTCTGTATTCTTTATCATGGAAGAGAGAGTCTGCATGGTATACAAGGAGCTGGTATTTCTGGGATGGTGAAAACAATTCCCTAGAAGAAACACAAACAGCAAAGCTGACATCACCTGACTGCAGATCCTTACAGACCCAGAAACGTTTGGAGCTTTGGGTTGTCTGGCTTCACCTTTCCTCTCTCGCTGCTGCTTTCCTACATTGGAACGACCCCTGAGAAACCCCCCCTATCTCCTCACACATTATCTTGCCCATTTATTTTATCTATACACAAACAAACCGAACAGCCATTCCTGACACCTCAAGAGCAATAACACCTTGGGCAGCTGTTTGGCAGCCGCTTCCCTTAGCGGAGCAGCCCCCCATCCTCCCCATAACAACCCAAACCTTCTCCAGGCCCATTAAAGCACTTTTTACGTGGAAAAGACGGGGAGAAGAGATCCACACATGAACCCCGGGCTGGGCCGGGGGCAGCCATCCCGGCTGCTTCCCTGCCCAGCAGCCACCCCCCAGCCCCCGGCCTTTCCCTCAGCCCCGGCGCCACCGGGAGGGGCCACTCACGGGTTATTGCCGCTCATCGTCAGGAGGAGCCCGCTGAGGAGCCGCACGTTGGAGTGGAGCCCGGCGGACGCCATCTCCCGGACATGTTCCACCACGCTCATGCTGACGGAGGCCACGGACCGAGTCACCGGTACCGGTACCGCCCGCCCGCACTCCAAAATGGCGCCACCCAGGGGACCTCGGCCGCCTCCGCCTGCAGGCGCGCGTTGGGCAGCCCGGAGCAGCTCCGCGCAGGCGCAGTCGTGAGGCGGGAAGGGGGTTGTGAGGAGGTGAGGGAGCGGAGTTTGCGCCGGGGGAGGTATCGGCTTTTTATGCTGCTTTAAAGGCGTCCCTTTTCGGCTCCGTGTCGTTTTATGAGGGAGATGCACCTTCTGTGTCAGCGTAGCTCTTGAGTGTGGCCACCTTTCACCTCAGGTTTTATCGTCTGGTGGTTGGGGCAGCTAAATGGGACAGAGGTCTGGGAAATAACGAAGCTCTTGCCTACAAAAATAAGCATCTGAGGAGAAAGGACTTTGAAAACCTCGGTTTCTTCTGAGACACAACCAGGGGAAACGCCTGGCTAGAGCCACCGCCAACTACAAGGCACTGACTGAAAGGAAAGCTGAACTGTAAACTCTTTCCCCCCCCCCCCCTTCCCCCTTTGCTTATTAGAAAAATAATGCAAAACATAGCTGCCCTTCTATTAGGATTGCTACAAACCCAGCCGGTTGGAGCTTTAAATTTGAACACCCAGTCTCTGCTGTGTGTCAGGGACAGAGCTCTCTAGAGAAACCAAGAATTGCCACGGAGGAAAGGGACTTGAGTGGAATAAACCAAAGTTGAACGTGTTCAAGAAGCCACCTGACTGACCCAAACACAATTTCTGCCAGCGCTGTGTGATGGTTGTGTTGGGCTGAAGCTTCCCTCAGCAAGGCAGCTTCACCCAGCTGGATGTTAACCTGCCTGTGCTGCTCTTTGAAGGTGTTTTTACCTCGGTGGAGAATTGTTCTGCAAAGACAAGCCTGCTAAAAGCCAGGTATGCTGCTGCCCCTGCACTAATCCCCATTTTTCAGTGGTAATGAGTCCCTTCCTACTGCTTACCGTTACACAATGATGGTCTTTTCACAAAAAAAAACACCTCTCTGATTTCTTTGAAGGCTATCCACGAAACGTAAGAGTAGTTAACACTTTAATTACAAGCTAAGTTTATTGAAAACAAGGTAAAAATCACTGCACTGGACAACACAGTGTGAGAGGTACTGTTTTCTGCAGACATAGAATACCAAGACTATCCAGTAGAGCAATTACACAGCTCCCCTTGCCCCCCTGGCACACCCCTTTCTTAAATACAAGCCCAGTTTCAAATGCCAGCTGTAGCCACTGGTAATAAAGCAGCCTGCACCTGAAATCAGAAATCACTTATTAAGCACCAGCTTAATAATATTTTCTTACACAATTTTGTTTTCCCTCCCTCTATCCCTTATTTACTGGTTGGTGGGTTGTTGGGGTTTTTTTCCATCCTTTTTTTTTCTTCATAAGCACTTAATTCTTCCTTGTTACAAAATGTATCCAAAACAAAGGCAAAATACTTTAAACACCTTGCTGTGGAACTGCTGCTTAATGTTGTTGCTGCTTTGCCTCTTCACTGCCCAGGACCTGACAGACTCTTGTTCATGAACTGTCTCTTCACAAAGCAGATCCACCACTGCAGAAGAAAGAACAATGTCAGAAAATATGCAATTTCCTTGTGATAAACAAAAGAGGGAGTTCAAAGTATTCAACCTCTAACCAAAAAAAAAGAAAAATCAAATGTTAATGCCCCAGTTTGGTATATACGTTTTTCCATGGGTTTCTACTGGAATTTAGATGACAAGAATGGATAAAATGAATTTATAATGTAGGACTCTGAATTAGAGCAGAACATTCTACTTTCTCTTATTTTTATTATTTTTAGTGCTTATTCTAATATATTAAAATGTAATTATAAATAAGGGATGTATCAGAAAGCTATCTAGATCAGAAAGCTATGCCTTTGAAACGAGGTAATTTCCACATTAACCAGTCACACTTGCACATGAAACATCTGAACAGCCAGGAGGTAATTCATGCATTGATTGATTAGCTTTTTTTGTTTTTTTTCATCTGGATATGAGGTGAAATGGTTTACTTCAAAAAAGCTCAGATCAGAACTGCTCAGGAGGATAAACAGCACCTCTCCTGCCTGTGCATTTCCATTTGCAAACCTAGCCAAGAGCAGCTGTGCAACACAGCTGAACCAGACACCACAGAGCTGAACCAGACCTCACTTTTTCCTGCCCTGCATTCTGAACTCACCCAAATGGGCATTTCCTGTCTTACCCCATTACAGATTAAATTTATTGAGAACTTCCAGCCTGCTCTTTCCCCAGCCTTGTAAAACCACCAAGAAGCTTGCACCAAAGCTCCCCCCACCTGACCCCTCAGCCCAGCATTTTCATTTCCACACGTTTTTGGGCAAGGAAGCCCAAAAGTGCTGAGCCCTCACCTTGCTGGGTTTGTCACTCTGAGGATCAAACACTTTGTCACAAAGGCGCAGACCGGTTTCCTGCCGCAGCTGCTGCAGGTAGGCCCTCATCACCTCTGAAACACAGGGAAAACCAGGGGAAACTGAGGCAGCACCAAGGCTAATGGGATCTGACAGGGAAGCATCAATTTACCAGCACCTAAAGGCAGAGTTTTAAGCACTGCTTAAAGCACCAAGTGTGAGTTTTCACATCTGCAGAGCTCCTCGCGGGCCAGATGAGTTGGTTTGCTCAAATCACAACCACACTTGGGATTTTTATGATATCTGTGCTACTAAAAAGGATCATCCTGACTGTTTTATTCTCTCATTTATCTTTGCTCATTTTTGTGGGCTTCCTGTTCTGCAAGTGCAGCAGTTGCCTTGGGCTCTGCTCTAGTGGTTAGTGATTAAATTGATGCCAAAGGCAGACTGGGACCCCCACTAATTTGTTCTGTTGGATCTGAGGATCCAGGGGAGTCACTGGGTCTCTGAGGTCAGAAAATCCAGCTCAGAAGACAGAACTGCACATGGAGGAGATGGAGTTTTAACAGCAGTTTTTCCAGTTGAAGTCTCAAAAATGCAGCTGGTAAAAGTCTGAGCATAAGGCAGCCTTCAGAGGTCCTGGATTCTCCTTACCTTCCTCCTGCTTGTTGGCAGGTTTGGCATAAATGGCATTGAGAGGAAAGCCAGGCTCCCCAGGGATTGGGAAGTTGGTGATTCCTAGTGTGTACATTTCCTTCTCTCCTTGGCCTTTGGAGTTGCACTGGAAGAACCAAGAAAACAAAGGATTAAGAGCTGCAAACAAAAGTTGATGGAGCATTAAACCCAAATATTTTAGCAATCTGGATCACATAAAACACATCAAGAACAGCAACACAGCATCTCTTTGGAGATCCACAGCCTTGGAGTCTCTGTGGCTTTGACAGCTGGGACTGAGGTGACCAGGATTGTGCCACTAGAAGGAAATTATCTGCAAAACCTTTCATGAGTATAATCCCCAGGAGAAAAAGGTTTCCTTCCACAGAAATTCACTTTTCTTACCTTTTGCAGCTTTTTCAAGCACTCAGAAATGTAGAGGGTGATGTAGATCAGTGTTCTGTCAGCCTCATTCTGCAAAACAAGAGCAAGCTCAGAGCCCAGCCCCTCTTAGATTAAGGGAGGCTTTATGGAACTGGTGAAAATTATAAACAGGAATGAGTTCAAGCCCTTCTGGTCTACAGTTTCCCCGTGAAAGAGGGATGTGCACTTCATAACATTTACCCAACTTTAAAAATTAAGTGAGAGGAAGGGGAAGTTTCATTATCTAGAATTACTTAAGTGAAAAGAAATTCACAGTCACAGCACCAACCCTCTAAAGAACTACTGCTTGCAGAGTATCTAAAAAAATTACCTTAATTTCATAATTTTTGAAGAAAACATTAGCTTTGAAGTAGTAGATGGCTTCATCTATAATATCCATGTCCTTTGCTGACAAAAAAGAAATACAGAGTTAAACAGGGCACCAATATATGACATTTGGTCATAGCTTTTACTCACTGAAATACCTAAATAAGGATTATTACCAAAGCAAACCCTTGGTGTTTACAAGAAGCAGAAGACAGCACTATGTAAGAGAAAGCAGCTGGTGCCATGTGAAACACTGGTGAGCTCAGCCCAGGATACTTAAGCTTCCTACTCTCAGCAGGAACTTGAACTCTCTTATTCTCCTCCCACTGTGGTTTCTCACTTCACAAAAGGCAAAGGTTGAGCAGTTCCTCACTTTTCTGCTGGCTGAGTAATGAGTTTTATCAGTGTAAGAGTCTTCTCAGAACACTTTAAAAATGTTTTTGGAGGAAGCACAGCAACACTATCACATATTTCATTATCCTCTTAAAAAAGAGAGCAGGGGACCAGGACACATAGCAGCAAACTGACTTCTGCAGCCATCCAACAGTGCCTAAACCCAGAAACATTTCCTTCACATTTCCTTTCTCAAGCTGAACTGCTAAGATAACATGCCAGGGGATAACATGCCTGGGAAGTGCTGCAGGAGAATCTGTCTGGAGCTCTTTGGGATGCCTGTAACTTAATTTCCATTTCTCATGCCCCCCACCCTAAAATTCTGCCTGTCCTCCTCCTTCAGAGCCCCCGGGTGTCTTCAGCCACTGAGCCAAGGCACAAGTTCTCTGTAGCTAAACCCCCACTTCCAGAAGGTCCCCATCACCACATCCTCCCCAAAACCCACTGAAGAGCAGAGGGAGCATGAGAAGAGTAACCCAAAGCTTTAATTACTGAAACAACTGCTTTAGCTGGAGCACGTTCATCTGTGCCTTATAATTTTCTACTATTTGCTGAAGTATTAGAAAAGACTTTGAAACTAATTTCTTCTTCCTCTGCAAACTGCAAAGCACTCCATTTCCAACCTTGACCCCTCTCCTCACTCCTGCCTAGGGCTGGCCTGGAGCAAGCTGTGAGGTGATGCTGAGCTATGGACAGGCAGGTTTGCAGAGATTTATTACAAAACTTACTTTCCCGGGGTGCTGGGCCTTTGAACTGGCTTCTGATGGGTAACAGTGCCATGTTCCCAATTAGCTTGGTGTCCGAGTCCATTAAAGTGGAGTGGTAAGCCTGCAGACAGGGGCAGGCTGGTTATTAATGACACTGAGCACAGACATTTCCCTGTCTGAGCCCTTTCCCCCCCATCTTCCTCAAACAGGAGTCAGAATCTTTGTTAGCAATGCTCCCAGCACTTTTTCCTTTCACAAACAGCCCCAGTTCTCTCCCCACTGCCCTGGCTCCCAGTGCCACCCCAAAGGAGGACACAGAAGCATCACCAGCAGCACCACTGGTGGGGGCAGTGGTGGGACACAGGGTGACACTGGTAGGGCTGGGGGCTGCCTAACCCCACCCTGCACAGTGCTCTCCTCAGTATGGGGTATGGCATGGCTAGTTGAAACTTAGTTGGGAGTAGAAAAACTATTATATATATATTTTTTTTTATATATGTTATAATAAAGCCAGACTTACCACATACCCACACACTCAAAAAAAAGACCTTTCTGTGTGCTCTAAAAGGGGTTTAGGTGGAAACCCCCCCCCCCAACCTTTCTGTAGGACAGATTCTTCCAGGGAGACTGATCTTTAACAACTGATGAGTTCAGTTTTAGGCATTTTCCAAACGTTCTCCCTGGGAAGCCTTCACCTCCTTCACCTCCTCGGTTTTGGGGGGGTTTAGGCAATCCCGAGCAGAAAAACAGTTTATTGCAACCAGAGGAAGGTGTGTGAATAAAACCAGAGCAAATCACAGCTTTTAGCACCCTCCCTCCCGGCAGGGTGGATCTCGGGCAGGAAGAGGAAGAGGAAGAGGAGGGCGCCGGCCTTGCAGCAGCCTCGCCCCCCATCCTCAGCAACCCCCTGCTTTCTGCAGAGCTCTCCGCAGCTGTAGCCCCTTTTTTCCCCCCCAGCGCAGCTGCCCACGGCCAGACCCCGGCAGCCGAGTCGCTCATCCCCGGGCCAGGGTGGGACCGGCCCGGTCCCGCCGCCCCGAGCCCTCCGGGTCCCCTCTCCCCACCCCGGGGACGGGGCAAGCACCGGGCGCGAAGCCCCCTCACCGGCATCTCGAAGGGCAGGAGGCGGCTCGGCGGGGCCGGGCAGGAGGGGAGCAGAGAAGCGCTGGCAGCGAACCTTCCCCCTCCGCCGGCGCTGCAGGAAATGAGGCAGCAGAGGCGGTGCGAGGAGGGGAAGCGGAGCCGCATCCTGCGCCCTGCACCGCCCCGGCAGGCACCGCTCCGAGAAGGGAGCAGGCTCGGACAGGGACCTGCTTACTCTTTCACTCTCCATGGAGTTTTCCCACACACATCTCTCTGGCTTTGCTACGGCCGGACCTCCTTGGTGCCTCCATGCCACCCTTTTCTTTTCCAGACACCTTGTTTCTTGTCTGGCAGAGGCTCCTGGCCGCAGGAGGGTCAGTGGGATGCTTCCCTCGCAGCCGGTTTGCTCTCCTGGGTGTTCACAGCTCTCCGGGGCACTGTTTGCTCTCACCGAGTGTAAGGAAGCCCCGCATGGGGGCAAGGACGTTGCCCGTGGAAGGATGCTGTATTTTAAGGGACATGCTTTCCCAGTTTTCCTTTGTTCCCATTTTAGAGATCCCATGCAATAGGTATTTATTACAACATACTCGTATTGGGCTTTGTCTCTTGTGCAAATTATTCTATTTTTTCCCGAGTTTTCCTATGCTTGGATGAAATGTATCTGTATGTAGGGAACTTGTCTATGTACTATTGCAAGCCTATGGATTTTATAACACACACAGGTAAGAGTATAAAATGTTTTATTAAATAGTGTTGAGGTCATATAGATCACTTCTCATTATAAATTTTAGTTATCTTACACGTAAAACATCCAGTAGGTTTGTGTGGATTTTTTTTTTTCCTTTTTCCTTTTTTCTTTTTTTTTTTTTCCTTTTTATTTTTAATACAAAGCATTTTCCTTCCCGTTTCGAACATTTGGCTTTTACTCATCCACATGATCTTGGAAGTATTCATCCACAAAAGCAGATTTATCTTCGTCACATTCCTGCCAAAAACAAACCAAAAAAGGTAAAACTTGACTTTTCCCTAGTGGGAATTAATTGACACTTTATTTTAGAAAGCACAAGAGGAACAATCCCCAGCATGGCTCCTGTTGAGCCACACCAGGACGACAATTTATTTTAAAGAAAATATTTATATGACAACTTAAATTATAAGAATCCTTTTCCATTTTTCATCATCAGGAAGTGCCTCACCTTTGGTTCTTTAAATTCCAGGTCTTCTCCATACTGGATGGTGAAGTCAATGTGCTGCAGAACTATGTTCACACTTTCCTCATCAGAACGGTCAAAAGGCAGAAACCGAACCATGCTGTAGTCATCAATCTGCAGGAAGGATCCAGGCATGTTAGGAAGAAAATGCAGTAAGTCAGTTTTCACATTTTCATTTCAGTTTTTCACAACTTTCACATTTTTTCACATTTTTCCCAAAAGCTTCCTCTTCAACCACACTTTTGTCTGAACTAACACAGCACTGAAAGCCAGGCTGCAAGCCCGTGGCAATTCCCTACTCAGAACACCCATCAGCAGCCTTGAGTTCTACACAGTAGGTAAAGCTCTTTTCCAAACCTGCTCATGGAAGAGAATTCACAGCAAAAGCATCAAGAATCTTACACTAATCTGAAAAAAGTCAAACCCCAGTTAAAAGAGGGAAAAAGTAAAATGCTGAAGTGCCTGAGAATCTTTAAGATCCTGGGTTTGTAACAGGTAAATACACAGATTTGGGGTGAGGGGAGGAGAATTATAATAATAAATACAATTATAATAATAATATATAATAATATAATAAATAATAAATAATATAATAAATAATAAAATATAATAATACAATTATAATAATAAATACAAACAATATCTGTAACAGCAATGAAGTCAGCAGCCATACAGTATGGCTCATAAATTCAGGCCTGAGTTAAAGGGTTAAAAAAAGCAATCTACCTACCAATCCACATATAGATTTAGTCAGCTTCTTAAACATTTTGCTTTTTAACATATTTGTAGAATCTTCAATCATAGAATACATATCTGGATCTAAGTACCTGGGAGAAACAAAGTCATCATTAACACTGGCAGAATCCTTGGGAAAGAGCAAATGAGTCACTGTGCTTTTATAAAGCTACCACAACCATCCATCACTGGGTGAGCTGAATTAACTAACTTTGTATCAGGAGAGCTTAAAATTTTAGAGAGCTTTGATTTTCAATTTTTAAATCAAAATTTAAAAATTATGATTGCTACTGGAAACAACTGAAGTATTTTTTCTGATAGACTTGGCTACTCAAGAAGGCTTTGAGGAAGACCCCAGGGAAAAACTTTAATTTTGTCATTTTAGCACAAATGTAGAAGTCCTGAGTCATGTAAGAGATTCAGTATGTTCAGTATCAAAAACCTGACAGGATCCACCCTGGTTTGGGTTTTGAAGAAGAGGACCCTGGAATGTGATTCAGGATGATTCCAGTTGTTGAAGTATAAGATAAAGATCCATAAAAACATGGAGATAGCCTCTTGACTCTGCCTAAATTGTAAGAATCCTATTAAAAACTAAGTCTGATATCAAACAAATCCCTCTCTACCCATTTGAAGATGATGTTTTAATTGTGGGAGACATCAGGCTGACTTTTGAGTGATATTCACCTCAAGACACTACAGTACAGAGCAGGTCATTTTTTGGAACTTACTTTTCTATTTCCTTCTTGGCTTTCTTGCTCAGCAAATCCATTTTGGTCATGATGTTAATCTGTGGGATCTCTAAAGATATCATTGCACTGAGTGCTGCCAGAATTCCAGAGATAAACTTAAGAAATATGAAAAATGATGTTGTTAAGTACAGAAAAACCCAAAACAAACGTGCAGGACACTCCCACAGACCACATCTGGAGAACATATGGACATGAGTGGGGAGTCCTTCTCTCTGTTGGAAGAGGAAGGTACAGAGCCTCCCATCTTCTCTGATTTCCAGAGCCTCAAATCTTATCTCCCAGCTTTTCTCCAGTGTCCCCAGCCCAGTCTGACTGCTCTCTGCAGTTTTCCTTTCCTTTACTTTAATTCCAATTGGAATTTTCCTTTGCTGCAGCTGACAGACACCCATCAGACCTCCCCCAGCTCCACTCTCCTTCCCCTGGGCTACACAAACCCATCTCATCCTTCATCAGACTCAACTTTTACAACAAATACCACACGGATACCTTGAAAGATTCCACCATGAACTGAGAATCCACAAGGAAAACTCCACAGACACGGAATTCCCACTGCTGGAGCTGCTCCACCAGCTGCTTCATCACAGGGAGATGAGTGTAGAGTTCAATCTGACCTAGGACACGTGGCATTAGTGGGAAGCTCACAGGGACAGTTCTCAGTTACCCAGAAGCAGGTGTTGCACTAAATGTAAATAAAAGCTGATGGGAGACACCATCCTTTCTTCCCAGAAAACTCTGTATTGAAAGGGAACTTAAAGCTCATCCAGTCCCAACCCCCCTGCATGGGCAGGGACACCTCCCACCAGCCCAGGGTGCTCCAAGCCCCATCCAACCTGACCTGAGACACTTCCTGGGGCAACCTGTCCCAGTGTCTCACCACCCTCAAATTAAAGAATTTCTTTTTAATTATCTATTTGGGTGAAGCAGCAAAGAAATAAAGTGGGTTTTGCCCTCCCTTGACCTCCAGTTAGTGCTAATTAGCAGTTGCCATGGTGTCTCCACACCACATGATGCTACCAAGCAGCAGTGTTACCCAGGCTGCCCCTGGGGCCGTGGTCACTTCCCAAACATTCAAAACCACCTCTGACAGCTGTTAATAACAACAAAAAACGTGCGGATGATAGCGACCAGCAGGGAAAAAAATTAAAAAAGGACTGCAAAGTGTACGTGGCGTGTGAAGGATGATCCGACCCCCTGACGCTGGGTTACCTGGGCAATCAAACAAGATGTAGTCATCCTCTACGTGCCCGAGGCTCTCCTCCAACCAGCTGAAATTATTGGCGAAATATTCCATGCAGAACACCAACCCCCCGTTGGGACCGAACCTCAAGGATTCGTCTTCCATCACGTCATCCACTTCGATCAGCTCACGGATATCTGAAACAACAACACCCACCAGCCTCTCCCCATCCCTTTGCTCACCACCGGGACCTCCCTTTCCTTTCCGTTCCCCCCCTCCCGCCGCTCACCCGCCATCACCGGGTAGCTGAACAGCTCCGCCGCCGGGTCCAGGTTCACCACCTGCACGGCGCGGCCCAGCGCCTCGCAGTGCTGCACCATGGTGGAGCAGTACGTGCTCTGCAAGGCACACGAACGCCGTTACCGACCTCACACACGCTCTCACACACCACCACCGCTCGCTCAGCCCCCGCCTCACCTTCCCGCTGCCCGCCGGGCCCATCACCAGCTGTGCGTACCGGGGCATGGCGGCGGGGAAGGTAAAAACTTTGTCCGCTCCAGCGCCCCGTAGCAGTACGGAGCACCGGCGGGGTCAAACCCCGCCCCCCGTCACGCCGGACGCTCCCCGGAGGCGATCACGGCTCTCGCGAGACGGCGGCGGCGGCGCTGGGGCGGGCGCACGTGCGGCCCGTGCGGGGTCTGGAGACGGAGCCGCCGCCG